>NW_021703765.1:59958921-60274559 GCF_005190385.1 Monodon monoceros | reverse complement strand
TTTTTTGCGGTACGCGGGCCTCTCACTGTTGTGGCCTCTCCCATTGCAGAGCACAGGCTCTGGACGTGCAGGCTCAGCGGCCATGGCTCACGGGCCCAGCCACTCCGCGGCATGTGGGATCCTCCCGGACCAGGGCACGAACCCGTGTCCCTTGCATTGGTAGGCGGACTCTCAACCACTGCGTCACCAGGGAAACCTGGAAGGGGCTTTTTATTGAGATGATTCTCACGGTGGGCTCTGCTTTGCTCCAGTTAGAGGTCTGGGTGTTAAGCCCGCGGCCAGGCGCCGGGGTCCCCATCCAGCCCCTGTGGGACCCGGGAGGCGTCCTTCCCCAGGCCAGGAGGGCTCCCGCAGGTGGTGTGGTCATGCCCTTCGGAGCTGGTTCCTCATCTTCAGATGATGGGAAGGCAGGGCCTCGGCGGTGTTCCCCAGGAGAGGGTCCTGCTGTTCAGAGCACAGGGCCTGGCAGGGACTGAGCCTCGGTCCCGCTCGTCTGTTGGGCCTCCAGGCCCAGGGGTCATGGGTGCCCGCCCTCACCTCGGTCCACACCACAGGGACCCGGGAGGGCTTTGCTCCTTTGACCGGCGAAGGAGGCCGAGGCAGGGGGAGGCCGGGAGAAGGCCGGGCTCCCTCCCCATGAGCCCCAGACCCCTCAGGCCAAGGGTGCAGGGTGACGGAGCTCGGCCTGGGAGAAGTGGGCCCCCAGAGACTTGAGGGAGCATGGCCACAGGGGGACACCAGGACACGTGAGCCCTTGCACACGCAGGGAGCACGCTAGCCGCTGTCTTGCTGTGGATCCCCCAGAGCGGCCCTGACCCCAAGCTGGTGGCAGGGGCTGGTTTGGGGGCAAAGTTGGGTGGGGCAGGGCAGGGCTGGGGGGACAGAGAAGCCCGCTGGAACCGTGAGGCCTGGCGAGGACCCCCTGGAGGGGATGTAGACTAGCATCCCGCTGGGCCGGGCTCCGCTCAGGACACTTTGACGGGCTGTTAATCTTTACGCCTCCATTTAATTCTGCGTGTCATTCCCTGTCAGCCAAGCCCGGTGGCTGGGATTTACACCCCGAGTTACAGGGCTCAGGCTGGTCGGAGGTGAAAGAATCACCCATCAATCAGCACTGACTGGCTCCCTCGGGGCTGGCGGGTGCGGAGGGGAGGGCAGGTGTGTGGGACCCCAGTCACCATCTCTGGCTCCATTTCCGAGAGGCTTTGGGGTCAGCGGCCCGGCCTGGAGGAGCCTGGGGTCTGCACTTGGACGTTGTGGACATGGACACTGTGACACAGGAAGCCCGTGTGTCCCGTGTGATGCTAACCCTAACCTAACCACCCAGGAAGCGAGGTGTCCAAACGACAGAGGGGGCCTCGACTCGCCTTCTGAGGACCAGCACGAGGGATGGGAGCTGCTAGGCGGGGATGGGAGCCCCAGATCAGCTCCTGAACCCCTTGGAGATATTCTGTGCCTTGGTTTCCCTCCTGTGAGCTCCGGGCAGTGGAGGGTGGAGGAAACTGGGGGGCCCCGTGGAAGGTGGGCTATGCAGATGCCCAGGCCAAACCTTGCAGGGATCTTCCTGGGGAATGAGAGGGGCAGTGACCTGGCAGCTCAGAGGGAAGAAGGGCTGCAAGGTGTTGGGGTGAAGTGAAGGGTGAGGTGAGGGGTGAGGTGAGGGGTGAGGTGAAGGGTGAGGTGAGGGGTGAGGTGAGGGGTGAGGTGAAGGGTAAGGTGAGGGGTGAGGTGATGGGTGAGGTGAGGGGTGAGGTGAGTGATGGACATTCCCACACCTCCCAGTCTGGTGCTTCGTCCTCCAGTGTGAAGGTGCCTTGGTTTTGGGTCCCTGGAGGGGCTGCTCTGGGCACAGGGGTTGGGGGGTAGGGCTGACACTTGCCATGGGGGAGGGGCCTTAGGGACCCCTGCAGCTCTGGCCCAAGAAGGCAGTGGCTTCATAGCACTTGCACTGGCAGACCAGGAGCCCCTCTCCCAGGTGCCCTGTGTCATGGTGCCTGCTGTCCTCTGGCCCTCCCCCCGCCCCTGCCACGCCCAGGCAGCTGCACTGACATTTGGAGCCCTGGGAGCCTGTCCGGAAATGTCAGGCTGGGGGCAGGGGGCTTCGCCAGAGACCACGGGGGTGCTGCTGGAGCTCTGGGGCCGCTGTAGTTGCTGAGGGACCAGGCCCGTCCCCATGGCTTTACTGCCCTGCTAGGCCTCTGGTCAAAGAGTGAGGGTGCCCTGGGGCTGAGGCGTCTGAGGGAGGCTTATTGGTGTCACCGAGTCACCGGGCCCCTTGCTGTCAGGCACATGGGGGTTGTGACGAGGGGCACCGGGGACCGTGGGCTGCCAGGAGGCAGGTGGGAGGGTCTGTGTTGGGAGAGGGCAGGGGCGGTTATGGGATGGGAGCACCAGGGGACACAGTGACAGGGAACCAAGCGCCCCGGGGAGTCCCCTGCAGGACAGAACCGCTGTCCCCGTGCTCTGCTGCCCAGTCTGGCCGACGAACCCGCCTGCACCGCCCCATGGCCGCCACCTTCCTGGCCCCAGCGCCCTCCCTGGAGGCCCTCCTGGAGAGCCCCTTGCTCCTGAGCCCAGGGAGGGCCACCCAACCCCAGGCCACGGCCCTGGTTGGGGAGAGGACAGTCCCTGGCAGGTGGCTCTGAGGAGGCTTCCCCATGGGGCCGGCTCAGTGATGAGGGGCAGGACCTCAGCCCACTGTCACCATCATGGTCCACGGGGCCTCCGCGTGGCCCTTCTCCCTGGAGAGGCCAGGGCTCAGTCAGCCTGTGACTGCGGGCCCCTCCTCCATGCAATGGGTTGTGTGGGCCGCGCTCTACCCTTCCCACTCCTACTCTCCACCTCTCACTCCTCTGGGTGACAAAGTCCCCTTTTCCTGGACTCGTGTGTCCACCCTAGAGAGAAGCCTGCGTCTGCTCAGCCTTTGGGCCACGTGGGATCTTCCAAGTGCATGAACACTGTAACGACGCTGACCTGGGCCCGGTCCCGGCCAGCATGCTTCCTGGGCACCTGGCCCTTTCCGTACTCCCGTCTGCCTGCCTGCCCCATGGCTGGGGACAGCTGCCTTGCCTGTATTGCTCAGGCAGGCTGGCCATGTCTGGTGGGGCTGCCCTTCAAGTCCAGCCACTCCGAGATGTGCTGGGCTCAGCCCCGTGTCTGCCCCATGTGGCCCCCGGCAAGTGCCCCCCGTCCGCCATACCGAGCTGGCCCAGGCTCTGCCCCAGGTCAGACTCGAGGGTCCCCCAGGACAGTGACTGGCTCCGAGTCGAGCTGAGCCTGGCCCAGGGTCCACAGCCAAGGCCCAACCCTCTGTGCAGGGCCTCTGGGAGGCCCCTGGCCCCTCGAGGGCTCAGGGTTAGGCAGGGGGGACAGGTGGCTGTTTTGAAGTCCCTGGCACAGGATCCCACCTGGGTCGCCAGGGGCACAGTGGGACAGATGGCTCTTGGCAGGACAGGAGCCCCCACCCTTCAGGGCCAGCTGCCCCCTGCTGGCATGGAGCACAGCTTCCGGCAAACCCAGAGGGGTCAGATCCAGCGGTGGCCAGGATACCGGGGATTCTTGGCGCCGGTATCTGGAGCTTGATGTGCATGTAGGGTTGGGACCCAGGAGCGCAGGGCTGCAGAGGAAGTCCAGGAATGCACAAATGTGTCTGTTTCCTCCATGGGGTCAACTCCTGGCAGATCACCGGTCCCCAGTGCCTTGCCGACACTGCCCCGGGAAGCAAAAGTTTTGCTGGCTCCGTGCCATCTCCCACCACATGGGGCCATCACAGACGCAGCCCCCAGGTGCCCTTGCCAGCCCAGCAGTGCCTTTGGGGCCTTCACCTGGAGCATCCCTTGTGGGGCCCATCCCAAGCGGAAAGACCCTGTAGGGAGTCCCGAGGTCTGGGACTGGACCCAAGGGGACGTGAGTTCCCGTGGGGTGCTTGGAGACACCCCAGAGGCCCAGCTGGCTCCTGGCCTGGCAGCTCCATTGCACTCTGTGTCCAAAACCCGACGTCCCCAATCCCAGGAACACCTTGGAAACCACGTAAAACAGTGACAGGCTGCCAATTGTTTGAGCAGCACACAGCGGCCGGGGCCAATTAGCTGAGATTCTCAGGGCTCCCATGGGCTCAGGTGGGGAGTGTTGGCCCTGGTGCCACTCCACCAACTGGGCCCCATTGATTCCAGAGATAGAGGCTGCCACCCAGGAAGCGACTCCTTGCAGGAGTGGGATGTTTTTTCTCTCCTTTTTTGGTTCAGATAGAGGGACGTCAGTCAAGGTGCTGATAAGGTCTGCAGGGAGCACACGGCCAAAGGCTGGAGCTGGGTAGGGCCACCTCTGGACACAGACACAAGGCACAAAGAAGTCCTGCAGGGGACCCCTTAACCTTGTTTAACCCAGAGTTCCCCAGGGGACCTTCTTCCTGGCTCTGCCCTGGTCTGTGTGTGGATGCTGCCAGGCTGGGGCTGCCGTCTTCCTGCTCTGCCCTGGGCCTTGTGCAAGGGCTTGGGGTGAGGCTGGGACTGCCCAGGACGGTGGGAGGTGGGGATCCCAATCCCCAGACACCTCCTCTGAACTGGGGCCAAGATGAAGTCATTTCATGTCCTCACTAGACAGTGCTCGCAGGAGGCGCCCACTTGGGTAAAGGAACAGCTTTCTGACCCTCCGGTGGGGCCCCCCCATGTGTCGGGACCAGTGCCCCTCCTAGCTCTGCGTGGAGCTGAGCTGCCAGATCAGGGCTGCAGACCTGCGGGTCCGGGCCTCGCGGGGTTTCATAACATGTTTTGTTTTCATTCTGTTTGTATGGATACCTTCTATTTGTCGCCTGCAATGCTTGTTTTCCATTTCCAGTGGTGCTGTAAGATTTCCTTTCAAAATATAATCATTTAAGTAAAAAAAAATCCATTTGAAGAAAATCCTCCAGTAAATAATAGTGAAGCAGGTGGGCAGATGCAGGATGGAGCAGAGTGTGGTGGGCCTTGGTGGTGGGCAGGGTGAGGGTTGCAGGCAGGGAAGTGTTGGGGGGGGGGAGGGGTTGGGGACCCCCCTGTTGCTGCCTGGTCAGCTGGGCCCCATTGGCCACTGTCCTGAGGCCGTGAAGCCGTTGGCCGTTTGCGTGTTGAAGTGGCCATGGCCATGCTTGTCCAGCCCTGGACTCCCCTGCATCTCACACCCACTTGTGCCCTTAACTTGTGTCTAACTGTACTTTTTATTTGCCTGTTAACCTTCCAGCATATGTATTCATCAGGAAGGTGCCCAGGAAAGAAGTGTTTGGGGGAGTCTGGGGTGCCCTGAGCCGGCAGGGGGCTCCCAGAGTCCACCTCAGTTGGGGCCTTCTGCACATGGACTCACACACGTAGTGGAAGGTCCCGCCTCCCCACACACTCCCTCTTCGCAGGGGTAAACTGAGGTCCAGTGTGCTACCCCTGCCCGAGGTGTGTGGCTCAGAGGACAGGCCCTGACCTCTCTCCACCCCCCCGCCACCGAGGGCTTGCGAGGCTGTGCACAGGGCAGGCCATCCAGGAACTGCTTGTTGGGACTTTGTAGCTGTCGCCCTGTTCTCCCCACACTTTCCTGGCCTGTGGAGCAGAGGTGGGGTGGGTGATGAGGTGGGGGACGGGCTGGACCTGTCACCAGAGGTCACGTCGTCCAGCTGGTGAACTCACACGAGCAGGGTCCAGGATGGACACTGTCGGGGCCTGGACACCCCTTACGGGGGCAGGAAGGGGGGCACGGAGCCTGGCACAGTTGGGGCATCTGTGGGGCATCTGTGGGCCTGGGTCTAAGTCCTGACCTGGCTGCCCCTTGGCGAGGACAGGCAGGGCTTGGCCTCAGTGTGCCCAGCTGTACCCTCCGCCAGTGTGCCCAGCTGTACCCTCCGTCTGTGGGCGTGGTGGGCCGGGGCTGCAGAGCCCAGGGGACGTTCACAAGAAGTGGGCTGGGGAGCCCTGGTGGCACTCGGCCCCACGCCCTCTCTCCATACAGACAGGATGAGGGTAGTGGGGGGCTCTGCAGCCGACTGTCTGGGCCTCACTCCCTCACTCCAGTTGTCCCCCACATCCCGCAAGGAGACCCGGCCTAACATCCTCTTCCCACCCACTGAGGGGTGACTCCCACTGGGACTCGTGGGTGAGACCCACTGTGCACCCCCCATCCAGGCCACGCCCTCCTGGGACACCCTCCCCCAGCCCCATCACCCGCTGCTCCGTCCTGTGCCAGACCAATCCTGGTGGATACACGTAGGTCATTTCCGGGATGTCATGACAAGACGCTCAAGCAGGTGTTGCCAACCAGTCGACCCCAGGCCGCCCCGTGGGGCATCCCCCGCAAGCAGGGGCCTTTCCAGAAGGTCATGGACTCCCGACCCAGCTGAGAGCACTGCCAGACAAGCTATAATCCCTGGGCGGGGGCAGGGGGTGAGGGCACCAGGGGTGGGGGCACCCAGGGGCTCCCTGCGAGCCAGCCTGGGAACCAGGCTGGTGTGAGGATTAACAGAGGGTGTGTTGTAATAAAGAGCAGGAAGTCACTGGCAACCCTGCCTCACCCATGCCCCTCAGGGCCCCCAGCCTGCCTGACCCCTCCCCATAGGTCAGACCCACACATGGCCTCTGGGGCAGGCACTCTGCCTGAGGCTGTGCTGGGCTCTGGGGGTCTCACAGCACAGAGCTCCTGAAGACCCAGCCCAGAATCCTAGGACCACCCCTCCCATCTCAGGGCCTGGAAAGGGTGTCAGGTGTGTGAAGCCAGGCAGCCCGTGAGCATCTACAGTGTGCCAGGCTCTTGCAAGTGCATGGCCTCCCTGTGAATCAGGCCTGGTCATCCTAGGTGGGGTGGGGACATGGGGGTCCCAGAGGTGCTCGGTGCTCATGGTGTCCCATTGGACACCATGGGGGGTCCAGGGCCCCTGTGCCAGACCAAAGGTTACCCCTGGGCCTGGCTGTGTGTCCTGGCATGTGAGCTCTGAGCACTGGTTGGGCCTTGGGAAGGTGGGGCTTCCCAGGGGCAGGGGCCGGCTCTCAGCCAGACGCGGCCCTGTTTCAAGCCTGGATCAGTCTTGACCTTCAAGCAGGTGTTTCTGCACTGTCCACTGCCTGCCTCCCCTGCCAGAGGCCTGCGACCACCTACTGTGTGCCTACCTTTCACTTAAACCTTAGGATAGGGCCTGTTGTCAGCCCTGGGCCCCCCCCCCCCCCCCACTCTGTCCTCCCCCTCCCGGCCAGGACACTCCTGGTCCAACCTCCAGCTGCCACTCAGGGTCTGCAACCCAAGGGCCCCACCGAGACATAGGGCTTACTGTCACCACCTTGGCTCCCTGAGCCCTGGTCAGCCCAGGGAGGTCCGAGAGGGACCTTAGTGAGTGGATCCCAGCCCAGCTGTTTATTTCCCTGTGCAAACCTGTCCCTGCAAATGCTCAGCACCAGCCGCGGGGGCAGTGGGCAGGGGCAGCAGGTGGTGGAGTCTGTGGGCCGCCCAGAGGCCTCCTGAAGCCTCACACCCCGACACACAGGAGCCCTGCTGCCTCACCCGGCCTCCCGAGAGTCCCTAGGTCTGCCCTCCTCCACAGGCCCCTGACCGTGCCCATTGGCCTCTCCCGTGTCATCACCACCTCCTCCACGCTGGCCTCTGAGGCTGATCATATGAGAATTAGGGGAAGAAATGAAGAACAGGCTTCTCTGGGGACAAGGGTTCAGGACGCTGGTCCTGGTCACCACTTTGGCTGGTGGCCTTGGGATGGTCAGTGCACCTCCCCTTAAGTGGGGTCATGAGGACTGTCCTGTCTCAGAGACCATGTGAGCCCCAGGGGAATGAGGCGGGGGGCACCCCCAGCTCTGCCCTGCACGTTTGCATCCTCTATCAGTGGCAGCTGCCTCCCCTGGCACTCTCCCTGGCCCCAATCAGGGCTGGCCAGACACACTGATGGGCTCTGTTCCTGCTTTGAGCCCATGTCCGTGGTGGCCCCTGCTCAGTGCGAGGGGGAGGGAGTAAGGGTCCTTTCTGGGGGTGGGGGGTTGCTGCTATCAGGCGAGAGAGTGAGATGCTAGTCGGGGCCCTGGGGACACACCACATGACCGGCTCTGTGGGAACCACTGGGCAGGTCACCCAGCCTCCAGGGTCCTCATGCTTCTCTGCCAGGCAGTCAGACACCGGGCCTGTTGTCCAGGCTCACGCATGGGAGCAGGCCTCTCTGAGGGACCGGGAATGATGCCCTACAGACAATATTGATGCTGTTTCCTCCCTAAACAACCAAATGCCAGATATTAGTTCCAGCTCTGCTGGAAACAAGGAAATCGATGCCCAAAGACCAAGGAGCACAGACCTGAGATGCCCTTCATGGTGGCCTCCCGGCGGGAGGCAATGTCAGCAGGAGGGTCAACAGAGCTCTTGACAGGTGGACCCATCCTGTCACCACCCCTCCCCCAGCGCAGACATTCCTGATCAGGCTCCGGGAGGTGGGGGGCCCAGCTCCCCCTGCACCGTGAGGTTGACTCAGCTTCCCCAGAGGCAGCAGTGGGACCCCATCCCAGCACCTTCTCACTCCAGCACGGGGCATGCCTGGGGCATGGTGCATGCCTGGGGCATGGGGCATGCACCTTCCCACCGGCCTCCTCCTGGGAATCTTCTGCAGGAGGTTCCCAGTGCTCCTGGGCCCATGGCTTGCTTGCAGCTTCCAGGAAAGGCTCCTGGCCTCCTCGGTCCCCTGCAGCCCCCACGCTCCATCTAGGACCCCACCTCTGTGTCCCCCTGCCCTGCCCCCCTGCTCGGGAGCTGGTGCCTCTGTCAGAAGTGGGAGTGGGTGTGGGGCAGACTCTGGCTGGCTGGTCAGTCAGCCTCCTGGTGCCTGGCGCCCAACGTGGAACCAGGGAGGTGCCAGCGGCCTGGAGAATGAGGGCAGTGGAGCCTCTCAGGCACCCTCCGCACCCTGGGGGTGGGAAAGCCAGGCTCTGAAAGGTGGGGGCCTGCATGGAGTCCCCCAGCTTGTGAGTCTGTGAGCTGAGTGCCTGCTGGGTGGTGCAGAAGGAATGTCTCTGTACCCCTAATGCAAGTGTTAGAATCCTAACCCCCAGGGCATGGTATCAGGAGGCGGGGCCTTCAGGAGGTGATTAGGTCATGCGTGTGGAATCCTCATGAATGGGAGTAGTGCCCTTAATCAAAGAGCCCCAGAACTCCCTTACCCCTTCTGCCATGTGAGGACCCCGCGGGGACCTCTCACTAGACACCCAATCCGCCTGTATCTTGGTCTCAGACTCCCAGCCTCCAGAACTGCGAGAGATTCAACCCCATGGTTGATAAACTGCCCAGTTCCTGGCATTTTGTTATAGCAGCTGGAATGGATGGAGACAGCGTCCACTGTAAAACGGGGATGGGGTCGGGGGCATCTCCTGTAGACACACAGCAACGCTGGGGGTGCACGGTGGCCCGCCTGCCCAGTCCCCCTGCTGCCCCGTCCAGCTGGACTGCTGCCATCTCCCAGGGGTTTCTAAGGCCCCCATCTTGCCCAGGCCCCTCCCCATCCATCCTGAGACCTCCTGGCCCCACTTGGGCGCCCAGCCCTCCTTGTGGGGCTGCCTCTTGTGGCCCTGAAGATGGATGCTGCTCCACCTGCACGGCCCCTTCCTCTGCCCACAGCGGCCCCTCGGTCCCAGCATCCCTGGAGTGGGGTCCCACCTCCCAGGCCATCCTGGCTGTGCTCCCAGCCCCTGCCAAGGAGGTATCAGAATTTCTGGCTTTTTGGAAGGAGTCCCTGAGTACAGCTCTATTTAATCTGGTAGGCTGAGATGCTTGGAGCACAAGCAACAGGGTGTTAATAATAATGGGCCAGCAGGTAGTGGAGCTGGAGATTTGCCCCCAAGGACTGCACAGAAGGAGGGATTTGGCACACACTGGAAGGAGGTGGGAGGGAAGGGCAGGGCCTCTGCTGTGACTGAGACTGAACCCAGCTACAGAGCAGATGGTCTGCCGGGCTCTGGCCTCCTCCCTGACTTTCATCCTACTTTAAAGATTGGCCCGGGATCAGAGGAGTGCAGGAGTGGCCAGGGATGGGCCTCCTCCTCCAGGAAGCCTCCCAGAGATGCCTCCAGACCTGGGCCTCCAAGCTGCGAAAAAGAAGAGTTTATTCTGGAGACACAGATTGTGGGAAAACAGAAAGAGCATTCTGGGAAAGAAAGAGGGGCTTATAAAGGCTAAAGCCTTATATGCTCTGACATAAGAACCCCTTTGTCTTTAAGGGGTGGCTGTCATGAGTTGTTTTAGGGTAAGTGTCCAGTAAGTATCTTGAGTTTCTGGCAGATGTTCTGGGTGCTGCATTGGGACAGTAAGCGTTAGAGACATCAGATTCTACCCGCCTGAGACGGGCGCTGCTCGCACCTCCTCGATGGCTCTTGTGGCAACACCGACTGTGCCTTGACTTTCCTTCCACACACCAGCCTTGGGAGGGCAGGGAGCGCACCGTTCCCAAGAGACTGCCCAGTGCACGCCACCTCCTGAGCAGCCCCAGGGATCAGGACTCCAGGATGTCTGAGGCTGTGAGAGGCCTTGGTTCCTCAGAAGCTCATGGGAACAAGCAAACAGCCCCAGGGATCGGGACACCAGGATGTCTGAGACACAGTGACCGTGCTCCATCCCTGGGTGTGGGCAGGGCAGGAGCTGAGGTAGGCAAGGCCTGCTGGGCGGGGTGGGCACTGGCTGGCTGCTTGGCGTCCATTCATCAGCCTGCAGCTCTCCTACCCCAGCCTTTGAAGCTGCAATAAATATTGATTCGGGCAAATCGATGTGTTTCTGAGGACCCAGCTCGATAGCAAAGTTACAAGGATCAGGGCAGTCATCCACTCACTGAGTGTCCTCGCTGAGCCTAGGGCTGAGGGAAGGGATGGGCAAAAACTGCTGTCTGCCCATCCAGGGGCCAGTGCCAATGGCTGGGTCCACCTGAGGGGAGGGGAGGAGCTTGGCAGGTACCGGCCCCTGGCCCTCACCTGGCCAAGGCCGAGGGGCCTGCTTCACGCCACCCCTGTCTGGGTGTCTCCCGTTGGTACCTGAGCAGGTCTGTGCTTGGTGGCTGAGGGTCTAGGTCACAACAGAAGACCCTGCCTCAGGGCTCTCTCTGCAGCCTCTGCTCTCCTTCCCTTGGTGGCATGGCCCCCCACGAGAGGGAGCTCACTACCTCACAAGCTGCCTTTTCCATCACGGCCCGCAGCAGTGCCTCATGATGGACCAGGGCCCCAGACGTGGCACCCCTTCCCAAATGCACACTCCGGGGCGGGGGGCAGCCTCTGCCTGCTCTGGCCCCTCCAGCTCTGATCACTTCCTCCCTGAATCAGTCTGAATCCTCGGCTGGCCCTTGGGGCTCCCGGGGCCCCGGCCACCCCTTGGTGCCTTTGCATGTGCTGCTCCCTTGGCCTGGAGCTCTCATCCCCCCATCTCTCCCCCCCATTCAACACCTCTCCCTCCTTCTTCTGAGCTCCGACCTGCCTGGAACTGGGGCCCAGACCCTCAGAGGATCCCCTTGGAGTCTCTCCAGGGGGGAGGTGGGCAGGACTAGCTCCAGGCCACCTGGGTGGGTGGGTGCCTGGCTCTGCCTGTCTGTCTCAGGGACATTCCTTCCCTCTCCTCCCCTACCCACCGCCCAGGCATTTCTGTGTCTCCAGCCCTCTCTGCTTCCTCCCTTCTCCTGGAACTCTGAGGCTAGGTCAGGTGCGCTCTGGCGGGCGGCTGTATTTATGAGAATTGGGGAAATGCAGATGTGATGTTTCCAGCTAATAGAACCAAATCACTCGCGCCACCCCATTAGCAAGGAACCCGGCCCGTGTACATGATGCCCTGCACTGCCAAAGTGGGAGCCAAGACAGCGGTTTTATGACCCCATAAAACTTTGGGAGTTTATTGCTATTGAACAAACATGTAATCCAATGCTTCAGGTTCAATAAATGTAGCCAACGGCATCCCGAGCCAGTGGCGCTGCGGCTCCCACGGCCAGGCCAGGCTGCCATGCAGGCCGAGCACTGAGACATCCAGGGGCTTTGGAGCTGGTCAGTGATTGGCTGGCTGCAGGATGGAAGCAAGATTTATGGTGGCCAGGCCAAGGCGTGTCCTTCTGCACCCTGAACAGCCCAGCGGTGGGGCAGAGGGGAGGAGCAGCACCTGGGACCTGGGCTCTAGGCAGAGGGTTAGCCTGCAGCCCCCAGGCAAGGGGCTGGTCTGAGGGTGCTGAGGTAGAGGCCACAGCAAAGGGAGTGTGTGCGTCCCAGAAAGAGGTGGGCCCTCCCCTAGGAGGGAGGGGCAACAGGACAGGCTTGGGGAGGGGTCAGTGGCTATGTCTTACACGCCAGAGGCCCCCACCCACTCCCCCATCCAGTCACCTAGCCATCCCTCCGCACACGTCTGTACATCCACCCCTCCATCCCTCCAACCCTCCACCCGTTCATGCATCAACCTGGTCATCCCTCCACACAGGAGGGGCCACTCCAGGTGAAGGCTCAGCCTCTCACCACTCAGGACGCCGACATCCCACCCACTGAGCCTGCCCTGTGGATGGTAGACGGGGCCCTTCTGTGCTGCCCGGAGGGCGGGCTGGTGGGCCAGGGCTGGGGCGTTGGAGGGGCTCCCCTCTGGGGAGGCGGGTGTTCCCCTGGCTCCAGGGCACTCCCTCCTCTGAGTTTGCTTGCGTCCTTGTTGCTCCGGCTTCGCTTAGGCTCGTGCTGTGTCAATGTTTCTGTCACGTTAGCATCAGAACTTTGCCGGGTTCATCTCTTGCCTTTTCAGTGTATGGCTCCGTCTGAGCCCCTGAAAGTTTAGCTCCTGGTGTCCCTGCCTTTGCTTTTAGGAAGTTCTTCCCACTGGGGCACTCGGTCAATATTTGTCTGTTGGCTTCAAGCTCCTTTCAGTGGCTCCAGAGCCTTGTCAGCGGGCAGCCCCCATTGCCACCCGAGACTCAGGGGTCCCCCCTCCCAGTGGAAACTTCCCTCCACAGCCTGAGTTGCAGCTACTAAGGGGACGGATGCACAGAGCAGAAGGCAGGTGTGGAGTCAGGGCTGAGGACGGGGCAGTTGGAGCTAGGCGGCTGGAGGAGAGGGTGGTGGGGTGAGCCGGGGATGCCCACAAACCCTTGGAGCCACGACTGCCACGGGATGGGCAGGACTCGGCCAGGTGGCAGGGGGTGGACGGTGCTCTGTGCAGGCCCATTTTGTCCCTGTGTCAGGTGTTTGGGACACCTGGAGTGGGGGGAGGTGGCGGAGCTGGGGGGCTGGACAGGGAGCCATTGGAGGTGGATGGAGGGAGAGAGGGAGGGCCCGAGGCAGGGGGCCAGTTGATGCTCCTGGGTGGCGTGTCTCCCTTGGCCTCTGCCCCCTTTTGTGAAGACCTGAGGGTTTCTGGGGACGAGACCCTGACTTTGTTTGCAGCCGATGGAGGCACAGCTGGGTGACCATCCTGGTTGGAATCCCAGCTCTGCCTCTCATGTGTGGTGCCAGCCGAGCCTCACTTTCTGCACCTGCATAACGGAATGAGCAGGCATCGAGGAAACTCAAGATTTGCCCAGCCCGGTGCCAGGTGCACAGAGGCACTCCCAGAATGTTCTGGGACTACTTCCTCCTACCAAGGACTCCTGAGGCCCCTCTGTCGTAGGCTCCGTGCTGTCCAGGCCGGGGACGGTCTCCGGAGCCTCCACCCTCTCCTTCTGGTGCTCCCTGCAGTGTGGCTGGTGGCAGACACCCGTACCTTATCAGCGCACGTCCTCCTCCCCCCTCATAACTCAGCCCCACACAGCTCAGGCTCCCAGCTGACCTCGGCAGGGCCTGTGGAGGCAGAGCAGGAGGGAGGCCTCGTTCCTGCCCCTTGGGGGGCCACGTGTGGGGGGCCTGGGACACAAGCCTGGACCCGGTGGGCTCAGGCTCAGCTGATGACAGCGAGAGCGATGGCACAGCTGCTGTGGCCCCTGCAACGAGTGAGCTCAGGACATGGACCAGCCCCCAAGAGGGAGCTCCATCCCACAGCCAGAAGGAGTCTTCCTGGGGACGCTGCACAGGTGTTACCAAGCCAACCAGGGTGCAGGGGGCACAAGGCGTGGCCTGCGCACGGCCTGGACAAGATGGGGCTGACATGGTGGACTGTCTCGTCTTTGCCCACAAAACCTGATGACTCAGGGTCAGGTGGAGAGGCAGGCTTGGCCGGTCACAGAGAAGGAGACTCAGAATCAGGCTACAAAGTCCCATGAGTCCCCAGTGTGGCTGGACGCTGGCTCAGATACCAGCACTGTCCATAGTAACAGAGGTCGGGGCCTAGAGGGAGGGAGGGGGCAGGTCTGCTGGGTGGAGAGGGGCCTGAAGCTGCGGCAGAAGCAGGTACGAAGTGGTCTATACCTAAAGCTGGACATGGGCCTGGTGGCTGCCTGGGCCAAAGGGCGGGGGAAGAGGAGAGCTGCCCCTGTTTGGTGGCCAGTGGCAGGGAGGCAACCCTGGGGGGGAGGGGGGGAGGGAGTAGGAGGCTGTCGTGTCCGATTGGCTGTGACACGGGACTGTGACAGCCTGCCGGGGTACCCCACCCCAGGGGTGTGAGACGGCCGATTCGGGAGCCAGTGAGCAGGGCAGGGTGGCCATCTGGGGCTGGGGGCTGGTTCTGGGGGCCCCTAGCCCCAGCCTCTCCTCATTCAATGGCCTTGTGGTTACAGCTGAGATGCAGCCCCGTTAGCTCTGGGGCAGGGCCAGAGCCACGTCCAGAGGATTAATGGTCAGAGAGGAGGGTCTGGGCCTCTTCCCAGCCTCCCCGAGTTCATTATCAGTCTCCATTAACTCTCGACCTGTGGCCAGCAAGGGCTCCGGTCACTCATTACCGCTAATTGTGGGGACTGGGTGGCCCCTCTGGCTTCTGTCACCTGGGCCTCAGCCCCTGTCCTGTGGGGGTGGGGAGGAGAACGCGGTGCCTTCAGCAGCCCAGTCGCCACCCCCGGGCGGCCAGGCTGCTCTGTCAGCAGACGTTTAGGCCACTGGCCTGGAATCACCAGGACTCAGAGCCTCTGTCTTGCCTTGAGCCCAAGGGGTTTAAGAGTCACCCCCTGAGTAGAAGGTCCGTCTGGAGGGGCTCTGAGAATGGACCCCACCCCTCCCCGGCCCCCCTTGTCCTGCCTTGCGACTGCCCCCCACCCCGGCTCATGTTCCACTTCCCACTGGGCCACCCCAAGGCCAGTGTGAGTCGGGGGCTGTTCTGGCTGTGTAGGGGGTGGACGCAGCTAAACCCCCACTGACGTAATCATCCTTCTGTTTTCATTGGGATACATGCCTGGCTGGAGGTTTGGGGCTGTGAATGGCCCCCCTCCCCGCTGCCCAGGCGCTAACTATGGTGGCATGGCGGATGGCTCTGCTTTTGAAAGGCACGGCCTCCTCCCTGGTGACCCTGCCTTGGGTGTGGCAGAGGGTGTGCAGGGGCTGCCCAGGCGTCCCCGCCCCTGGCTTGCCTCTTAGGCTGCCCTGCCCCAAAGAACTCTCAAGGTCCTCCCCTGTGAGCCAGGCTCCGTGACTCATCCAGAACGTTCCACTGGCTTGGATTTAAACACAGCTATTGAAACTTGGGGATCCCGAGAAGTCACCCTCGCAGCCGAGCGCAGTCATGGTGGCGGGCGGACTCTCCTTGCCGTGGCCCAGGATGCATCTCCTCGCAATGAATGATGGGTTTAATAGCAGAGGGCCAGCAGGCAGCCCAGGTTCTCCGCTCTGGCCCGGTGGCTGGGGCTCCGGCTGCCCTCACCTGGCGCCCGCCTGCTCCCTGTCAGCCGGGGGAAGCAAGCCGAGAGGAGATTTATCTTCCCCGACTTTACGAGGTACTAGCAGAGAGAGGCTGAGAGGCAGGAGCTAAATAATTGATGACCTGGCTCTGAGGGCTCAGAGAGGCAGCCAGGCCGGACGTGAGGGAGGGTGGTTGGGCATTGACCACGGAGAGCTGGGAAACCAGCCAGAGGGCTGGGGGACCCCGACTGGGGGTCCAGGGGTCACAGACGCCTTGGGACGCGTGTCCCCAGGAACAGAGCTCAGAGGACCCCAGGGTGACCTCCCCTCCTCACTCGCGCCCGCCCACCCACCCTGCAACCTCGCAGCTCCGTCAGCCCAGTGACCACCCTGACGGAGGCCTGGATGTGATCCCTGCCGGGCCCCTGGACACTTCTCTCAGCCATGTGAGCCGTGGGAGATGACTGGAAGGGGCTGTGAGGGTGGGCTGCGGTATCCCTTAGCACCCGTTTTCGGGCAGCCTTGGCCTCCCTCTGAGGATACCACCCTCCACCACTGTGCACATCTGTCCTTATCGGCATGCACTCTCTCTCCTCTGTCTCTGCCTGCCCCCCCACCTCCTGCAGCCTGGGGACCATTCCCCTGCCCAAGGGCAGTGAGCCCCCAAGGAGCCAGCGGGTGGGGATGGGGGGCCGAGCTTAGCTGCCAGGACCTGGGGGCAGGAGCCACACCGCCAGGACCAACAGGCCGCCGAGTCGGAGCCCAGGCCACACTGAGCCACTTTCTTTCCTGGTGACAGGGCTGTCCATGACCACATGTTTGGCACCCAAGGTGGAATCCTCCAGGAAGGGGGGGCTTGCAAACCCACCTGCCCTCCCGCCTCTAGTTCACTTTGCTCTCCCAAAGCCAGCCGGGCTGTTTACAATGGAGGGATTTTATTCACATTTTTATTAAATAAAAGTTTGTCAACCTCCCTCCCCGCTGGCCTGGGGTCAGAAGGGGTCGCATGGGTGAGTCATTTCCTGTGGCAGGGGGCCGGGGAGGGTGAGGCCAAGAGGTCCCCCTGGGCGTTGCTGCCAGGATCAGCCAGGAGGCTCCAAGGACCCCCAGGCTGCACCCGGTGCTGCCTAAGTGTCCCCTCCAGGCCCAGGCCTGTGTTCAAAGCCCCGAGATGGGGTCTGGCCTGCGGGACCTCGGCCTCCCCAGATGCTGGAATGGATGTGATAATAGAACACAAATCACATTCCCTCGTGCCGGGTCCTGGGCCCTCCAGAGGGTCACAGGCACAGGAGGGGACCTCAGCTGCTGCATGTCGACCAACCCCCCTTCTCCCGGGGGCAATCCTGGCCCCAGGTGTGGCCTTGAGGGCCGGCGGCTCTGACTGACAGTGCCTGCTCCCTGTGGTCCCCAGAGCTGAACCAAGCAGAGGCAGACCATGCCCTTGACTTTATTTTCAATTAACACCTGCTTTAGTGCCGCTTCCCCGTCAGATCCCCCTTCACGCAGCAGGGCGCCCTCTTGGCCCAGCATAATCGGCACTTGCTCAAGTATAGGCAGCTTTGCCGCTTTCCAAACACAACTAATCCAGTTCGGGTTTTGGGGGTTGGAGGTGGACAGCGCCGGCCAGCAGACCACCTGGGAGGGGGCGGGGCCTGGGTTGGCATGAGTCCCCTCCCCATGACTTGGCAGCGGCAGAGGACCCCTGTGAGGATGCCCTCGAGGCAGAGCAGGCCTTCCACCCCGTGCCACTGCCCCCCTCATGTTACCGTCCCTCTGTGTGCCTGCCCTGAATGACAGCGAGCATGGTGCTCGGTGTGTCTCTGCAGCCTGACTGCTGGGAGACCAATGCACCCCTTTCCTGAAGGAACAGAGGGACCCAGGATTGGGGGTAGGGCCTGTGCGGTGGGACCTCAGCACCACGGGGGCCAGGGCAGACACCCCCTCAGCCTGAGACCCCAGCTGACCCACCCACTTCTGCCAGGCTTGGCCTCTGCCCCCGGCCCACCCAGCCTAGCTGGCCATGCCTGGAGGACACTGGGTCAGGCTCCAACTGCGGCCTTCGAGGGCTCTCTTGCTGGGTTACCCGCCCGTGGCAGAAACGACAAAACTAACCAGAACACACACAGCCCCCAGGAGACGGATTCAATTCAATTCCACAAATATTGACCGCCCTCTAATCCACTGCCCCTGGTGCCAGCTTGTTCTTCTGAGGCGCCAAGCGTGGCAGCCGAATCAACCCATTTAATCCAGGCCCTGACGATGTGACAATATTGCCGGGTCACGGTGAGGGAGCTGAGGCCTGGCCAGGCTCCTGGCAGGTGGGGCTGGAGCTGGGGTCTGACCTCTGTGCCAGGTCAGTCCCCCACAGCCATGGCACGTGCCTAGGGAGGGAAGGGGGCCCCGGCCACGCAGGGTGGGTCGGGGACCATGCTGGGGAGGGGCCGGGGGCTCCGCCTGGACCCTGGGGGAAGCTGGGTGAGCCCCTGCCCAGAGTCCAGGCCCGCGTGGGGCACCTCAGCAGGGCTGGGTGGCTGGACAGAGACCAGGACGAAGCCAGCCCTGGTGAGGGTCCCTTCCCTGCTGCAGATGGGCCCCGATGCCCTGGGTTCACGGCTGTGCTCTAGGCCCCTCCCGCCCCTGCTCCTGGCAGCTCCTCTGCTCTGGGCCACTCACCTCTGCCCCTCAGACGTTCTGTCCAGGACTTACATGCTCTGTGTGGCTTCCAGGCTTGAGGTGGAGGGGAGGGGGTCAGAGAGAGGCTGAGAAGGGGAGGGTCCCAGGGCCCAGCACCTGTGCTGGGCCACGTGTGAACCCTTTGTGCCTGTGGGGGCTCAGGGCTGGGACCATGGCAGGGTGGAGTCTGACCCAGGTCTGCACGGGGCCTGGGGTCGGTTCCCGGTCATACGCAGGAGGGGCAGCCTCAGCGCCCCCGACCCTACACTCTGGGGCCAGCCTGAGCAGCGTCCCTGAAACACCTGAGCAGAGGGAGGGGCATCCACATGCTTCTCAGGCCCTGCCACCCTCCTAGCTGAGGTTGAGGCGAGCGGCTGGAGTGGCCCCTGGAGGGCGGTGAGCCCTGGACCGCCGGCACGGCCCCAGTCACCTCGCAATCCTAACCTGGCAGCCACTCTCCGCTGGGCACCAGGAAATTCATCAGAAAAGGAACTGACGGATTAAAGTGGACCCAGGAGAATTGATTTTTTCCCTGGGCACTTAAACGTTGCTCTCAATCAGGCCATCAACTCCTAGGCAGGGGCAGCCCTGGGGACAGAGGTGGGGCTGGGCTGCAGCCCAGCCACTCTGTGAAGTCCCTTCTCCTTTGACTGAGCGGGGACCCCAGGCCGGTCCCAGCCCCTCTGAGCCTCGGTGGCCTTGGTGTAACTGGGTGGCTGTGTGTAGGGGGAGACTCACCACTCGCTCATTCACTGACTCACACACGTGCCAGGCCCTGTGGCAGAAGGTGGTGATGATTTTCCACAGGACGCACGGCAGCAGCGTTGACAGCCCAGCTGGGTATGCAGGGCCTCAGCGTGGAGGGACCCCAACACACCCCCTCCGCCTGCTGCTCTGCGGCCCCTGCCCCGGCCCTCCCACCCCTCTGCACTGTGAGGCCCTGTGTGGATCGACTTAGGCCCGGCAGCCACCCTCTGTTTCCTGCTGCCTGAGCCTGAAAATATGTCTGGGACCCCATGGGCACTTCAGCTGGCCCTGGGGCTGTGGTCCCCAGGCTGGGGCTCAGGACGGCTCCTGAGCATTTTCTCCACTGTGCCCTACCTTGGGCCCTGGCTGAGAAAGAGGGTGAGCCAGCACTGGGCCTGGTCTCTGTGCCATCCCACTCTGGCCTGACCCCAGGAGGCTGTGAGGGGCTGGGGAGGCAGCAGGCGAGTCCTCAGGAGACTTGGAAGGGGCCGCCTGGGAGGAAGGCGCTCCCGTGCCCTGTGGTTTGGGGGCTCTTGGGTGGTGTCAGCACGACTGACCTTGGTGACTCTGAGGGTTAAATTCATCACAGGACACTCCCCAACACACTCTGCCCCTCAAATAAAACCCTGGTGCCAGTTACCCAGCCATCAGCCCGGGTTTCCAGGTACAGACCAGGCCCATCTCTAAGGGTCTGGCGGGGATCCCAAGGAATGTCAGCTGTGCCCAGGCCTCGGTTTCCCCCTGTATTCGGCAACCCGACCAGCAGAGTGAGCATAGGGGTGTGATGAAGCAGCAAAGCTGTCCGAGCCCCTGATTAAACACCCAGGCTGCTGACCCTGGCCCAGGGTGAGACAGGGCCCCCTGGGCACCGCCTACCCAGTGGTCTCTGGCAGCTCCTCCCAGCTGTCATCAGGGGCGGCTCAAAAGGACTGTGGCCCCTGACCTTTCCCAGTGGCCCCATGGATAACAGGAGAAGTGCTGACCCAGGAGGGCAGAGGGCATGCTGAACCTGGGCTCCCTGGGATGGGGTACCAGTGTGGAGCTGCCCACAGCCCACCTGAGCCGGTGCCCTGGATGGACGAGAGAGCCTGAAGTTGTAGGTGGGCAGCTGTGGGGGTCCCCAGACCCTGATCAAACCCAGTGCAAATGTGGTAAACAAACCTGTTTGCTCGGCACCAAGGGTTTGGGGCCGCTGAGGTGTGGACAGGGGCTAGCAGGTGAGAGGTGGTAGGGGGCTCAGGTCTGAGCAGGGGCTGCCCTCAAGGTGACCAGCCATCTGTCTCTGACTAGTGTAGGGTACAGAGCTGGCCCCGCCCGGGGTCAGACAGCTCTGGACGCCCCCAAGAGACCAGGCACATCTCTGCCGGCTTCCCTCCTGTGCACGTTCCCCGAGTGTCCCCTCCGCTCATGCCTGCTCTGGGGGACCCTGCCTGAGACAGCCAACCATCAGCACGGTCCCAGCCTCCCTGCCAAACCCACCCCTTCCCCACCTGCCCTGCTGGCTCGGCTGCCATGGGGCTCCTGCCCAGTGCATGGAGGGGCTGGGCTGCCGCCGGCTGAGGTGGAGACCTCCTGGTTGGGCCTTGGCCGTGGTCAGGGCTGTGACCTGGGCCTCGGGAGAGCTGGCCTGCCAGGCCCGTCCCTCCATGACAGCATCTGGCCCGGAGGGCCTCCCAGCTGCCGTCCCCCTCAAAGTCATCTCAGACTGGCAGGCAAAGGCACAGAGGGCCTCAGAGCCCCCAGACTCCCGACCCCAACCAGCCTCTCCCCAAACTCAGACCTCGAGCCCTTGGGCAGGGTCCTCCTGGTCCCCCAGACCTGCTGATGAGGGGGATCTGCTGCCTCTCCCCGCGGCTGTGCACCCCCAGGCAGGGGGTCTGAGTACAACTCCCCCCTGCACTCTGTCCACCTGACGGTGTCCCTCTGTCTGACTCCCTGTGCCTGGGCCCCACGGTGGGTCGTGACCCATGCCCTGTCTTGGCCCAGGACCTCCCCACCCAGCATCTCCTCCCCCCCTCTGGGGCCACTCATCACACTGTTACCTCTGGATCGGGTGTCTTCCAGGCCTTTAGGAACCTCAGAGGTGAGTTTCATAAGGGGAGGGGCTTTGCCCCCATCTTGCTGCCTGTCTCTGCCCTCTGAGTCCCACGGGGCAGAGCCCAGGTCCTTGCCTGCCCCATCTCCCCCACATACCCGCCCAGGCCCCAGTCCAGGGAGGTCTCCAGAGGGCCCAGGCTCACGGCATCCGGCTGAGCAGGCACGCCAGCTGGCTGCCAGCCCCACCCAGGGCCGTCACCCAGGGCCGTCACCCAGGGCCTCTCGGAGGTGAGGGGAGACCTGGGGTCCCTGGGCTGCAGGGGAGGGTCTGGAGGCAAGGGGGTGCTGTGGCTGCTCACCTGACACTTGGGAGGGGGCACTTGGCAGCAGCTGCCGGGGGGGACACCTGCCTCTGAGGGCCAGGGAGGGTCTGTGCAAAGAGTCTGAGAGAGAACCAAGGACAAACTGTGCTTGTGCGTGTGTGTGAATCGTGAGAGAGCATGTCCGTGTGCACGTGTGCTCGTGCACGTGAGACAGTGAGCGAGACAGTGTGATGAGCATGTAAGTCAGCCTGTGTTGTGTGCAGATGTGAGGGCCATCCAGGTCTTACATCTGCATGGCCTTGGCCTCTTGGGAATGGACTCTGAAAGCTGAGTGAGCCCATGGGATGGCCGAGCCCCTGGGCTGTCTTAAGGCCAGAATATCTGGCCCTGTATGACATGCCCAGGAGGACAGGGGCCTCCAGGTCATTACCAGCTTGGAGCAGGGCACGGGCCTCGGGGCTGGAGGCCACACCCCTGCCCTCCACTGGGCCTCTTGATAACCAGTGACTCGCAGGGAAAGTGCCAACAGGGTGGACCTGCCACAGGCGCCCTGTCCACACCCCACAGAGGTGGCTGCCATCTTCCCTGTCCCCAGGGGGCAGACGGGGACTCCCCTCCACACCTGGCCCCCCAGGGGACACACAGCCCAGGGCCTGTCCACCATCTGCAGAGCAAACAGGCACTGAGCTGAGCTCACTGTGACTCTGGGGTGGGGGGGGCGAGAGCAGCCGCCGGGTGGGGGTGTTTCACACACACAACATGGCTCCGTGAGCCAGTGGGTGCGGGAAGATCTCAGTCCCGAGGTGCAGAGCCTGCAGCTGAGCAGCGCCTGGGGGCCAGGAAGGAGGACCCTGTGCCGCCAGGTGGGATCGTCAGGGCGCCTCACGCCGGCCTGGCTGTGTCTGGGGGGCTCGGGCCAAGGTCTTGTGTGCACTTGGCTTGTGTGTTTGCTTCCGACGACCCAGCCGGGACAGCCTGGCGCAGCTTGCAGCCTGCCTCGCAGCCTAGACACCATTGCTGAACCCCCTCCCCACCAGACAGCAGAACTGGACTCCCAGCCAGCTGTGTCTCTGGGTGCCGGGGGTGGGGGTGGGGAGAGAGCGCTCTCCCTCCAGTTTGGATGTCCCCCCCCCCCCCCCCCCCCCCCCGCCTGTGCTCGCACGCCCACCTCCATCACAGCTATTCCAGCAGATCCTGGCAGGTGCCGAAAGCCGGGAGCGGCTGGCTCCATGGGCGTTTTTGGAAAACGGCCGCTCGAGGCGGGGCTGTCTGGCTGGGGGTCTGCGCCTCGCCTCTGCACCCCCAGGTTCTTGGCTCCCCCAGCAGCCTTCCTGCCTGGCCGCCGCCCGCCCTTCTCGGTGCAAGATTTTGCGGTGGTGTCTCCTCACCAGCTTGTGTCTCACGTAGGGGATGTTTCCATTTTTACAGCAGAAAGCAGCAGATCCAAGTGCCGAAGCCGAAGCCGAAGCCGGAGCACAGCGGCCCCCCTGGGAGCTGCTGCCACGTCAGGTGCTTTGGGGGGAGCGGGCTGCTCTGCCAGCCGCAGCCCTAATTGCTGTCACTTGGGGAGCCAGCTCTAGCCTGGGGGGGCACAGAGTGACGGGGACGGGGGTGGCAGGGGCTGGTGGGTGGGGCTCTGAGGCAATCTCGGCCCCTGGGGGACTTGGGCCCCATGGTGGTCCTGGGGCAGGGGCTTTGCCTGTGGGACGCGTGTCAGGTGGGCTGCCTGATGGCCCAGGCCAGGAGGTTAGCCCAGGTGGGTTGGAATCTTGGCACCATTCCCGCCAGCCATGTGGCCCTGGCTCGGATCCCCCTCATATCCTGTCCTCGGGCTGCTGTGAGGAGAGACCAGGACGGCTGGCTGCGGCTCGTGGTAACCATGCAGCCATGGTTGTTACCAGACTCTGTCCTGTTGCCATATGTTGCCTGCAGCCTCTGGCAGTGTCCCCAGGGGTGGGGGGGACACGGTGTCCTCTGTCACCTCCTAACCTTGCCTGGGGCTGGTCTCCCAGGACACAAGGCTGTCGGAGCACAAGGATTGTTAGGAAGACCCAGGGCACAGCAGGTCCACGAGCTTGATGTCTGAGGGTCTCGCAGGCCGGTGTGAGCTCCACTCTACTCCTGAGACGTAGAAGGAAAAGGATGGGAAGGGCAGACGGGACACTTGGCAATTCACCAGCCAAGTGATGAGAAGTCTTAGGAAACGGAGGAGTATTCAGCTTCACCCTCATCAAAGCCATGTGCCTGGGCACAGCTGGGTGCTGTTTGGCTCATCAGACTGGTGGCTGGGGGGGCACTGCTGACCCTGCAGCCCCTGGGGCATTGCCAGCACCGCAGTCCCACAGGGGACGGGAAGGGAGCCAAGGGCAAGACTGGCCACGGATGCTGGGCCCGGGGAACGCAGGGTGGGATGTTGGGCTGTGTCTCCACCCTGCCCTATGGCTGACCACCTGGATGTGTCCACAGGCTCCAGACAAAGAGGAGAGGGTAGCCTGAGGCTTGGGGCCCAGGTGGGTCAGCATGGGGAGGCGTGTCCAGCCTGGCCCTGCAGTGCCTGCCTTTCTGCAGGCCTAGTAGGGACTCAGGACCACCCAGCTTTAGTTGTGTGGCCAGGGACCTGACGGGCCAGTGCTCAGTCAGCCAGAATCACAGCTATGTGCACTTTTGATTTGAACGGCAAGAGGATGGTCTCGGGGCTCACAGCAGTGCCTGTCAGTTCTCACGTGTGGCAGGTTGGATGCAGAGCTGTCCACACACACACGACTGGGACCGGAGCAGGTGCACTGGCCCCGGGTCCCCCAGGGGTCCACAAGGGTTTGGAACCGAGCCTGCGGGTAGCTGGGCACGAATCCCACTGCTCCCACGGAGCAGCCGCGCTATCCGGGGCCTCACTGCCTGCCCAGCCTCAGTGTCCTCCTGGTACCTGCTCCCCCAGGACCCTGCCAGGGTGACATGTGTGCAGTTTCTGGATTTTCTGAGGCCTCCCTACAGCCACCCTTGTCTCCGCAGGTAAGGGAGCCTGCCATGGGTCGTGAGCCTTCCCAGCCCTCCCTGGGGGCTCTGAGAGCGGGGGTCCCATTTGAGGTTCCACAGCAGCTCCTGGCTCCTCGGTCAAGACCCACATCGTCGAGCCTCAGTTTCCCCTCATTAAACGGGGCACCATCACTGTGTGCCCTCCACCCTCTCCAGGCTTCTAGTCTCTGCCTGTCCTGTGTTGTCACCCCCAGCAGGCAAGGCGCCCACCTGGGGGTCCAGGACCTGCTTCACTGGTGGGCAGGGCTACTGTCTTCTGAGGTGGGGTCCTCCCTCAGACACAGGATGTACCTGTCCTTCCCCAAGTGACAGAATCCGTAGCTCAAGTGCTTCCCAGGGCCTGGTTACATCTGCCTGTGCTGTGGCCTCAAGCTTGGACTTGGGGTGTTGGATGAGGGGGCCCTGCCTGGCCTCTGTCCTCTTGCACCCGGGCTAGGCAGGGCGCCTTGCCAGTGTGGGGCTGCCTTGACCTCTGCCCACTTAGGAATCCGTTCCCACGATGCTCCAAGTATATGATGATGCCAGGACCTGGGGACAGAGCCTCTCCTGGGGCTGGTCCTCAGGGCAGCCACCACGGTTCAAACGTCTGCACACCCACACATGTTTGTTCACATGCCTGTTCACACACATGTGCACACACGTGCATGTACACGCACACACAGGCACACACACTCACACACACGAGGGACTGGTGACAGGAAGGTCAGATGGGAACGCTGGCCAGTGGTGCCCAGGGAAGTCAGGCCTGGTGGCGGGCTGGGGCTGGCCTGGGCTGGCCTGGGCTGGGCCCAGCCCTCCCTCTGCCCTCCCTCTGCCCGAGGCGGTCTCTGCGGAGGCAGGGAGCCCATAGGGTCAGGATTTGGAGTCCGAATCAGGGATTTGAATCCCATCTTTGGCCTGGGGATGGCAGGGGTCCTTCTGCCTGCCCAGCAGGGGCAGAAGGCACAGAGGAGGTGCCTCAGGCCTGGTGGAGGATCCCCGAGCTCAGGAGGGGCAGTGTCTGGGGATGGACCTGGCCTGGGCCCAGCGAAGCCAGGGCTCTGAGGTCTGAGTGCCGCTGAACACAGAGACCCCTGGGCCACAGACTCAAGGGCCACCCCAGGAGTCGGACCCCACTGCTTGTCCACCCAGCCACCCTGTAGGTAATGAGGCCAGTCAATGGGGTCTCCCTTGTGCCCACCAGGCCCAAGGACATGCCCAGCTCCTGGAGGTCCACCCAACAGCCTGCCCTCCTGGCCAGCCTCCCTGCACTGTGTCGGCTGTGCTGCAGGCGCCCCTTCCCCTGCCCAAGACCCCTCATGGGGACTGACCACCAAGACCATGGCTCTGAGAGGCTGCCAGGGGCCAGGTCAGGTGCACCTGCGAGAGCAGCTTGTCCCCTGACCTCTCCTGCCCACTCACAGCCCGGCCTCCCTTCTGTCCCAGCTCTGGCCCAGCCCCACGCTGTCCTTGACCCTGGGCCCTGGGCATCCGCCACCTCCTCGTCTCAGCCCACTGGGGCTTCGGGCAGAGTTCCCTGCTGTCAAACATGCTCCCACCCAGCAGCCTGAGGTGAGGGGGGAGCACATCCACACTTGCTCCTGCCCACCTCCCTCCCCAGCCCTCGGCCCCCAAGTGCCCAGGCTCTGCCCCCGAGCCTCCATTGGCCCTGGCTTCTCTGATGACTGACTTTCCCACCGATTCCTTTCGGCTCTGCCTTGGCTGCTCCACCCGCCTGACACTGTGGTGGAGACAGATTCTCCCGCCTGTCAAGCCCAGGATGGGGAGGGCCCCAGGGAAATCGAGGCTATATAGCCCCAATGGTTATTACTCTACTCAGCCCACCACGTCCTTGGCCTCAGAGATGCCGCCTGTGCATGGCAGACACGGGAGGACCAGACCAACAGGGCAGCTGATTGGCATCTGTCCCTGGAAGGTGGGGCGCCCAGGGCACATCATGGCCTCCACCCCCTCCCACACACAGACACCCTGCCTGGCAGAAGTCTGGGTGCCTCCCGCAGCCCCACGCCCACTGGTATCTGTGTCACCCTGGGGAGCTGGTGGTCCCTGGGAGGCCCCACCTGAGGGAGGAGCTGCCCCAGAGGGATGGGGCCCCCCATGCCCCTGCCCACCCCTGCACCTGGCTGACCCGAGAGTCGTCGTGGGCTGCCTATTTCAAATGTAGGTCTTGTTATTAATATTATTCAGATATGGCAAAGCCAACAGATCAGGAGACGGCCGTCATTGAGGAGAGTTGTTACTCACAGATCCCAAGAGGAGGGGGCACACCAGCTCCGGGGGCCACATGGGGAAGCTGCATGGTTAGTGAGGCAGAGGGACGGGGGAGCTGTGGGCAGGACCCTGTCTTGCCGCTTCTCAGTGAAGGAACTGTGAAGCAGGTGAGCAGGCTCAGGGTCAGCTCTGGGGCACCGGCCCTGGGTGACTAGGGCAGGTGGGAAGTGGCCTGGAGTGTGGGAGCCCTGGGGCGGGGGAGGGCTGGGGGTGGGCTCTGGATCGGCTGGTTTGTGTATGAAATGTGCAGACCGGGGCACGTTTGCTCTTTCCCAGGGCTGGGAGCTGGCTAGCCCGGGGCAGGGGCAGTCTCTCCAGGGTCAGCAAGGACCAGGATGGCAAAGCATCAGAATACAGAAAATAAGGACTTCCCTGGTGGTCCAGTGGCTAAGACTCTGATCTCCAAATGCAGGGGGCCCGGGTTCAATCCCTGGTCAGGGAACTAGATCCTGCATGCCACAACTAAGGCCCGGTACAGCCAAATAAATAAATATTTTTTTAAAAATACAGAAAATAAAAGGCATGGAAAGCCAAGGGCAGGGAGTGGGGGTGGCCAGCAGTTGCTGACACCCAGGCTACCTTCTGCCAGGACCCCAGGGCCCACCCTGGCTGCCTACCCCACTGAGCCACCTGGGCCTGTCACTCGTTAGAATCCCTGAGGGCCAGCGACCTGTTTGGGAGGGGGGGCAGAGCCTCACGAGCCTCACGAGGACTGGCCCCCTGTTTCAGGCCTGGTACCTCCTGGCAGCCGGCTGACCTACCTTCACGTGCTTTCTGGTTATTGTGGCTTTTCATTACAACTTTTGTTTGAGGAAATTTAAAAAGTATGAGAGAGCTTCCCTGGTGGCGCAGTGGTTGAGAGTCCGCCTGCCGATGCAGGGGACACGGGTTTGTGCCCCGGTCCGGGAAGATCCCACATGCCGCGGAGCGGCTGGGCCCGTGAGCCATGGCCGCTGAACCTGCGCGTCCGGAGCTTGTGCTCCGCAACGGGAGGGGCCACAACAGTGAGAGGCCTGCGTACCGCAAAAAAAAAAAAAAAAAAGTATGAGAAGGAGGAGCTGTCCCCTCGGAGGGCAACTCTCTGACGTGGGGCATTCCTGCTTCTTGGCCCCATCTGTGTCCCCCTGAGAATGTCTTGTCTGCCCCATCAGCCACTGTGTCCCGGAGCCTACCACGAGTGTGGCCACAGAGGCCTCTCAGGATGAAGCCCCGCTTGTCCCCCCACCAACCCCGACTCCACCGCGTGGGACCCTTCCCCACGGCAGTGCAGGCTGTGGGGAGGGCGTTCCGAGGGCTTGTCCCTTCCGAGGGTGTCCTCCTTCCAGGAAGCTGCTGTGGACTGTGGTGCCGGGTCCGCTTCAGTCTCCAGTCCTGAGGGCCCCATTTCATGCTCTCCCCCTTCAACTGAGATGACCCACGTGTTGAAAGATTGCGTAACCAGGACATTTTCTCTGCAGGCGATCCTGCGCAGTCAACCTCAAATGAAGCATAGAACTATTTTTACGTACTTTAAACGTTAATGTTTAAAATACATACATACAGACTTACAATGTTGGGGGTTTTTTGGAGGGAGGACATTCCTTTTTTCTTTAATGCGGTAAAATACACATAACACAAAGTTTACCATTCTAACCATTTTTTTTTTTTTTTTTTTGCGGTACACGGGCCTCTCACTGCTGTGGCCTCTCCCGTTGCGGAGCACAGGCTCCGGACGCGCAGGCTCAGCGGCCATGGCTCACGGGCCCAGCCGCTCCACGGCATGTGGGATCTTCCCGGACCGGGGCATGAACTCGTGTCCCCTGCATTGGCAGGCAGACTCTCAACCACTGCGCCACCAGGGAAGCCCCATTCTAACCATTTTTAAGTGCACATGCACAGCTCAGCAGCATTGACATTCACACTGTCCTGCAGCTGTCACCTCCGTCACATCCAGAACTTTTCATCTTCCCAAACTGAAACCCTGCCCCTGTTAAACACTGAGTCCCCCTCCCCTCCCCCAGCCCTGGCAACCTCCATCCTACTTTCTGTCTCTGCGACTGTGAAGACTCCAGGGACCTCATACGAGTGGAGTCATGCAGCATTGGTCCTTTGGTGTCTGGCCTATTTCACCCGTCTGTTTCATGCCTTTTTGCTGCCTGGCACCTGGGCTTTCTGGGTCCTGCAGCCACGGGTGGTGAGGCAGACGGATGTCCTGCTCTTAATTTCGAGGACTCAGGTCTCGGTTTTCAAACACTCACCTGCCTCTCTGGTTCTTCAATTATCAGGCATGTGTAATGAAGCGATTCTTGCGACTTCCCACAGTGCAGACTCTGGAATGACATCCCAGACAACACCCGGATTGAGCCGGAGTCCCTGGGCCCGGCACCTCTGCAGCCCAGCTCCCGAGTTAACAGAACCTCTGCGCTGACTCTCGTGGGCCAAGAGCTCAGGCTCTGCTGTGAACCCCCCAGGCCCAGGGACGTGTTTCAGAATGGCGTGGGCTGCAGGCGGCCTCAGGACACAGAGTGCCTGAAAGGTGCCCCAGCCCCTGTTGCCACTTCCCTCCACGGTCAACCTTCCCGACTGGTGGGTCCCCAAGCTGGACCCGTGGCCCCAGCAATGCCAGGCTTGTACCTCCAGACCAGGTGGAGAAAGGGGTTCCACCTCCTGCTTCAGTGTGAAAAATTCCAGGGAAGCATCTGACTTGGGGCATTTACTGCTTCTTGGCCCCGTCTGTGTTCCCAGCCAGCCTGGCTTGGATCATATGACTCTCCCTCCACTCAGTCACTGTGAAGTGACCAGCAGAGCAATGGTTGTGGCTGGGCTGCCCCCTGCTGTCATCCCCTCGCTGGCCTGTGCCCAGCCGCATGCTGGCTCTCCCAGGTTCCCACCAGTCTTTCCTCCTCTAGCCTCAGGGCCACACAAGCCGGGCCAGCCCTGCTTCCTCAGCTGCCACCCTCTCACGTGTGGGGCAGACCTGCAGGGATGGACCAGCCTCCTGTTTGCCCGTCGGGACCAGGCTGGGCGCCTGGAGCCGCGTGGAGCCCTTGGCCTGCAGTGCGGGGCCCGGGCTTCTCCTCCTGCCACCAACGGGCCCAGGTCGCCTCATTACAACCAAGTCGGCACCTGCTTTGTAAATTATGAACAGTTGTGAGTGTTTGGGGAGCCCTAGTGTGACTTTGGCACATGCCATTGATGATTCGGGGTTGGGGGGCATGTGGAAACGACAAGCCTTATAAATGGGAATCTGCTGGAATGCCCCGTTACGGAGATTTACACTGATCCTTAAATACTGGAGATAAATTTTTTGAAAACATCTATAAAATAAGAGATTTATACCTAAAACAATACCATACACTATGACAGGAAGGGATTAGAGTCAATTTATTCACGTATTAGTCAAAAATTCAATTTCATATATTGTGAAGAAAAATTAAACCCTTTCTGCATTTTATTACAAATTATGTATTCTCCATATATGGAGATAAATAATTGATAGAGTTACAAATACTTAATCTAGAAAATATTTATTAGGAACAGACAACTCTTTTTTTTTTTTTTTAATTTTTGGCTGTGTTGGGTCTTCGTTGCTGCGCGCAGGCTTTCTCTAGTTATGACGGGCAGGGGCTACTCTTTGTTGTGGTGCGCAGGCTTCTCATTGTGGTGGCTTCTCTTGTTGCAGAGCACAGGCTCTAGACACATGGGCTTTAGTAGTTGCAGCACGTGAGCTCAGTAGTTGTGGCTCATGGACTCTAGAGCACAGGCTCAGTAGTTGTGGCTCACGGGCTTAGTTGCTCGTGGCATGTGGGATCTTCCCGGATCAGGGCTTGAACCCCTGTCCCCCGCATTGGCAGGCGGATTCTTAACCACTGCACCACCAGGGAAGCCCCAGACAACTCATTTTTCATGTGTTTTCTTGAGGACAATATTGCACACTTTAAAAAATTAATGATGACTTTTTGCAAGAAAAGAAATATCTACATTCTAATTCTTTGGTTCAGCATCATGTTCTAGCTAAGGATAGGGAGCTGGGCAGCAGGATGAGGGTGTAGGCTGTGATATCCACCCCTTGACTCTGGCTGTGGGCAGGCCGAGGGGCTCCAGCATGCTGGCACTGAGCCAGCAGAGCCTCAGACCAGGGAAGGTGCCTTTGGAGACTATGCTGCTGCCCGAATGCTCTGTGGTTTGTAGTTGAAGAAATCAGTGTTTCTGACTGAATCCCCGAGAAAGCATCAAGTAATGGCATTTGAAGATTGACTTGCAGAGCTGAGAAATCAACGCCCGCGGACTCTTGGCCCAGGATCTCACGAAGCTGAATCAACCAGGCCGCCAGCTCCGGTCCCAGGCTTGGTGCGTGTAGGAAGGCAGGCCTCACACGTGGCGTGAAGCAGGGCTCGCCGGGGGGCTGGTGGCCTCACATCCCCAAGACCTGCTTGGCCCACGCTCCCCACACGTGCTGTCCTGCCAGGGGATGCCCAGCCCCCACCTGGAACTCTGCCGTGGCCACCTGGCCCTGGGCTCCCTCCACACACCTATCACCCCATCCCGGGCCTGCAGTGGGGGACGTGAGAGGAACCGGGGGGGCTCTGGGAAGTGTGTACCTTGCCCGTGACCTCTGCCCTCTGCCCTCTGCCCCACTGTGTGCTCAGGAGGCTGGGCCAGTGGGGTGCGGGCTGACATTGCCCCTGTGTCAGGCCACCCCAGAGAGCCTAGGGATTGAATAAATAACTGTCGTGTTTATTAAAGAATAAATTTGGTGCCTAACGGAAGTGCTGTTTCTATACATAGAAAAAAAGATTTAAAATAAAAACCAAAAGAGTTTCAAAGGTGCTGTGGCATTAATTATTCATCTCTTGCTAATGAAAACATACGTTTGCAGGCAGCATGCCCCTCATGGGGTCTCAGGGCTCCCAGATAAGCCTGGCCAAGGGCAGGGGCCCTGGAGCGATGGCCGCGGTGTGGCAGACCTTTTGGGGCCGGGGCAGGTGGCCTGAGACTCAGTGTCCCCTTGTGTAAAATGAGGGGACCAGGTACCGGCTCAAGGCTGTTTAGTGAACACCTACTGTGTGCCAGGCACGGCTGCTCTAGCACTCAGGACCCAGCAGGAGACAAAACAGACAGCCTGGCCTGGAGGAGTGAACAGTGGGTGCTGGTCATCAGGATCCCCACCCTTCCACAGTCTGGTCAGGGAAGCAGGGAGGGGTCTGACCTGGAGGGGGAGGAGGGAAGCAGGGATGAAGGCCGGTAGCTTCGTCCTGATCACATGATTCAGCCCCGAGGGCAGTTGGGTGCATGTGCCACTGAGCTGGCCCGGATGGGCCACGGGGCTGCGGCTCTTGAGGGAGAGACTGACCTCACTGAGCTGCAGCCCAAGGCCCTTCACTGCCCTGCAAGGCCCAGGGGACTGTGGCTGCAGTCCGTGCTGCTGGCCTGCTCATCAAGTTACCCCTCATGGGCTTCAAGTCTGCAGACTGCTGGCCCACCAGCTCGAACTTTTGCCCGGGAGGGGGCGTTACACCCGTGCCTCCCCTGGCAGCCTCAGACCCTGCTTGTCACCTGTTTCTACGACCTGTGCTTGTCCCTTGTATCCATCAGATGGACGTATTAAGCTGACGTAACAAATAGCCCCAAACCTTAAAGCAACAGAGGATGGTTTCCTTCTCCCATGAAACCCATGGTTGGCAGGGGACCCAGGTCAACATCATCTGTTGGCCCAGGCTGACGGGCAGCCACCACCCGGGACGTCACTGGATCCCGGCCGAGGGAGAGAGGTAACTTGCAGGCCTTGCACGCAGCCCAGATGTGCTCCACCTGCTCCTGCTCACAGATTGGCCAGAACTGCACACAGGGTCACCTCGTCAGAAGGGCCAGCCTCCTGGGCGGGAAGGTGCTGATGGGAAATGCTTGGGGAACATGACTCTGCCCTCCACAGGCCACACAGCGTATCCAGCCCACCTGGTACAGAGGGTGGACCCAGGAGGCCCCGGCTGTCCTGCAGTGGCCAGCAGGTACTGACAGAAACCCCAAACAAAGCTGGGCTCAGGGTCCTCCACGGAGCCCCCACCTGTGGGGCCCTGGAGCTCTTGGATCCTGCTATCACCTAGGGCAGGAGCATCCCTGGGGATTTGTTTTTTTTTCCCATTCGTTCATTCACAAACACCCCTGAGCCCCCAGCACCACGCAGCCTGAGCTCACACTGGGTAGGTGGGTCCCCTGGAGGATAGAGGGCGCTAATCCCATTGGCCACCCCTCGGGGCCAAAGGGCCTGGGGGCCAGGAGAGGAGCATCTTCAAACTGCACTCACAGCACAGGCGGTGCAGGTGGTGTCCATGGTGACGGCTCCCTGGGGAGATGAGATGTGGCCTTGGGAGGCAATGGAGGGGGACCCTGGAAGGGGCCTTTGAAGCTCTGCCAGCCGTGGAGTGGTGGGGGGGGTGGAGGAGGGGCCTGCCAGGGCCCTGTCCTGGTGCCCCTGTGCTGGGGCAGGCAGTGGCGTGGTAGCTATGACCTGCTGCCTGCTTGCGAGGACCTGACCCCAGGGTTCATATGCCGGGTGCCCCCCAAGGGCAGGTGGAGCCTTGCAGGTCCTGGCCCTAGGACGGCCCAGCTTAGCCTACAGAAAGCACGTCGGGCGCTTGCACAGACGCTTTCAGCCTATGAGCGGGTGAGAGTAGGCAGCCTGGCCCACTCTTCCTTCCACCTCCCCTGCCCCAACCAACAGGTCTGACCTCGCTGGAAGCATTGCTCAGCCCAGTATGGATTTCCTGTCTTCGCCGAGGCAATGTGCTGTGAGCAGGCGCTGAGCTGATGGCCGGCCCGGGGATGGTTTTCTGTTCTTGGGGGGAGGGCCGGGTGGGGTGAGCTGCCCAGAACTCAGGCTCCTCTTTCTGCCCATGACTCGGGGAAGCCTCACCCAACATGGGCACTGAGCGCCACCCTGCAGTGCAGGCAGCTGTCCAGCCCAGACCCCTTCCCGGCTAGGACACTCTGCCCATCCCCAGGGCACCACCGCAGAGCCCTTTCCAGAGCTGGGGTGACCAGGACACAATCTCTGAGCTTGGCGCACATGTGGCCTCATGTGGGGGACAGTGCAGTGGCAGCTTGCCCAGAGAGGGGCCATCAGCTGCCCAGCATCTTGCGACCAGGCCCCTGGGGGAAGTGCCCCCCTGCACTTGAAGGCTGGGGTGCTGCGTGGGGACACGGGGTGAGAAAAGGGAAACTCTGGGCAGAGACCACAGTCGGGTGTCTGCCCAGGAGGGCTGACTCCATGACCTCACAGGTGTGCCCACTCACGTAGCGAGTTCACGGATACACACACAAAACTTTCTGTGAAGACTGAAGTGAGGACAGCAGAAGCCTTGGGCAGGCATCGGAGCTGCTGCAGCGATAATTGGTCCCTGGTAATTGGGCCTGGCTCACCCTCTCCAAAACCAAAGGGCAACCACAGCCTGCAGCTTGGTGAGGGGGCTCTGAGAGCCCATCCCCACCCCACAGTGTTCTTGGGAGCTGTGGGGAGCCCCCGCAGCAGGAGCCTGGGACGTGGGACCGTGTGGTGTGGTCCCCGAGGTGGGGCATGACCAGACCCCCCCAGCTCCCATGTCCCCAGATGCCCCAGCACAGCAGTGGTGGGGTAGGGGTGTAGATGGAGAGGAAGAGAGGGAGCCGCAGGCCAGGACCACGTGCCCATGGCAGGGAGACAATAGGGCTCCAGGCCTGGCTCGGGCCCTGTGAGGGTCTCGGGGACTCACCCTAGGCCTGGGCAGGATCCATCACTCGCTGGACAGGCTGACCCAAGGCCCCGAGGCTGGCTGGGCTGCCCCACTCTCAGGGGCGGGGCCAGGGCAAGGGCCAGCTAGCAGGGCGTGGAACTCCCAAGGCCCTCAGCCCCAAGCTGCACAGAGAATAACGGCTCTGCTGTTAAAACAATTTATTTTGTTCTCCAAGAGACTAACAGCTGTTTACAGTCAGCGTGTCTGAGCTGCTCCCTGGGGTGGCTATTCTACCAGAGCCAGCCTCCCCTCGGCTTCCTGGCTTCATGTGTGAGGAAGGGCCCTGATGGGCCTGAGGCTCAGGAGGGGTGGAGGATGCCACAGGGGGCCAGGCCATGTCCTTTCGGGCCACTTCCATGACCCTGAGGCATCTCAGAACCCCCAGGTCCACTCCCCCTCAGCCGAGGCCTCTGGGAAGCGTCCTGGCGCAGACAGCACTCTGTGGCTTGGACTGCCTTGGGGAGAGTGTGGGGTGCAGCTGGGGAGTCGGGGAGGCCCTTCAAGACAGTGGGCTGTGAGCACTGGCCCAGAGGAGGAGGGAGCTTGCGCCCAGAGGGAGTGCAGTGGGGGTGCAAAGGCCCGGGGTCCACGTTGGCCATGGCCAAGGCTCTTTTAGCTCCACAGGCTATACCTGCCATGAGGGCTACACAGCACCGCCCTCAACTGTGTGCATACAAGGTAAGTGCTCAAAAAATGCTTGCTGAATTTGGAAAGTGACAGTTGTGGAACATGGGACTGGGAAGCACAGGGCCATGCATGCGCGGGGTCTCCTGCTGCCCGGAGCCCTGGGCTGCTCTCCGGGTGAGCCCTGTGCGCAATGGCCCCGGGTCACTCCCACCGCACTTGCTCCTGGGCTCATCTCCGGAGAGGCCCTAAGCTCTCAGGAGGCTCTGGGTGTGGACACTGGCGGCTGGGCACCCGCCCCAAACCCGGCCAGCCCCTCTCACCACGCTCCCGGCTCACTGAAGCGACTGCCCTTTGGGGCAGGGATTCGCCTGAGGTTCAGCAGCAGCTTGTAACCTTCACGCCAAGTGAACTGTGAACAACCCGCCACAAGGCAATGAGGCGCAAGTGAGCTAGGAGCAGAAGCCCTGGCCCCTCCAGGCCACCCTCGCTCCCTTAGCTGGGTGCAGGTACCCCACAGCTGGGTGGGTGGTTCCAAGGAGAAAGAGGGCGACCCTGCAGACCCACCCAAGCCTGAGGGCAGCTGCTTGGGGTCAGGTTATGAGGTGGCCTCCCGCCCAGCACCGTGTCCCAGGGCTGAGCACCAGCGAGCGTCTGGAGCTGACAGTGCCCAGTGTGGGCTCGAGGGCTGTTCCCAGGGCCGCGCGGTCAGGCCTGGGCAGCTCAGGGCTTGGGGGTCCCTGGGCTGACGATACGTCTGCTGTCTGTAGCTGCTGTGGGCTGTGGGGCGATGGGAGGAGGCCTTAGGCTGGACGAGGGGAGACGCGGATACGCGATCCTCAGAAGAGGGCTGAGAGCTGGAGGGCTGGGTGACGTGTGGGCGCTGTGCTCTGTGCACTGTGCACACGTGTGCATACATGAGAGACCATGTGCACACGTGAGAGTCTGTGTGCACGTTCGGCAGGCCCCTCCCGGGCACAGCCCATGCACGCAGTGAGTTCCTTGGAGAGTGTGCACTGCTGGGCTGAGGAGGGCAGGTCCGGGGCCTTTTGGTGATTCCCTGAGAAGGTCTCCCTATCACCCCATTTCGCAGAAGAGAAAACAAGGCCTGGGTTGGTGAAATGGCCCCCAGGGTCCCCCAGCAGCGGGAGGCCAGGCTGTCGGCCCTGTCCAGCCTCCTTGCTGCCCCCTGTGCTCCTTTCGGAGCCTTTGTCTGTGCTTTCCCCAGCAGGCAGGAGGGCAGTTGATCCTGGGGCCTCTCGTGTCCTGCTGCTCAGGCCAGGTGCCCAGAGACCATAACCGTGCACGTTGGCTTGGCGCAGTGGCCTGAGCAGGGGAGGTCCAGGCAACGTCTGTGGCCCCAGGCTGTCCCCACCACACCTGGGATCCATGCCCCTCCTGCTCCGTGGCTCCCAGGGACCAGGAGCTACTGCGGCTGCACTGGCCTCTCGGCTCTGCCAGACTTTGGTGAGCAAAGATTGTGCCGACGTTGACAGAATGGGCGCCAAGCCGCGCGCGTGGGCCCTGACAAGGCCCAATTAGAGGGGAAGTGTGGGGGTGAGGCAGGCTCGGCCAAGAGTGGGTGAGCCCTCAGGCCCAGCCTGCCAGGGGCGGCCACACGCGGCCACCAGCTACCAGTGCCAGCAAGTGCACAGCACACCCTGCGGTGACAATGCTGGGCGCTGGAGAGGGAGCCTTTCTCCCCAGGAGCCCACTTGGTACCACGCCTGCCAGACCCTCAAGCCAGTGTGTCCGAGTGAATTCTGGGTGTGGGACCTGGGTGCACAGACTCCAGCCAGGTGCAGAGGGGAGGTGGAGGGTGGGCACGGCGTCCCTGGGCGGACACAGGAGGACCAGGACCTCCTGTGGGCAGCCGCACTGGGGGCCAGGGACCCCCTCCTACCCACTCAGCATTGCTGGGCAAGCGCTCATGGGCTCAGAGCTCTCCCGGGTGCCGAGTGCCTCCTCATCTTGCTCCCTGGCGCCCCCGCCCAGCTCCCCTCTGGGCAACATGCACGCAGCCAGCTCGCCAGCCAGTCTCAGTGACAGAGCTGTAATTGGGGAATTTCCTTATAAATGAAGAGTGGGCCACAGCGACCAGCCTGGACTGTGCCCTCATGGGCACGTGCAGCCATGTTGCTGGCGTTGAGATGTGAACGCTCTGGGAAGATAGAGGCCTTGGCAGGGTCCCCGGCTGACCCCCTCCTCCCTCCATCCCCCTCCCACTGGCACCTCCCACAGACCTCCCACGCTGGAGGGGTGCACGAAGCAGCTCCTTGTGGCCTGTGGCCCCGACTCGGGCAAGGCCTGCCCTGCCCTGCACAGGGCCCAGGGAGGGGTCCTCACCCTGCCCCCAGCCTCGTGGCTGCAGCCTGTTCTGTGGAGACATCTAATCCTGATGCCCTCCACACTACCCTCGGGTCACTCCGTCTGTGGGCCCAGCTCAGCCCCTGTTGAGGTTGTCAGCTCTCTGTACCCTCAGGCCCACCCTGCCAGCTCTGAGTCCCTATGGGGGACCCAGAGGGGGGGGGTGAGCTGCTATTTTCAGGACTGAGGACCACCCACACTAAGAGCCACAGCAGTGGGGCTCCTGACTGGGGCAGGAGGCCCCTCTGTTGTGAGGCCCCCAGAGCCAAGATGGAGTATGGGAGGGGTCAGGCAAGAACCCCCACCCCAGACCCCTCCCACAAGGGCACAGGGAAGGGCTGGGCCTACTTAAGGCTCTGGGATTGGCAGGTGGGGCACTGTCCCTACAATTTGGGCTGCCTACCTACTCACAATACACTGTCCTTGGCCCTGAGCAGGCAGGGGCCGAGGTGACAGGCCCAGGGTCCCCTGAGCCCCACTTTCTCCACCCTCACGAGCACCCGGGCCAGACCTGGGTGTTCTGCCCTGATGCCTGGATTTCAGGTCCCTGCCCCCACCCCATGTGAGCCCGTCCTCTTATTAGCACTGTTTTGCCGATTTTGCAAGTCAAATCCTTCATTATTGAGTCCCTAGCTTGATATGCAGCCAGCTGAGCTGGAGGCTAGCTGGGAACAGGGAAGGCTTGGCATCACATGACAGCAGCCGCCCATGATGGGGGCCTGGGGACCCCAGAGGCAGGTGCAGCAAACCCTCCAGACTCATCCACGGGTGCCCAGGGTCACCTCCCTCTGCCCTCAGCCTCACCCTGCCCGGCCTAGCACCCCTCAATGGGTTCCCTGGGGAAACCCTGCCCCCACCCCTCACGGGCTACAGGTAAGCCTGACAGGTGAGCCCAGGCCCCACCCAGGCTGCTCAAGCTCAGGGTAGGAGGTCAGCCTCTTGCTTTCCCGCACAGTCTGTTCCTTCTGCCAGGACCTGCTCAGCCAGGGTGGGGGTGGGGTAGGAGGGGGTGAGCACCCCTTCCACGGTGCCCTCAGGGACTGAGAGCTGAGACACAACAGGAGAGGGTTCCACCGCCACAGCCTGGCTCTCTACCGGGCTGAGTGTATTTTTAGTTTCTCCAGGGCCGGAATCTCCTTGACTGAAGGCTCAGCTGCTCCTTGGCCCCTCTGGCTTTCGGCAGCGTTGTGGGCGGAAGGTGAGGGGTTGGGGGTGCCAGGTCCCTGGGCGTGAGCTTTCTCCCGTCCAAGAAGCATTGACCCCCACTGCCTTCCCCAGCCTTTCCTCCTCTGTAAGTCCCAGTCCCCACTTGTACCCTACCAGTGACGGTGACGGTGACGGTGGGGCCCAGCCCAGGGGCTGCAGGAGAGAGACCCTCCCTGGCCCAGGCAAACGGCAGGTATGGTGGTAGGCGGCTCCAGGCTGGTGGAGGCCAAGGCCCCCTCAGCTGTGCTGTCCGTCGTCGGTGCTCCACTCTGCCTCAGACTGCCCTGTGGTCCCAGGAAGGGACCAGGTGCTGTTCCAGGCATCACAGTTGTTCCCACGTTCCCTCTCCAGACCAAGGAAGCTTTTCTGGGGAGTGGGGGTCAGCCCATGCCTGATGCTCGCTTGTCACAGGCAGGAGACAGGGTCACCCCAGACCAAGTTTGGAGGGGTTGAGTCAAGACCTAACAAAGTTAGGGCTCTTTCAGGAGGCAGGTGAGGGCTCAGACTCCAGGGCTGGGTGGATGCAGTCTGGGCCGGCTTCCAGGAGGAGGTGGCCCCAGATCCAGGTGTTAGAGGATCCATAGGACTTATCGCGGTGGAGAATGCTGAGTGTCAGACACCGTGCTTGCTGCCTGGATGCCCACAACAGCCGGCGAGGACACAGAGGCTCCCTGAGACGCTGCTGTGGGGACAGCGGATGCCAGGCGCCCCCTCACTTCACCGCATGGCAGTTCTCACCCCGGCGCACGTCCTATTTCTGGAGTACAGAGCTGGGTGCTTCTGTGTGGTGGTGTTAATTAGGGTTGGTTTCCACAGAACACGCCTAATGTGTGGGAAACCTGCAAACGTCGCTGTGCTCAGTTCACCTGCACGGAAGGAGTGGGTTTGGGGGCCATCTCACCACTTGGGCACACCAGTCCCCAACAGGCAAGGTGCACGTCCCCAGCCTGGGCCCCTGAACAGTCCAGACCCAGCAGTCGGCATGGGGGGCAGTGCACAGTCTTCCCTGGGCACGGCAGGCATGGGGGCGACAGTGACACTGCCCCGGCCTGGGTGGTCACTCTGAGTCAGGCTTGGCCCGGGACAGGGCCTTGGGGCCAGTGTGTCCCTCTGCAGGTCTGGAGAGGTCCAGGGCTGGAGCAGGGTGTGTGTCCTGAGTGACATTGACCCGGGGACAGGAGAGCCTTCGTTCCCCCAACGCACCCACCAGGGCCTGTTGAGGGAAGAGCTCCTGAGTGACACTGACCCGGGGACAGGAGAGCCTTCGTTCCCCCACCGCACCCACCAGGGCTGTCGAGGGAAGAGCAGAGGAGTGTGGCTGGACAGAGTGGGACGGACAGAGAGCGGGCGGACGGGTGTGTGGGCGGGGCCTTCAGCAGTCAGGGAGAGTCAGATGCTGATGGGCGGGTCCAGTAGCGGAGAGAGCACAGGGGTCCTGGGGTGGAGGGGCAGGATGGGAATCAGGGATGGGTGGTGGTTGAGAGCCTGGAGGTGGGCAGGTGTGGCTGCAGCCGCTCCTGGGGGGCAAAGGCGCCCCAGGAAGGGCTCAGCCATGTGAAGTCCCCCTTGGTTCTCAGGAGCCCCAGTGGTCCTAAGGCTGAGCCCCTTGAGCTCCTGAGGCCCTGAGACCCTCCTCCCCTTTGCGGCACAGCGACTGCATCCCAGAAGCCCCTGGTATCCTGGAGCCTGCAGCACCCCCCATACCCCCACCTCTGCTCTTTCTCTGTTCCATCATTTTTCAAAAATAATTGTGTGGCATCAGGCTGCCCCTGACCTGGGGTTGTTGGCTCTCGTCCCCAGGCCCACCCAGGCTGGCCTCACGTGATGTGTGTGTCAAGGTGTTTCCCCTGCAAGGCCTTCATCGTTCCCTGATTGCTCACATTAATTTTTCTCCCTCCTCGGTGATCCTCCCCTGTGCTGTGCTGGTTGGGAGGGGGCTGACTCCCCCGATCCTGCCCGGCTGCTGCTCCTCTGCCCTCCCCTAGATGAATGTTCCTTTATTGTCCATAAATCTCTGCACAGCCCTTTGTGAAGACAGATCGGAGGCCTCCTGCTCCCCAGTGTTTGTCGGCGGTGGGTTTAATTAGCACTCCCCCCAGAGGAACGGAAGGGGCTCTCCGCCGCCCCCAGGCTTCTTCTAGGGGACAGAGGCTGGGGCTCCATCTGTGTGGATTCAACACGCCAGACCACATAACTGGCCTCCCCACGTTCCATCCCAGGCAGCCCCATCTCCCTAGTGGCCCAGGGGGTGGAAGCCCAAAGCCCAGCAGCACCCCTACCAGCCCCCAGCACACAGTAGGTGCCTAATAAACACACAATGAGTTGGTAGATGCCAGGATGAAAGGCCCCACCTTTCATCCGACAGTGGCTGCTGGCTGTGAATCTGTCTGCTTCCCGTTGCCCGGCCGGGGTGTGCAATAGGCTGCAGGAAGGAAGGGAAACTCTTGGGGTGCTCCCAGCCGTCAGCTACAACAGCCCCGCAAGGGCGAGGTGCACTCAGAGGGCCCAGCCTGGCCCCACAGCATGCCGCCCGGCCTGGGAATCCAACTGCGTGCTCTGTGCCGAGGTCTGAGGGCCAAGAAGACAGGCCTGTGGGGGGTAGGCTGGGGGGGTTGGCTGGAGGGACGACCTCAGGATGGTGTGGCAGGAACATCCCATCCGCTTCTCCACCGGGGGCCGCAGCCGTCTCAGAGGCTTGGGAGTCCCTCTGGTGCTGGTCCAAGCTGAGAGCCTTTCTCACAGCGGCTCCATGAGCCACGGGGACCCCTGCCATGATGGTTTACTCATTCCTCATGACAGGAAGGAAAACCGAGGACCACTGAGGTGTGGTGATCTGCCCCGACCCAGGACCCAATCGTGGGCCTCCCCAAGCCCTGGCCGTGTAGGTCTGGGCACTGTGGATCCATTCCGTGACTGCCTGGCTGGGTGGGAATCAGCCTGGGGGGATCACAGAGGGCTTCCTGGAGGAGGGGTTTGTGTCGGAGTTGAGTGTTGAAATAAATAGAGGGTGCTGGGTGGAGGATCCTGCGGCACTTTGTGGCTGGGAGCTGGGGTGGGCAGTAGTGGCGGGGGGGGGATGTGGCAGGGCCCCTGTATTCCTGCAGGATTCCAGCCTGGCCACGTGGGGTGGGCTGCATCCAGAATGCTGCTGTCCCCCCAGGGCTGCCCAGGCTTCACGTGCAGAGCCCGGCCAAGCCCCTGGGCTGTTACGTGCACTGGCCGGGCCAGCTGTCCAGGGCTCTAGGGCAGCTTCAGCCCAGGGCAGGGTGGGAAAAGAGGCGGGCAAGGCAGGACCAAAGGCAAGGCTGCCAGAGGGGCTGGTCACAGTGCGACACATCATGCCAGTGGGGTCAAGGTGCATCCACGTGCCATGTCAAGTGATGCTCTGGGCAGAGGGACACCCCCAGGCTGACTGGCACAAGGAGGAGAGATTTATGCCAGGCCTGTGCAGGCCCAGCACTGGGGTGAGGACACTGAGGCTCAGGAGGGAGCCACATGGCGCTCTGGGGCAGAGCCACGCTGGCCGTGGGCGGCTCTGAGCAAGCACGGCCTCAGGCAGGTCTAATGCTCCAAACATGTCATTTCACACCTCTGGGCCTCAGTGTACTTGTGTGCACGCAGGGGACGTCAGCAGCCTCTTCCTGCGAGGGCGTCGTGGGGGGTGAGGGTGGGCTGGGTCACCCTGGCTGTGAGGAAGGGCCTCTGCCCTGCAGCCCCTGGGCCCCAGCTCATGCAACAAATAAATACTTCCTTTCCATAGACACGCTCCCGACACGTTCTCGTCTCACTGGACGTCGGGCTTCTATTATTTCAGCACTAATTTAAGGATTAAAAAATAATTCTACCAATTACTGTGCAAAGCCCTGGGCACCAGATAGACAGGGGCAGGTTTTCCTGTCCGAGGACTTGGGCCAGCCCTGCAGGTAGATGGCAGGACAGGGTGGCCCCAGGGGCCCCTTTGTCCCCGGTGGGCATGCAGTCATGCCCCGCTGCCCTCCCAGGGCCCCAGGGTCAGGGCTGGCAGAGAAGTGACCTGGGAGGAACCCAGCCTGAGCCCAGCACGCTGCTCACCTCCCATTCACCCCTGCAAGCACAGGCCCCAGGTGCCACCCTCCACTGATTCCTCTCGGTAGCACCAGCCTGGCCGGGCTTGTGACACAGATGGACCTGTGAGCTGGGAAGGATCCTGTGCACAGGCTGCCCTGTGGCTGGCCTGGCATCGTTGCATGAGGGCCAGGAGCATCCTGGTAAACCAGCGGCTGGCCTGGGGAGGTGGACACTCCCAATGTGCTTCTTGTGGTCTGAATTAGCTTCCTGCCCAGCCAGGTCCTAGGGTCTGGGAGACTGAGGCTGGACATCAGTCACCTCCTGTCTGGGTCCAGTGGGCCTGACCCCAGGGGACCAGCACGTCTGGTGAAAGGTAGGGGTCAGGGTTGGGTGGGGCAGGCAGGAGCTGAGCCTGCCGCCCCCGGCCCAGTGCCAGCTGGTGATGTCATCGCTTCCTGGGCTGTAAATATCACCCAAACTCACAACTCCCAAATTGTCCTCCAGCCCGGGCCCCTCTCCTGAGCTCAGCCTGCACAGCCCACGCGACACCCCCACCCAGATGTCTCCTGGGCCTTGACAACGGGGGCTGGTCCTCTGGGGGCCCCCACCTCGGGGACGGGCTGCTCAGCACAGACGCTGGGAGCCCTGCCCACCTCTGCCTTCTGCTGGGTCCAACTCAAACACAGCCGCAGCCCTCCTGGTCCCCCACCCGACCCTCCTTGGGCCTGGCCAGACCTGTGTGCCCACTCACAAGTCTTCACTGTGTTCGCAGAGGCCAGATGGGTCTATTCAGGAAATCAGAACCCATCTCTGCACCTCAGAACAAAGTCCCCAAGATCTGCACCCCACCCCACCCCCAGGTCCACCTGCTTCGCCCTCAGAAGGCCTGTATGGCCCCTTGTCCCCATTCCCCACTGTGGCCTGGGTTTCTCTCTCCTGGGGGAGGGGAGGATGCAGGGCCCCAAAGGACGGGCTGGGGATCTGGCAGTGCCAGGAAGAGCATGTGGCCATGGAGCCATGGCATCTGGGGGTTAGCCAAGTCCCAGCTCAGCATGGGGCCCTGCAGCCTCCTGAGTTGCTGGGGGCTCCCAGGCCCCACCTGAGGGCCAGCTGGTGGTGACAGGCACAGTCAGCCTGAAAAGTGCCCTGAGGGCAGATGGGTGTCTCTCAGTAAGAAGCAGGCTCAATAGAGGTAGTGAGCACCCTATCCCAGGAGGTGTGCAAGCTGAGGAGCTCAGGTGTGCCTCAAAGATCTTTGCAAATGCGTGTCTGCAGTTTCCTGGCTGCCAGGAAGGTGGTGGGAGCCCAGGGGCCACCATGCTGAGCAAGAACCCTGCACCCTCTCCAGATTTAGCAGCTTGGCTGCGTCTTCTTGGGCATGGCAGGGGCTGCTCAGGATAAAACTGGATAAAGAAACTCCTGCCTACGCTCCCTCTGCCCACCAACGCCCAGGCGCAGGCTGGCAGACTCCCGGCCTGGCTGTGCAGTCACAGGGATGGTGTCCGGGGGTGCTGATGGTTGCCAAGGCTGCCCTATACCTCCACACCAGACTGCACGGAGCTGTGTGTGTGGAGGCTGTCCAAGATGGTGATGGGGTCTCCTGGGCTCAAAGGGGCCTGCCCATGCTGCCCACTTGGAGCCTGGGGGCAGTGCGGCCTGGTCTTGAAACTCAGATGTACCCGTGTCCACAGTGCAGAGGGGCAAACTGCCAGGGCTCACACAGCGGGTACCAGGGGCCCCAGGCCCAAGGGTCCCTTAGAAGAAGAAATGGGGCACGTGGGAGGACCCGGCTGAGGAGGGGAAGGGGCCGGACAGGAGAGGCAGGGACCCTCCCCCAGCAGTGCCCTGACTCTGCCCTGGGCTGGGGCAGGGAGGGTCTGAGCTCCCACCACGGGCACAGAGGGGCCAGGTGGGGGAGCGGGGCCTGGTTGCCGAGCACACTCCCTCCCCTCCCCCCTCCCCTGGGCTTCTGGAGCCCTGGCCGCCCCCACGGCCATCTGGTTCCACCAGCAACGTTCCCCCACTCCCTCTCCCAACTCACGGTGTGTTCCTCCCTCTTCCTGCTCCCCCAGGCCCCTGCCCCGAGGGGGATGGTGGGATGGCCACGTGGCTTCTTTTGTTACTGAGTCCTCATGCCCAGTAAGGACTGTGAAAATGTGCATGTGCATATTTTTGCCTGTGCTGCGTGTAAGCACGCATGCACATGCATTATGTGTGAATACAAGTGGTCCCTGCCCTGCCTGTGCGTGCACGTGTGTGCGGTATGGTGTAGGTATGCGGCACCCTGGGCAAACGCCAGAGCAGGCATGGCCACAGCACTGGCATGAGACCACAGGCAGTGGTATGAAGGTGGCACATGGCCCCTGCCAGGCCTTGGAAGGTGGGGTCAGCCTCACCACCCAGCACCCCATCAGGACCACCCTAGCCCACCCGCACAGCGTCCTCCTGGACCTCAGGCTCCTCCTGGGACCACCTCAACCCACATGGGAGAGGGGGGCAGCCGAAGCTGGGCTGGAAGGCTGGGACCTCTAGGGACTCTGTGTGACCGCAGAGCAGATGTCCCCACAGAGGCAGCCTTGTCTGGCTGGGCATGCTCTGTGCTGGACACATACCTCTCTCAGACACCGCTGTCAGCCCAGCCGGGAGGGAGGGAGCCAAGGCACACTGAGGTCAGTCTTCATGGCCACCACAAGTGCTGGGCTGAAAAGGGTCGAGCTGCCTGCAGCTCAGGCCATACCACCAGGCAGCTGCCTTCCCTTCCTGGGACTCTGTGCCATGACGGGGGCAGGGCTGCACCTCCAGGCCCACCTGCCTCTCACGGCTCACAGCAACCCCTAGCCTGAGAGGCCACAGCTTAGGAAAAGAGCTCTTTATTCCACATCGTCCAATATTTTTACACAAGTAAAATAAAACGCATATCTCTATATATCGCGATCTGGGCGGGAGGTGGCGTTCTGGAACAAACGCCCCGACCACGCCCTGTAAACATGACGGGGTGGAGATGGGACGGGCGGGTGGGCAGGCGGGAGGCGCCGTCAGGGAGGGCCTGCCACCCGGGGCTGGCTGGCAGTGGGAAGGGACCCCGTATGTACACACACCTGGCTGCTGAGAGAGGCTTTGCGCTCAGTGGCTGGTCAACAGGGCCCGAGCACTGTCCACAGCACCAGCGCAAGGCCCAGGGGGACGAGGCCCAGGGGGGCGAGGCTGCAGGCGAGGCCAGGCAGGGCACCTGAGCCCTCCACCCCACCAGCCCCGCCAGCCCCGGCACCCCCGCCACCCGCCTGGCCCAGACGGCACTGGCTGCGTGTGCGGTTCTTGCGGGAACAACCTGGCCGCCGGCGAGGGCCCGTGGTGGGGGGCTCCGGTGGCTGGGAGCCCTCAGGCTGCACCGCGGTCAGCGGGGGTTCGGCCGAGCCAGGCAGGGTCCCGAATGGGGAGTCGTTGATGTGTCGTGGGCCAGAGCCGTTGCCTGGCGGGCTGTCACCAGACGGCACACGTCCCTTTAGTGCGTTGCCAGCCGAGGCCGGACTCCCGGCCTCCAGCACCGAGGCCTTGTCCTCAGCGTCCGGCTGGCAGCACTTGGGCAGCCCCAGCAGCTCCTCATCGGCAGGCCCGCCGGTCCAGAAGGGACGGGACGGTCTGGCGGCCACAGCGCAGCCCTCCAGGTCGGCGGTGGCCAAGCGCTTGAGGTCGCGGCCAGCCAGGCGTGGGGGCAGGCTGCAGGGCAGCTCGGATGAGGAGCCGCGGAATTGCTGCAGCCAGGCCCAGAGCGGGCGCGCCCGGCAGTCGCACACCCAGGGGTTGTCATTGAGCCGCAGGTACTGCAGGGCCCGCAGTGGTGCCAGGGCCTCCGCGGGCAGTGCAGAGAGGTTGTTGGCAAACAGGTAGAGTGTCATGAGACGGCCGAGGTCCCGGAAGGCGTGCGGGTGCACGCGGGCCACACGGTTCTGGTGCAGCAGAAGGCGGTCGAGGCTGTGCAGGCCGCGGAAGGCGCGCTCGGGCACGCTGGGAATGCGGTTGCCGTGCAGGAAGAGGTGCGTGAGGTTGCCCAGGTCGCGGAAGGCGTCGTCGGGCAGCGCCTGTAGCCCGTTGTCCTGCAGGTAGAGGTACTGCAGGGCAGCCAGGCCGCGGAACAGGCCGGGACCCAGCTCCTGCAGGCCGCAGCGGTCCAGGTGCAGTGTGTGCAGGCGGCTCAGGCCCTGGAACGTGGCAGGGTCCACGGCATGCAGCTGCGCGTTGTCGCTGAGGTCCAGCTGCTCCAGGAGCACCAGGCCAGCGAAGGCGGCAGCGTCGATGTGGGCCAGCGCGTTCGAGTGCAGCCACAGGATGGTGAGGTTGCGGCAGGCATGGAAGCTGGCGGCTGGCACGTATGTGATGCGGTTGCCGTGCAGGAAGACGCGCTGGCTGGCAGCCGGGATGTCGGCAGGCACGGCCTGGAGACCCTGCTGCGGGCAGCTTGTGGTTACCTTGGGCTCGTTGTAGCACACACAGGCACCCGGGCACGGCGCCGCCACACTCCACGCCTGCAGCCACAGCACCCAGGCCAGCAGCTGGCTCCCTGTGGGCAGAGCAGAGGGCAGTTCGTGGGCAGGGGCTCCTGCAAGGCTGGGGTTGTGCAGGAGGGGCTGGGGCTGGGCCCAGGATATGCTGCCGCCCCTGGGAACTCAGGTGCTGTGATCCTTGCCCCACCCGCCAGGTGGAAGCTGCTGCACAACAGCTCTCCAAGGGATCGAAAGCTCCACACCAGGAAGCGTCGCCTGCAGACGCCTACGTCACCCTGCCTGGCACTCAAACACACGAGCTAACACGCCCCCACCCGCCGCCACTCGGGGTTAGCAGGTCACCCCCAAGGCCCAAGTGAAGGCCTCCTGGGATGGACATGCACACCTGCAGATACCTTCTCGGACTCCAGTGAACACAGAGCCCCCGTGGGCCTGCCCGCTGTCCCTGTCCGTCCCAGCACTGACCCAGCCTGTCCCTGTCCCATCAGCCCACAGGCCAGGCAGAGAGAGAGGCCCCGGCAAACACTGGAGCACCAGGCCAGCTCCGCTCATGCAGAGGAGCTCTGGGCCAAGGATCATGGCCGGGCCTGCCTCCTGGCAGCTTCCGCAGCAGCCCTCCCAGAGGGTCCTCTCGGGCTGCAGGAAGGGTGGGGCTGTGACTCAGACCTGGTGCCCTGCCCAGGCCCCCAGAGCCCCTGGGGCCAAGGCCTGCCTGGATTCTGAGGGAGCCTCCCCACCTCGGGGAGCTGTCCTTTAACCAAGAAATTGCAGGGGCCTTGGTGAAGCTGGGAGCCACAGCCCCAGTGGCCCTCCTGCAGGAGTCTTGGTCCCACCAACAGGACACAGAAAACTGCCACAGCAGCCCCAGGCTCCAGAGCAACTCTGCCATCACAGATCAGGAGCCTAGGCCCTGAGGGCAGGCGTAGCAGGGCAGGCAGGTCCAGGGCTTGGGGGCACTGCAGTCCTGCCCCGTGAGCCCCTCAGGCAGGCTGCTCCCTCCTGCACATGCCCTCCTCACTGCCGCTTACTGCTTCCTGGCCTGGCTCAGAACACCTCCTGCAGCCTCCTCCCCTCGGCCTCATTCTCTGCTTGGTCTCCTCCCTGGGCGAGGAGCTTACTCCTTCCCGGCCAATCTCTGCACAGTCCAGCTGCCCCCAACCCTCCTGCCAAGACACGCTCCCAGCAGGTTCCGCCCCAGCCCAGGGGGCTGCAGCTCCCCTCTTCCCTCCCCCATCTCAGGGCCTCACCAAAGACCTAGACCGGGTAGGAGACCCCTCCTGGGGTGCTGTATCCAGGCTGGGCTCAACAGCAGGGCCACATGCCCAATACTAAGCTCCCTGCCTATCATCCCACCATTAGAGCCACCGCTTTGAATGCTGAAGTTCTTTCCGCCTTCAGGAGTAAGTCTAGTAAAATGTGAATCCCCCTGGGAGGGTTATGGCTTATCAGCTAACACTTGAGTTATCAGCTAACACCTTCGTTGACAGCTAACACCTGCGTTGACAGCTAACACCTTCCTTGGCAGTCAGCTGAGAGCAGGATTCTGCAGACATAAGGCCGGCTAAGTGCTGGGGCTGGAGCCAGGAGGGAGAAAGGAGGGGCCCACAGGCCAGCTTCCCCAACCCAGAACCATGACCTTGGGCCCCGAACCCCGACTAGGTCCTCTCTGCCAGGGCCAGTGCAGACGCTTGCCCCAAGCCCAGAGGCCCAGCAAGCCGGGCATGTCCAGCGGTCACAAGGAATACGCCCTCCCAGACTCTGGTCCTCAGGTACTAGGAGCACCGTCCCCACAGCCTAGGCGCCTCCTCTGTCCCCTGTGTTCTGGTGGCCACCGAGGCTGGGCCATTTGTTGGCTACTGGGGACATGGCAGCCCCAGGACCACCCCCTGCCCAAGCCCTGGGTGCCCCTCCCTGGGCTGGCTGCCCGCAGGAGGCCATGAGGGGGCATCTCAGCTGTTCTATTTAAACTGCTGGCATCCTCTACTGGCTCTCTCCTTATGGGCCTCCTTTGGAAAGTTGGGCCTGATTAAGCCAGCTCCCAAGGCATCTCACTGTTGCCACGGGATGTGACTGTGCTATGAAAACAGTACTTCCTGCTCCCGAGACCTTGTGGCAGAGGACAATCTGGGGCAGGGTGAGGTGGGGCTCCAGTTACTCATCAGGCCAGACTCTGGACCTCACCACCACGGGCTGGGCCACACCACCAACTTGGCTGCCAGCGGCCGTCCATCATGACCATACCCACCACATCACCGACTGCACTGTTACCACTGCACCCTGACCATTGGCTCCCAGGCCTGCAGCCATGGTCTGTGAGCTTGGCTGGGTTGGGGTCAGTTGACCACTGGAACTGGCCGGCTCCTCCAGCTTCCAGCTGTCGCTAAGCAGGGCCCCCAGAAGGCTATAAGCCATGGGCTTGGGGCCGTGCCCACTCTATGTATGCCCTGAGATAGGTACCAGTGTTGAGCCACGCATGGGGGAAAGTGGCAGAGCAGCCATGTGGCTCGGCCCTGCCAGGAAGTGGGCAACAGGCACGAAGACATGGCTCCCCTCTCGCCGAGGCAACTGCTTTTTGGAAACCAACTTCTGATGGTCGGTCCCTCAGCACAGGCCCTGCTGTCAGCATAGCGGCCGGCGGTGGGCTCACTCCTCGCCTCAGCCACAGTAATTGGCTCCAGCCTGGCCCCCTTGGGGCCTGCCTGCTGGTCTCCATGGCAACCCCTCTGCTGAGCAAGCAGAGGGGGTATCTTTCTATGAGATAATCAAACCCAACTTTGTGTCATGTTTTCATTCTCACAGCAGAGGCCTGGAGACCTCACCAGGTAGTGGGAGGGTGTACCCTGGCCCCACCCCCTGGACCCTATCGCTCACCTAATCCCTCCCAACCCTAAAAGTCCTCCCCATCCGTCCCCCCGCCCCATCCCCAGCCTGTCCTCCCAGCCCATCCTCTCATCCCACACCCCCCACCCCCCAACCCATCCTCCTTGGCTTTGCAGTCCGGAGCCTGAGGCCTCTCTGGCCTGCAGATCTGCACTCGCTGGTCCTGCCCACTCATCAGAGGCCCCCAGGTTGCACCCTGCCTCACCTGTCTCTCCTTTCTCTCCCCCCAACCCTCTCACTGGCCCCAGACAGCGGCCCATTCCCCTGGCCCCACCTCCCAGTCACTCCCAGCCTCACCGGGTCCAGTGGGAGCTTGCCTCCTACACACAGGGTGAGAAAACAGCCCTGCCCCGCCCGGCTCTCATACACAGAAATCATCTCAAGGCACACCACGCCACACCAGGGTCCTGATCCCACACCAAGCCACCGGGCCCCTCAGCTAGCTTCCTGCAAACCCAAGCCGGCCCCTCCCCCACCATCCCTCCTCTTTCCTCGGGCCTCAGCACAGAATGGACGGGTCAGGGGTTTTCTCTAGTGCCCTCCCCATGGAGGGGACCCCTGGGTCACGGCTAGGAGCCCCCACCTTAGCCCAGGTCTGCTCTGGAGCTGGGGCAGGGGCACTAGGGCTATGGTTGGTGGAGGACCAGCCACTCCAGCCTTGGGGGTGGGGGCACAGCTACCAGACTCTGCTCAGGGTCTCTCCTCCGGGCCAGTTGACAAGGCCCAGGAGGCTGGGGGGCATCAGGCCTGCGTGTGGCCTCGAAGGCCATCTGCATTGCTCACCCTGATCCAGCTCCTGGCCACTGCAGGGGGTGGGGAGGAAGGTAGAGGGAGCAGGAGAGGGGAGCAGAAGGGAGGGGAGCCAGGAGGGGCGGAGGCTTCTGGGGAGTCACCAGCAGCCACAGGAGCCAGTGGGCAGCGGGCAGGCGGCTGCTGAGGTCAGCAGCTCAGAAACAGGGCGTGCTGGAGGCTGCAGGCACAGGGAGGTCTTCAGTGTGTTCCCTGGCCCCTGCCTCTCCCGGGGCCCCCCAGCCTGGGCTGAGGTTGCAGGAGTACAGCTCCCCTGAGGTCTCAAGGGGATGCCTCTGCCCCGACAAGCGAGGCCGAAGAGATGGCACAGGGCTGGCAGCCTTGGAAGCCCAGAGCACGGGCTCAGTGCCCTCGGGCCTCTATGCCTCCCTGCGGCTATGGGGTGGCTGTAACATCCCCTTTGGGGGTCATTACAAGGGTCCACCAGCCGATATAATGAGGCGTGAGTTGGAGCTGCGTAAGAATCAATTTTCTTTTTGGTGTCGTGAGCCCATTTTACAGATTAGGAAACCGAGGCAGTGAGCAGTTAAACCATGGCCTGCTCCCACTCAGAGCCGGTCCAGGAGGAAAGGTGGGCAAGAGAAGGAGCCACAGAGCTGCCAGAAGGGGCAGGAGGGACATCCAGCCCAAGCCTGAAGAGCGGCCACTATGTGGCCACGGCAGGAGAGTGTGGGCAGCTCCCTCCTGTGCTCTTGGTGGCTGGGAGGGGACGTTTCCCGGGAGGTTCTGAGCTGCTGCACACCCCCCTGGAGGCTGGGGTCAGCCGTCTGTGGAGGGGCCAGACCGCCGTAGCATAGCTAGGACATCAGTCTGCTCAGGACCCTCTCGAACACCAAGAACGTCCCATGAAGGGTCATGTCACAGATCGCAGTTACAAGGCAGAACAGGAGGCCATAGTCAGCACAGCCAGGCCAGAAATAGCTCCGAGCGGGGGTGGGAGCCAGTGGCGTCCACACACCACAGAGGGTCAAGGCACCCGTCACGGCTGCACCCATACCCCTCCCGTCCCTGCCAGCCCCCCACTCGCGATGGGCTCACCACCCACCCCCGTCGTCCATCTGTCCCCCCTTGGTCATCGTTGTTTCTCATACTCACCACCCACCTTCCGTCCGTCCTCCAGGCATAGACATGCGCGGCGGCAGCACACGTGGCCAGGGCGTTTCCTGGTCCCCTTCTCTGGCTCAGGTGCCAGGGAGGAGGGTGGCAGCCTTTCCCGTGAGGCAGCCCACCCTCAATAGAGCCCTGCGTCTCCAGGGGTGTGGCTACCAGCTCCCTGCCCGGCTGTGCCCCTCAAGGCCCCCTCCTTATTGATCTTTTCAGGGCGCAGCTGCGGGGCAGGGCAGGGCGGGCTGGCCAGGTGGATAATGGGCAAGGTGACCTACCGTGGCAGGAGGGTACTGGACACAGGGCTGAGCAGTTCCAAACACCAGGCCAAGCTGCGTGCAGTGGGGGAAACTGAGGCCCACTGTGGGCAGAACTGGCCTCCTGACTGTGCTGTGCACGGGTGGACCCAGGGTGAGCAGGCCAGGTCCCTCTCTCTGGTGAGCTCTCCCAGGGGCTAGTGTATTTAGCCGTTTTACAGGTGAGGGAATGAGGCTTGGTGGGGGATGGGGGGCGTCTCTTGCTCACAGCCCAGGAGCCGGTCGGATTCCCAGCCCTGTGGTGTCCAGTTGCTGAAAAGCCTTGCTGGGCAGTAAAAAGTTAAAGCTCCCCCACCCCTACCTCACCCATCAGCCCCACCTGGAACCCAAAATTTCCAGCCGACACAGCACCTGGGAGGCGGCTCTGGGCCCTTACAAAGCAAGGAAACAGAGAGTGGCGGGGGAGGGTCTGGCCTGCCTGGGAGCTGGAGGCCCTGGATGCAGAGCCCACCCACTAGCGTGTTCCCCAGGGGGCGCCCTGTGGTCGGGATGTGGTCCTGGTTGTGACACCTGTGGTCCAGGAGCGGGCTGACCACAGGTGTCACGTGGGGGATTGAAGGGGCCAAAGAGCCCTGAGCTGGCCCCGGACAGCAGGCAGGCGTCAAGGGAGGAGCCCTGGAGCTCACTGCCAGGGTGCGGGTCCAAGAACAGCCTCTGATGGGCAGGACACTGGGCCCAGCCAGCAGGCCTCAGGAATCCATCCTTGGCCAAGGCCAGGCTGCCAGCCTGGAGGCTCTGGAGCCTCGCCCTGTCCAGTCCACATGCTCTTCACCCAGAGCCCACCTCCCTCGGCTCCCACCCAGGAGCCCCACATGGAGGGCTCATGACACCAGCATCTGAAGCCTCGTCCAGCCCCAGGACCCTGCCCATGCAGGCCACACCCACACTTGCAGCAGAGACTCAGCCAGCATTTCCTCCCCTCAGAGGCTGGACACCCCTGTCCCCCCGACACCCAGCAAACCCCCCACTCCATCAGGCCACCAACAAACGCCCACTGCCTAATTACCTGGAGAATTCTGTCTCCACGACCAGCTCATCAGGGTCCTGAGGCTAATTCAATCCGGCAGCCAGTATAGGCTCGAGTCCCCAGAGGATGCTAATGAGAAACTGGCCAGTGGCCGACATGCCCCTGCCCCGGGGAGGCTCAGAGAAGGGGCATTCCCTGTGCCAGGGCCTGGGACCTACCACCACACACCTACCACCATGCCCACCCGCCTGCCCAGATCCCCGTCCACTGCCAGCCCCTGTCCAGGACTGGACGCCTAGCCTGGCAGGGCCAACATGGGTCCTGCCCTCCCCGCAATCCATCCCACACTCCTCCCGGGACCCTGCATCTACCGCCAACATGAAGCTGACCATTCCTGTGAGGCCCTGACGGCAGCCTCCAACAGGGCAAATGCAGTGCAGGAGCCCACGCTTGGGGTGCACACTCGGGGTGGGGGTGTGCACGCCATGGGCACACACAATAGGAACGCACTCTTGGAACTTGTGCTGCTGGGGCCTGCGTGATCAGGGCACAGAGGCGAGCCAGCCAAACAGCAGAGGGGCTGCTGTGCAGAGGCTGGCAGACATGGGAGCCCCACCCAGGAGCCAGGAGCCAGGAGCCAGGCCGAGGGGTTCTGCTCTCCTCTGTGGCAGGAGTTGACGGGTGGGCACATTCCCAGGTGTTCCCGAGCCCTTGGCACTTGTCAACATCACCGAAAAGGCAGGCGGTGGCCTCTGCCTGAGCAGCATCTATTTGGCTATGGAAAGACAAATGCAGGTCTCCGGAGCCCCTCGACGGCCCACCCTTGGGGATCAGCCCATCCAGCCTCTGGGCCGCTGCGCATTAGCCCTGTCTGGAGGGAGCAGCTGGACTGAAGCCCACCTTCGCTGTCCCAGGAGAGCCGAGTTCTCGCAAACGCTCCTGACCAGGGTGGCTTGGGCCCCGAGAAGGGGTTAACATGGGCAGGGTGCTTGGGGGCTTTGAAACTGAGCTGGGAGAGTGAGGGTGGGGGGCAGCACTCGCCAAGAGAGACCGTGGGGAGGACCAGCATGGTCTGCTGAGCACCCCTGGCCAGAGGCAAGTGCAGGGCCCAGGACCCTCAGCCTGAGATGCTCCCATTTGAGTCACCACCGGCTGAGGTCACTGCATCCAGGGGCCGTGGGTCCACAGGATGGTCCGGGGAAGCCTGTTGGCAAGGCGGCCTGCACGCCAGTGCCTCTCTCCTTTCCTGGACCGAGTTGTCCCACCTTTGTTGTTTGCTCCTAAATGGGAAGAGTTGTCAGCCAAGGCCTGAATCCTAACATCTTGGGAAGTGTGTCAAAACTGACTTGCTGTGTCCCCTTCTCCCAGCCAAGTGGACAGTGTGATGCTAGTGGGCCAGCGAGCCAACCCCTGTGTGACCTGGCCACAGAGCCAAAGAGGAGGGTGTGGGGTCCTGAGGAGGAGAGACCCCCACCAGCCCAGAGGTGAGTGAGTGGGTGGACAGCGCTGGGCAGACACGAGACAGCCCTGAGCATTCCAGCAGCAGTGCCTTGAGGCCATGAGGGCCTTCTTGGTCGAGCTTGTCTCCCAGGGAGGCCCTGTCCATCCACCTTGACATCTCAGCCTCACACAGCACCAAGCACCAGTGGAGGGGAGAGCTGGGGGAGATGGGGCCCTCACCTCCCTGGAACGCCCAAGTCACAGATGTCCCTCACTCCTGGTGGTTTCGCTACATCCCACAGCACAATGAGGAGATGACCATCAACCCCACTCCTCAGACAAGGGCACTAAGCCTTATCAAGGTGTGGTGACCACAGGGAACCAGCAAGACCAGGGAACGGGGTCCAAGAGCCCCCTCCTGCCACATCAAGTGACCAGGGCAGGCCCTGAGCCCCAAGTGACCCAGATAACAAAAAGGGGAAGCAGCCCCCCTGCAGCAGGTGAGCTGCTGAGCCCCTCTCCCCAACACATGCTCTGGGCTCTCTGACCCCCAGAGAGGCTTATCCTTGGCCCAAGCTTTCTGCTCCATGGGCTGCCCGAGGTGGACCCCAGGGTTCAGGAGCCCTGGGCTCAGATGCCAGCTCTGTACACCCTCACCAAGAGGCTGGGGAAGCTGTCTCTACAGCAGTGACATGAGGATGACAACAGGCCAGGACCCACCTCCCCGGGGCCCCAAGATGCTTCCAGCCTGGAACCCCCCCTGAGCACCTCCACCCAGGCTCTGGCTTTGTGGCCAACACCCTGCCTCCCCAGGGGCTGGTGTGGGGCCTCTGCCGCTCTGACCTTGGGCAGCCCTGTCTGAGGTGAGGAGCCCAGGCAGGAGAGGCCCACAGCTCACAGGTGGCACCCGCAGCCATGCTGATCACTCTACTTGTCTTGAGGCCCCTCCTGCCTGGCATGGTAGCCCTGCTTTGTCCATGAGAGGCTACGTCTGGGTGGGAGGAGAGCACGGCAGCCAGGCCATGCTGCGAACACACCTAGGGCAACCTCCCTGCCTCCACCGAGCTCAGCCTCAGTGGAGGGAGGAGGCTCGGAGACAGGCGTGGAGCCCAGCACAGATGGAATGGCCTCACAAGTTGCTGCTGCTCCTCCCGCAGCACTGGCACACTCGGCGGGCCCCTCTGTGCCCACCCTCCACCCGTGGCAGAGACCTGTGTTCATCCCACCCCAGACCCAGGACAGTGATGCAGTACTTGCTGAGGGGTTAGGGAGCAGGGTGATGAGGCTGTTCCCCCGGAGAAACGTCCAGAGGAAGGATCTCCACCATGGCCTCCGGCGTGTCCAGAGCAGCTCCTGCCTGACCACCCACACCTGCCAGTCGACAAGCCCCGCTTTCAGCAGAGCATCCCGCCACCTTCCATGCTTCCCTAGTAAACGCTACCAGAAAACCAGGTGTCTGGAAAAGGTGCCAATGCTGACAAGCGTGGCAATGCCTCCAGAGGAAGCAGAGACAGTGCAGCGACTAGATAAAAATTAGGGAAAATCTAATCAGTGTCCTCGTAGGGATAGAAGAGGATTTAAAACAAGAACTGGGTGCTATGAACAAGGAGCAATCAGAAAACTAGAAGAGTCCCTGGAAGTTAAAGATAGAATTGCTAAAATTATCCCCAAAATCAATAGAGAGGTTGGAAAACAAGGTTAAGGAAGTCTTCCAGAAAGAAAAACAAAAAGAGACACAGGGAAAAAATGATGAGATTCAGAAGACAAATACAGATCCAACACCTGTCTTAGGTAATTCCAGAAAGAAAACAGAAAATAGAGGGAAAAAGTTATCAGAGAAATAATACCCGAAAATCTCCCAGAGCTGAAGGCTCTCCTGGGTGAGTGCCTGGCATAACACGTGACATTCACAGTGCGATTTCAGGTCTCTGGGGGTCAAGAGAGGAACAGCAACATGGCAGCAGACTTCTCCACAGCACACTGGACGCCAGAAGACCACAAAACTGCAACGGCTTCAAAACTCTGGGGGGAAACTATTTTCAACCTGGAATTCTGGACTGGGCCAATCCAGCTTGAATAGATTTGCTAACATTCAAGGGCTCATAGAATGATTCTTCACTGTGCCTTCCTTAGATGTTTAGCTGGGAATGCGCTTCACCTAAAACAGGACATAAACATGAACCCCAAGAAACACTGGGTGATGAAAGGCAGTCAGGGGCAGCTGTGAGGGGGCCACAGCATGCCCAGCCCAGGAGGGGACAGCAGGACAAAGGCCTAGAGGGAGGCTTCCCCTGGGGAAAACGAGACACCCAGTAGAATGCCTGACACAGAGAAGAGTAAGCACATGAGGGTGGCATATGGGACAAGAGAAAAAAGACAAAGTCAACTGTAAACTCCAGGAGAAACAAAAAGCCAGACGAGAGCAAGAGGGTCACCCCTGTAGTCAGGCAGTGACAAGCATTCATGTGACCTGGATTAGGAAACACTGGTTCTGAATTTAACTGTCGGTAGTGAGACAGCCACACTGGGGAGTGTGCTGGAGAAGAGGGGGCTGGGGTAGGAGACGTGGAAATGTGAAGGTAACCACCTGGAAAAACAGGGAACATGGCAACAGCAGGTGGGTTGGAGGAGGGCTACAAACCAATGCCCCAGACCAGCCTCTGAGGGCTGGGTGCAAGCTTTCACTTTGAGCAAGATATGGCCGACCACAGTGTTATCTTTTTAAAAAGACTGCATACTTGGCAATGAAATCTCAGAAACAGAGATAAATAAAAAGAAGAAAATAAAGCATATCTGCCAGAAGGTGAAGACGAACGTGGGTTAGCAGCAGGCGTCTCCAAGGTACAGGAAGAGAAAGCGGGACTGAGAGCTCTCGAAGCCTCCTGGTGCTCAGCCCAGCGTCTGGCTGCTCTTCAGCGGCTGCTCAGCCAAGGGTGGCCAAGGACGCCCCCAGCCTTCAGGGACGCTCCAAGCTCCTGGCTCCAGGGGCCTCTGAAATCCAGGCTCTTGAAGGGACAGCTTCCAACCCGAAGATCCATGTGTGCCCTGGGCCTTTCACAGTCCTACTACCTCCAGGCAGCCCCTCCCACTGTCCCTCCTCAGCCCTGCCTGCTCCAGGATCACAGATCCGACACCCTGACCCCAGACTGGGGACCCCCAGGAGCAGGGGATCCAGCGGATAAACCCGGGCCCTCGGGTAGGGGTCTGCAGCCCCTGGGAGGGCTCCCCTGACCTTGGCCTCTATGAGAGCCCCAATCGTGTTTCTGCATCCAAATGCATGACACGCAGGCAGGGGTGACGTGAATAAGTAATTGCTCTTTTATTAACGAGTGATAAATTATTCCTATATGATTGTGTGTGATAACTCTTCCTTATTTGAAATCAATTTGGGATGGAAATTGTTGGCGGCTTCTCACCAGTGAGGGTGGGAGGACCAGGCGCGCCGCTGCCTCCTGGAAAAGCAGGTCAGTGTATTTCGGCTACTTCCTGAGGCTGATGCACCCGGCGCTCCTGGCAGCAGAAGGGGGTCGGCTGCCCTGGGGGCGGGGCTGGGAGGGTGGCCTCATTTCCTCAGCACCAGCCCCCGGGACAGGTTCCCAGCATGGCCTCTCCCACCCCACCCCCCGCCTCACTGGACCCACGGCACCGATGCCCCCTGGCAGAGGAACGGGCAGGCTGGGGAGGAGTCCCTGAAGGCCCAAGGCATTGCTGGGGACTGCCGTGGCCAGGCATCAGGAGGCAGGGGGCCATCTGCAGGCCACACTCCACTCATCCCCCCTGTGTAAACCTGAGGACCCAGGCAGCCCAGCCTTTCACCCAACAGAGGACATACCCAGCGCCCAACTGGCCTCCCCTGCCTCCCCACCCAGGCCGGCATGGCTTGACTTCACCAAGCCTGATGAAGGCATTTGCCTTTTCCCTAACGAATTCACATCCTCATTCCCTTCTCACTCAGCCCAACACACAAGTGTCCCCAGTGCGAGCCCAGGCCTGGGTCAGACAGACTTGCTCCCCACCCAGTGCCCTTGGAAGGCCCTCGGCCTGCTCACCTGCAGATGGCCTGTGAGGGGCTGCACACAGCAGGTGCTCAATAACCACTGAGCCAAGGAAAGAAGGGTTGCACCCCGAAGGCCTCCCTCAAGTTGACCCCTCACTGCGTGGCCCCATGGGGCCAGGGGAGCCCGGTGTGGAGGAGGAAGCAGACGCGCAGGGAATGGGGTGCCCTTGGCTGGTGCCCACGGCCCTCACAGGCCCCGCCTGCTCAGAGCAGCACCCCGTGTCCCAGGCCCCTGCACCTCTTCTGTTGATGCATCAGAAAAATCCAGCAACCCACTGGGCAGGCAGCCAGCTGCCTCTCGCCCACCCTCCTACTGTTCCCTGGTCACAGGCTTGCCCCCGTCATGAGCCAGGTCACCCCAGCCCAGACACGTCACCCTGCTCAGCTCAGGCATGGCGAGCAACCTCCGCCTCTCAGAGCCGGGTCTGTCATCTGTAAAAGGGGGAGGCTATGTCTGAGAACTTGACAAATCACTCCCAGGGTCCGTGAAACCCCCACCTCTGTCCACTGCCAGGTGCCCCCTTTGCCCCACACCTCAATGGTCAACTTGGCAGGTTTGCCTTGCTAGTTTCTGCACCCCCGGGCCGTGGGCTCCTTGGGGCAGGACTAGGGCTGGTGACGGCACAGGAGATGCTCCATAAATGTCCGTCACGTGAATGTAAGAAGTGTGAGGCTGTGGAGATGGCTGTCCCAAAGGTGTCCAGGCCCAGGAGAGTCCATGGGGCACTGACGTCCCCACAGGGCGAGGCAGCAGTGCCTGATGCCAAGGGCAGTTTCACGTCTGTTCCAGGCTGAATGTCTGTGCCCCACCCCGCAAATTCATATGCTGAAGCCTTCACCCGCAATGTGATGGTATTTGGAGGTGGGGTCTTGGGAGGTGATTAGGTTTAGATGAGGTTGTGAGGGTGGGGCCCCATGATGGGATTAGTGCCCTCATAAGAAGAGATACCTGAGAGCCTGTTTTCCTGTGAGCAACGTGAGGAAGGCGGCCGTCTACAAACCAGGAAGAGAGCCCTCACCAGAACCGACCTTGCCAGCGCCCTGATCTCAGACTTCCAGCCTCCAGAACTGTGCGAAATACATTTCTGTGGTTTGAGTGTCCGTCTGTAGCATTTTGCTATGACAGCTTCAGCTGATTAGTACAACAAATTTCTTAAAACTCCGGTATATTTTTCCAGATTTTTCTACAATGCACATGAACTGGTAAAATCAGAAGAGTTTTTAGTTTGTTCCGTTTGGTCACATGTGCTGACACTGGATGGGGCAGCTGGCCCAGGGTAGGGTGGGTGAGGCCAACCCCAGGCAGTGGGAGTCCCTTTCAAGAGCCCCGTGCTGTGGGGTCCCCGCCCAGTCTCCCAACCTCTACAAACCCATTCCCTTGGCTGAAAAGTGCAGACGACAGGCCCCACCTCACAGGGTGTTGAAGCCACATAGCTCACGCAGGCCTGGTGCGCACAGTGGATGCACAGGAAATGCCCGGCCCGCCCACCCCACAGGAGCACCTCATGTTGCCCCTGGCAAGGGCCACGTCCCCCCGATGGAGGGGAAGTTAAGCTACAGCTACCAAGGGCATGATGGCACCTGACCTGACCTGACCTGGCCTGACCTGAGCTCAGGCAGCACCCCCTCCTTGTTCCCAGACACCCCCCTCGGAAGGCTCTTCTTCCCAGAGTCCCACCACGCACATCCTACTCCCCTCCCCAACCACAGCCCTGCCCCGAAATCTGGACTTAGCCCCTAGGGTGCCACTGAGGGAGCAGGCGAACAAGCAGAGTGCATGGAGCTTGGCCGGGGTCTCGGTCCCTGGGCTCCCACCAAGGGTTCTCGGCAGGGAAGGGGCCTCAGCTAGGCCTGAGGGGCCCTGTGCGCATGACATGCCAGGCAGGGCCTGACCCCACCTGGGCCTCGGGGCAACGTGGGGACAGTGAACCCACCAGAGTCCACATTGGCCACCCGGCAGGAAGTGAGCTGTGGGGGTCAAAGCGTGAAGGCCTACAGCCCTACTTCCCTATTTCCCACCACCCACCCCACGGACATACTGCCCCACCAGAGCCCCTTGTACTGACAAGGATGGTCCTGCTGTATCAGGCTTCCTGTGATCTGGGGGTCAGGGGAGGCAGCCACGGCGTCGGGAGGGCTCCGTAGAGGCACTGACACCCCCCCCATGCCACCACCACCACCCGCCTCAGGCCAGCCTGGGGGCTGGGCCACAACTCCAGCAGCAGGTGAAGAATAGAGTCCATTAGGGCCACCATCTGTCTCAGCCATGATGGGCCCTCTCGGTGACATCCAGGAGGTGTGTAGATGGAATATCTTTATGGGGAGAGTTTTTCTTTTGCCAATTTTCGAAAAGGAAGCCAGACACTTGTCACACCTGTCCCCGTGTCAGCCTCTGCCTGACAGAAATTGGGGCTGAGGCAGGGAGATGAAAGACAGCCTGGACATGGCCGGAATGCAGGGGCCACGTGTCACATGGCTGGAGCACAGAGCAGTGGGCTGGCCTCCTGCTGGGGCACGCCGCCATCCACCTCTGCGGCCCCCACCCCATCCTTCCAGCCCGAGCTCCCCGAACCCCTCCCTCTGCACCCCTCTTGGTCCCACAGTCTCCTCATCTGAACCCCATCTCCCTCCACCCTGCTGCCCAGGGCCTCCTGAGCCCACCCCAGGGGCCCCGGCGCACGCACTGGGCTGTCCCGGAGTCTCTGGGCTTCTGCTCACACCAGGAGCCCCCTCCCCCTCAGCCAGCAGCTCCAGGGCCTCTTTAAGACGTAGGCCCAGGGTGGCCTCGGTGAGGGCCCAGTGGGGGACCCAGGCCTCAGGCTCCTCACCAGCCTGCCAGCACCCACGCCCTCACTTCTCTCCCCTGGGTACCTAGTGGGCTTTGGGGTGTCTCCCAGGGACCTGGAGGGCTGAATATGTCACAAGAATCTCGAGGTCCCTGCTGCCCGGCATGGGGCTGGCCTGAAAGTAATGCTAGAAAGCACTTGCAGGGGAACAGAGGTGGAAGCCAGTGGCCCTCAGGGACCTGTCCAGGGATCCCCACACCCACACCTGGATTGTGCACTGTGGTGCACGGCTAACCCCACCAGGGGTGAGGAGGGCCCTCCCCAAGGGAGGGAGGTCACCTGCTAGGCCATACTCAGGAACCCCAGCCCCAGGCCCCCCTCCGCCCTCCATTAGTCCCCACGCAGTGGGATGGGGGTTGCTCACTGCCAGGGCTACATGACAGTCCTGCTGCTTCCTCAGATGGCCCTGGGGGTCACAGCCTCAGCCCCCAAGGAGATCTAAGAGCATGGTCCCCACCAGGTTCAGCAGCCACTGCCTTACATGGCCTCATCCTCTGGGAGGCCCTGGGGAGCCTGGAAACTGGGGCTGGACGGGTGTGACTGGCTAGCTCTGTGTTCTCTGAGGACAAGTGGGGGCTGGACGTGTCCTGAGAGAGCAGGGAGGCCTCAGCCAGGGCAGAGGGAGGGACGAGGCAGTGGAAAGCATGGGAGGGATCACAGCAGGGCTCTGGGAAGGGTGAGGGTGGCCCAGGACACCAGAGCCCACTCGCAGGTTCCTGGCTGGGGTGTGCTGTGGAGGCAGGTGAGAGAGCTGGGTACGGGGTGTCCTGTGTGACCTTGGGACCCACAGCCCTCCCGAGACCACTCTGATGCCCAGTGCGTCCTTGTGGCCAGCCAGGACTGGTCTTTCTCTGGAATTCTGCTTCCAACCATATCTTTGGGAACAGGAGATGCTTCTGGGCCAGAGGCCACTCAGGGGGCAGATGGCCCACCCTCCCTCTGCCCAGTTCCCATCTTGCCCAAGGACCGGGCAGGAATACTGGCCTCCTTCTCGCCACACCAGAAGGCTGGTGCAAAGTGAGCTGTGGGGCAAGGCTTCACACCCACGTGGTGAAGCAGGGAGACCCTGAACCTCCTTCCAAGTCAGCACCGCAGCCAGCTCAGCACCCACCTGTCCCAGGCCCCCACTGGGCCTCCGCCTCTCACTGAGAAAGGCAGACACCCCATGAGGGCCCAAACTTCCCCTCCCCCAGTCGCTGGCCCTTGCCTGGGGCCTGCACCTCCCACCCCCATCCCACCATGTCCCCCCAGCCCCATTTCTCACTTGGGTCCCCATGGCATTAACTAATAGGTCACAGACCCCCCCTTGGGACAGGTGGCAAGGACCTCATGCAGAAGGGCTGGTGGGGGGAGGGAGGCCCCAACAGGGGCTCCTCCTATGCGCTCAGCAGAGGCTCCTCCTCCAGAGAGGACAGTGGGGCCCACACCCATCACACACCTGCCTGAGTGCCACCATGATGTCCCCAGGGCAGGGAAGGACTTGGGAATCTGAGGAGGCCCCTGGGACATGGGGGCCCCACGAGGCCCCATCACAGCCTCTATTTCCACGGCAAGTTCCAGCTCAGGGCAGGAGGTCCCACCTGAATGGGAAGGAGCCCCAGAAGCTGGGACAGTCAAGCCCTCACCAGGGGCTGTCCCGTGGGCATCATTCACCACTGACCCCCCTTCGCAATCTCCTGTGTGACATGGAGGCTCAGAGGGTGAGTGGCCTGCCAGGTGCACAGCTGGCTCTGGGCTGAAGTCCTGGGCTCCCAATGCAAGCCCCATCGGCCCTCGGCTAGAGCAACTCCCCCACAGGTTGGCACCTCTGCTCTCTCTCCAGACCTGTGCCCTGGAGGGGACCACCCTCTTGAGCCACCTTGGGCAACAGGCCTGCGCCTGATGGCCAGTGGCCAACCCTGAGGGCTAGGACCACCAGCTCCTGCGACCCTGGGAGCTGACTCAGGGCACTGCCTGAGGCCACCCTACCATTCATGGCTCCCTGCACACCAGTGCCAGGCCCGAGCTACACTCAGGGACATGGACGTGGGGAGGCAGACACAGGTGTGCGTGCCAGGCACTGGAGCCAGGGAGCCAGAGTGGAAGAGACATTCCCAAACCAGACCCCCTGGTCCAAGCCTCATCGGGCGGTAGACACAGGAGAGTTCAGTCAGGAGGGGCCTGGCTGGCAACATGTTTTAGGAAAGCATCTCAGAGCCTGAAAGGAGGATGAGATGGTGGGCAAGGAGACATGGGTGTCTGAGGCCACAGGCCCAGGAAGGGGGCTAGTCCACAGCAGACCTTTGATGAGGGATAAAAGGGGACGGGCAGGGAGGGGTCAGACTTGATACTGGACTTTGGGGAAGGGTAGAGGGAGGTGGCCAGGACTATGGACCTTGGGCCCAGTTGTAGGGGGTGGAGGGGCAGGTGGTATAAGGGCGATCACCACCAGACAGGCTGAATCTGAGGGACCCAGGACACCCAGTGGAGCAGAGCAGCACGTGTAGGGAAAGTGGTGTGGAGCTGCTGGGCGGGGGCAACCTAGGAGCATGAGACCCCCACTCAGCTGCACAGGCCTGGCACACAGCCAGGAGGCAACAAACGTTTGCTAACCAACCACTGGGATGCAAGGGCCAGACACAACTCCATGACAGGCCAGGCTAAGGCCTCAGAGCTGGCCCTGACAGGCAGGCCAGGAGGCCAGTAAGTCTGGGGGCTGTGGATTCCCTGCCGGCCTCGAGCCCTCCCCTACCTACCATGTCCACTCTTTGCCCCTCCCTATATACTGAGCACCTACTATGTGCCTGGAGCTGCCACAGGATGCCATGAGCCAGCCACCCACCCCCACCACCCCCAGAGCCCAGCACCCCACACACCTCAGACTCAGAGGGTTTTCCCACCCATGAAGGCATCGAGTGGGAATCCCACCTCTGGTCGACAGCCGTGGATTACGGACAAGGTCTCTGGTGACCAGGAAAGGGCAGTGCTGCCCAAGGTCACATAGCAAGCCGGTACTGCAGAGGCTGATCCAACGGCTGCCCAGACTTCAGGGCAGGGAGAATTCTGGCAGGTCCCTGAGCCCACCGCATCTGGGCTCTGGCAGGAGGTAAATAAAGGCAACATCTCAACAAGGTCACAAGGGCTGGGACAGACCAGGCACATGGTGCTGGGCCCAAGCAGTTGAGGGGCAATCTGAGAGGGCTCCCGGGAGGAGGTGAGGGACTTAGAGCCTTGCCTTGGCCTGAGCCCCTCAGCACTCCACCCCCTTCCTCGATAGGCCCCTCACCCATCAGCTTCAGCCTTAGCCTGACATTTCCCGTGACATTTGCTGCAAAGAAATAGAGCCATAAACCCAAAGGTTAAATTTGCACATTGCCTTGCTGCCAGGAGAGCATGGTCCCTCCACCCACCAGGTGCTTGGCTGCAGGATTTGTGTGGGATGGCCCACCCACCCTGGAGCCCTTGATGGACCCAGACCCTCCAAAGGACCTCAGCCACTGTTTCCCAAAATAGGTTACTGGATACACTAGACCCTGAGTGTGTTACACAGGGGTGGTAAAGGAGCTCTGTCAACACCTCTTACCCAGCCATTCCCAAATTCGCTTGACCACGAAACACTTGTCCAAGCCCCACCAACATTCCGTGGAACCTCAGTTCCATGGAGAATGATCTGTGATGGCGTTAGGCCAAAGAGCATCCCCCTGGGGCACCAGGAGGCTGCCTGAACAAAGTTGAGTCAGCTTTTGACACCCCGGTTCCTCTACTGGGCTCCCCGTGCCACCATCAGCCCAGCTCCACGTGCCAGGGCCTGGCCGGGGTTCACCACCTGCCAGGCCCACCTGGGCCAGCCTTAGACAAGCACAGCTCCTCCCCAGGGCCCCTCCCCCTCTGGGAGGGCTTCCAACAGCCCTGCCCTTCAGCTCCACCTCCTGCCCTGGGTTGGCGGCAGGGGGGCACTAACAAGGCTGTAGGACTGGGCCGCCATGGCCCATTCTCTATCCCCAGGCAGGGAGAGGCAGCGGGCCCACTAGGAGACAGGACTGTCAGGACACTGCGGGGCTGGGGCGGAGGCTAAGTGAAGGGGGCAGGAGAGAGACAGCCCCAAAGCGCCGCCGCCGGCTGCACTAGGGCTGGACCAGCAGCAGAGCCAGATTCCTGATGAAGGCCAGGAAACAGATTTCACTTGTGAGTAGCAGAAATGCAACCCCAGGGATGGGAGAGGCCCGAGGGCTCTGCCCCGCTCCACTTAAAAGGTTGGGAAGGGTTGGGATCAGGCCCTGCCTCCTACTGGGGGAGGGGCACCTGACCACGCCCCCGGGGGACATAGCAGGGTTGCACCAGGGACACTTCTCTGGTTGTCCAGCTGCACAAGCACGGGCAGTGTGAGAGGCCGAGGCAGGTTTGGATAAATAAATGATGGCGCATCCTCGGGAAGGGATTCCACACACACCCGCAAACCCATGATACACAAGAACAGTTTCCGACGTGCAAAATGTTTAAAATACAGCGACCAAAGAAGAAACTGCAGCACAAGACACCCGGCTGGGCCCACACGATCCAGCAACGGCACCAGGAGATGCAGGGGTGCGGATGCTGCTCTGGCTGGGCTGCCATGTTCAGCTCCTTGGCCACCTGTCCTTTAAAGCATTTAGTCCTATAAAGTCAGGTGGGCAAGGACCACATCCCTTCACCTGCCTGGCTCAGAGGGAGTCTGACAGGCCAGGAATAAGCGAGTGAGTGAGTGAATGAACAGTTTCCTGAAAGCAAACGTGTTATCTGGGAATGGACTGCTGGAAGGGGCAGGAGCAGATGGGCCACAGAAGGTCAGGCAGCCCGGCCTAGGGGTCAGAGGTCAGAGCCCTGGGCACAGGGCAGCCTGAACCTCATTGACTGTGCGGGGCCAAGAGCCGTCAGGAACCCCAGGATGGGGCCCGGGGGCCAGAGTGCCACTCACACCTATTCCCCATGCTCACTGAGACCCCCATTCTCCCATTCCTTTGGCTCAGTTCACTGGTTCTTCATGCTCCTGACCCCTCTCTGGATGCACAGACTGAGTCTCCACGGAGACTTTCTGGCTACAGGCCCAGGAGAGCAGGAAACACAGCCCTGGGGTGGTGGGGGTGAGTTCCTCCTGCCTCCACCAGCTGGGCCCCTCCTGGTGCTGCCCCAGCTGCCACAGGCCTCCATGCCACAAAGCCATGAATTCAAGGCTGGGGCAGGGAGCACTGAGGGGCCAGCCCAGCGTGCCGGCTGTCCTGAGGGCAGCGGAGGGAGGGTGAGGTCGGAGTCTAGAGAGTGGGGGTGGGGACAGCTGCACACATCGGGCCCCTCACCGCCCGTCACTCACAATGAACAAGAGCAAACAAACCCTGGGTCCCACCAAGGACCTGGGGCAGCCCTCAGCCTCCCCTGCCTTCCAGAGCCCGAGCACATCTCCTACGGACCCCCTACAAGCCCTCTTGGCTGTTGAGACCCCCTGGGCCAGGCTCTCCTCCATGACCACAGGGAGAAAGCCAGCTCTGACCTAAGGGCCCCCAGCTGACCGTTAGTCCTCACATAGGGAAACCAAGGGTCAGGGGTTCTGCAGGCTTCCAGCTGGTAAGGGGCAGAGTAAAGATGCTGCCCCAGTGTGGGGGACACATCGGTGGCCACTTCACACCTCCCACAGGGCCCTCTCTCCCTCCCTGCCTCCCCACCTGCCCACCCCCTTCTCCAACTCCCCAGTGACCTCGATGGGCCTTTATTTCCCATCTGCAAATGGTTAGGAGGGAGGGTCCAGCTGGCAGTGCAAGGGTTCCAGGGGGACTTCCCTGTGTGGGAACCATTGAGTGGGGCAGGGTGGTGGTGTTTTCAGTATTCTGAACGCAGAAGCACTGGGGTCAGAGCCCTGTGGGGGCCTCACCCTTTAAGTGTCCCCAACAACCCCTGAGGGAGGCCCAGTTACTGACCATGTCACAGGTAAGGAGACTAAGGCATGGGTGAACTGCACACCCAAGGTCATACCACTATCGGTGGCTGAGCCAGGACCCACATCCAGGCCCTTCTTCTTCTGCCACCCCACACCCAGGAATCAGGGTCTGTGAACAGCCTTCTGCCTTGCAGGGACCTGGTTCCTTCCTCACCTCAACTGGAGTAGAAGTGGGAGCAGTGATGATACCCACTTTAGAGATAGAAAGACTGAGGCTTAGAAAAGGGGAGTGGCCAGCCCCACTGCCCACCCCATCGTGGGACCCACCCCTCTGTTTCAAGCCTATAAGGATGACCTACTTGTCGTCATTCTACAGACAAGGACACTGATGGGTGCGGGGGAGAGCAGGTGGTGTGGCCCTGCCTCTCTGAGCCCTGGCCTGGGGTCCTCCTCACCACAGTGAGAGCGAGTCACCAATACCCTTACCTCAGGCCTGCACACAGCACCTGAGGCAGCTGACACACCACAGAACCTCTCATCAAGAAGGCTCTCGCCGTGGAGACCCCTAGGCACCGGGGGCAGAGCTTTCCTGAGGTCACCCTGGGTCAGCCGTGGGGTGGGCATATACCTACCCTGAGCTGGACCTAGTGGCAGACTGCAGAGCATGCCGGGGGTCTGGCCTGTGTGTCACGGTGCTGACCTGGAGGTGTGAAATGGGCCTTCCCTGCTTAGGTGGGTCCCAGCCCCCATCAGCCACCACTGCCCCAGCCTGGGGGAACGGGGAGGAATCAGACACTCCTTTGGCCTCACACCCTGGGCTGGGGCACTGGGCCCCCAACACACATTCCCTGCTACAGATTTGGGTGGAACCTGGCCACGGGCTGCCTGGGCACACAGAGGCACCCACGTCCGGAGGCAAAGAGACACATGCCGATATGCTCACAGGCACACATGGTCATGGGAACAGAGACACATGTGCAGACGCATACCGAGTTCACACACACACAGCCCCAGGGGGTTGGGAGGGGAGAATCCCGGACACGGGGGTCGGATCCTGTGGCCGGTTTCTCACCCTTCTGAGCTCCGGCTGCCCAGGGCCTCCCCCTTAACACACGTGCATGTAGGCACAAGAATGGGTCCCTCGGAGGGGACCCAGCGTGCGCCAAGCGTGGAGACTACAGCAGGCACGCTATGTGCATGCATGGCCGTGGGCGAGCAGGCAGGGGCGAGGACATGGATGTGCACCCACAGTGTGTGTGTGTGTGTGTACGCGTGCACACGGGGCAGCCTGGCATGCATGTGCACATGCGGTGTGCAACTGTGCAGCCCTTGTAGACATGTGCACGTGCAAAGAAACGTGTGCAGCCTGCGGCACCTTGTAAATAAGCAGGGCACCCTGGGGCAAGGGGGGGTGGGGGGGGGACGAGGGGAGCACCCTCCAGGGAAGGCATGTCCAACTCCCCCTACAGGAGGTCACCCCCAGCACCTCACACCAGGTAGGGGGGAAGGGTCCCATGAGAGCTGCCAGGGAGGGGGTGCTTGGAGCCCCACCACCTCTGGTGCCCCTCAGCGGAGCCCGCAGGGGCTCTCAGGCACCCTCAGGCTGCGGATAGGGGGTGCTTGGCTGCGCCTCTCCTCGCCCGCCCCCTGGGGGGGACAGCTCTGGGCCAGCCCCGCCCCCCACGCCCTCTACTGTCGCCAACGCCCCCATTCATCCTGCTGCGGTCTAACCCCAGAAAAACCACATGTCCTGAGCTGAGTCCGCGGGTCGAGGATGGAGGCGGCTGGACACCCCCCACCTCTGCTCGGTACCCGGGTTTCTTCAGACCTGCTCATTAACCCCTTCGCGGCCGGGCGATCAGAGGCAGGACCCCACCCTTCCAGCCAGCAGCCCCCACACTAACCCCGCCGCCGCCGCCAACTTTCCAGGGAAGCGGCAACTTTTCCTGCTGCCGCGGGCTCCGCCCTCCCGGGGCCGGGCAGCATTGCGGTGGCCTCGCGGCCGCGCGGTAACCCTCCGCAGCCTCGGCAGCCCGGGCGCGCCCCGCGGCTCAGGGAGGGGCGCCCGGGTCCCCGCCGGCCGGGCCGGGCGTGGCACTCACCTCCGGCGGACGCCCTCTTCATCTTAGGGGTCGGGCAGGGCGCGTCGGGGACCGAAAGTCGCTCCGGGGCCGGCGCCCGTCTCCCCGCGGCCGGGTCCGCATCCAGGCGCCGCAGCTCCGGCCCGGCCCCGGCCCGGCCGCGGGACGAGGCTGCACGCTCCGCCCGGTCGGCTGGGCTGTCGGGCGGCGGCGCGGAGGCGAGGGCAGCCGGCCGGGAGCGGATGAATGTTTTATGGGATCATGTGGTTTGACGCGCGAGCGCTCCGCCGGGTCCCCGCCGGCCGGGCCAGGCGGGGCGGGGGCGGGCCTGGGCGGGGCCTGGCGGCGGGCGGGGCGCCCACCTGAGCTCGCTGAGCCGGGCCGGGCCGGGACTGCGGGAGGGGCGCGGGCCGGGGGCGCGGGCCGGGCCGCGGGAGGCGCTCAGCCCGCCCGGTGCAGCGGCGCCGCGCGACCAGGACAAAGGCGGCGCGTTTCTAAAGAGGCGGCGGCCCCTGCAGGCGGCGACGGGAATGGCGGCCCGGCCCGAGTCGGCTAAGAGCGCGGGCTGAGGGCGTGGCGGCCCGGACTGGAGGCTTTTGGGGGTCCCCCAGCGGCCAGCTTCCGGGCAGGGCTTGGTCCGCAGGCCTGGGAATGCGGGGTGCGCCTCTGCCTGGCCCACGCCCTTCCTCTCCTCAGTAAACCCTGGAGGCCAACCCCCCTGCCCAGCAACCCTTTGCTGGGGTAGCATTGCTCCATTTTTCAGTTAGAAAACAGACTTAAAGCTTAGGAGACTTCCCAGGTCCCCACCTGTCTTTGTGGCCTTCTCTGCACCACCCAGGGAGGGGACTCAGGCACGGGCCTGCCCCTACCTCCACAGGTGCCCCCCACCTGTTCCCTCCCGTGGGATGGGGTCTCCAGCCCAGGAGTTCCCCTCTGAGCCCACTTGTTTAGTACCCCACCCTCCTCAAAGCCAGGCCAGGCTCTAGTGCCAGAGAACCCAGTGACACACACTCACACCCCAGGCACATCTGCATAGGCATCCCACCTCCCTCTGCTGCTCGGGGATCTACCTGGCCTCACAGATAAGTTCTTGAGTCTTCAGCCAGCTGCCAGGCCAGCGTCCCTGCAGGCTGCCCTGCACATGGAGGAGGGCTGGGAGCTGATCAGCCAGATCTGGGCCTCTCCGAGCCTGCCCGGCAGGTAAGAGGGCCACGTGGATGGGGACTGGCTGAGAGAGTTGGTTCCAGTCTGTAGGACCCTGTGCCCAGGGCAGGACCTGAACTGGCAGGCTCCCTGTGACTGGAGCATCCTGGCTGAGGGTTTGGTGGTCTCCCTGGGAGCCCAGCCAGTGTTCCAGTGATGTGAAGCTGAGGGACCTGGTGACTGGGAGGCCTGGCACATTCTGCCTCCCCATCAGGCCTCCTGACCTCAGATGTGGCTGGGAGACGTCAGCAGAGCAAAGGGATCAAGGCCTGTTGGCCTCACCAAGGGCAAGTAGGACCTCTCTGAGCCCAGTGCTCCCATCTGAGCACAAAATCACAGGCAGCCTCGTGGGCTGGAGACCAATAATGGTGCCCGTGCCAGGCCAACTCTCTGGCCTAGGGTACAGGCCACACTGCCCAGACCCCTCTGGCTGCTGCACTGTGGCCCTGACCACACCTTTGCCTGTTGCGTCCCTGTCACCCTTGTCCCAGGATTGGCTTACCAGGTCATTGTGGAGTACATTCAATTCCCAGACACATGGGAGCTGAGGGGGAACCAAGACCCCCAGCTCCTGTGCACTTGCGCCTGCACCTGGCCATGCACCCAGAACCACCTCCCCAGTGGGTACTGGTTGCTGGGTGCCACGAGTGAATCCCCCCACAGCCACATGGAGGTGTGTCCCCCATTGTGTAAATGGGGAACATGAGGTCAAGCTCACAGAGCCAGCAGGAGGCTGAGGCTTGTCCCCCATGTCAGCTCTTCCCCCAAGGTCCCTGCATGCAGGAGCTCCCAGATCAGGAAGAGTTCTCCCCACAGGGCCACCTCAGACCAGATGACAAGCCATGTGGCACTGGCCATCATTCTCGGCTCAGGGTTAGTGTGGACCACGATCCCATGCTCCTGGGTGGCTATAATGATCTAGGACCCCAGGCTGGCCCACCACTGCTAAAGACTGTGCCCCGCCTGCCTGTAGGTTCAAAGCCCCCTCCTGCAGCAGCCGGGGGCAGCCGTTCTGGGGCACAGGCCCACATGTTTCATCCATCAAGCCCGGATGTCCTGGCTGTTCTGGCCTGGGGCTGGGCCTACCACCCACCCACAGTTCTGTGTGGTGGGAGTGGGGCTGAGACCTGCAAGCCAGCCACTGCAGGCTGTGGGAAAGATTTCGTCTGCCCCCCGCCCCAGTCAGCACCTTGGCCAGCACCCTCCTCGCTGGAAGCCCAGCCTGTAGGATGACTCCTGAATGTCTGCTGTGGGTGTTGGCTGGGGGGAGGGAGAGGTAGGTGTGGGCCAGCACTGAGGGGGCCCATGGCAGGCAGAGGAGGAGCTGAGCAGGGCTGGGTGGCAGGTCAGTTGGCCTCCAGCAGGATGCAGCTGTCTCCTCAGGCTGGAGACAGTGGCGGGGGTGGGGTAGGGGTATGGTAAGCCACGTTTATCAGGGTGTGGGCAGGTCCAGGAAAGCATGAGGGATGGGGCTGCAGCCTCTGGTCCAGGAGCACAGCCAGCCCTAGGGGTCAGTGCTCAGGGCTGGAGCCAGAGACACCGTGGGGAGAGCCTGGTTGCACACTGCTGACCAGTCCCTGGGTCGCCCAGCAAGGGTGGAGAGATGACAGGCCATTCGGGCCACACTGATCTGAGTTCTCCAGGCTTTCTGGACACATAGCTCTGGGGATCAGGAGTGGGTTTGGCCTGGAGACTGCAGACAGCTCTGCTCTTGGGGCTGAACAATCCTGTCACCCCTGCCTGGCCTGGGCTTCTGCCTGAATTGTCCCCCTCAGACCCACCACAATGGCCTTCTGTCAGCTCACCCACTACACCCATCCAGTAAAGCCACATACAGGGCTGCCTCACCCCCCTCCTCCTCCCTGAGGACCAGCCTCCAAGTTCAGCCTGTCAGGCATGAGCGGGCCCTCCCAGCTGTGTGACCTCAGTCCAGCCCCTTGCCCTCTCTGAGCTCGGGGCAGCATGTGGATGAGGCCGACACTAACACCTCCTGGGATGGATCAACTGGCCGCTGTCCCTCCTTTGCCCAACCTATCCTATTCCCTGAGAGGCCTGTACAAGGCCCTGAGGGGGCACGTGGATTCTCACTCAAACCTCCAGGTCCACTGGAGGTAGAATCCAGCTTGGACAAGGGGACCCTTCCACTGTGGCTGGTGCTGGGTGACAGGGACAGGAGTCAACCTGCTCAGATGCTCCCAGAGGCTTGTTTCCATCTTGGACAGAAAGGCCTGTGCTGGCTTTGCTTGGGCAGCTGATGTGGTACCCATGTGCATGTGGTCCCTTGACACCCTCCCAGGGAGGGATGGGGGAATAAGGGGCATGGCCTCTGCTGCACACATTTTGGGCCACCCCAAGGCAGTGCAAGAAAGGACCTGTTAGCTCCAAGGGCATGCAGCAAACCTGCTTCCACCCAGGTGCTGCTCCAATGTGACCTTTCCCAGCACTCTGAGCGGGTGGCTGGGAATGTGGTCGCAGTTCCAGGGAGCTGGGGGGCGCTGGCCTGCCATCTGCTCTCTCTGCACAGGGCAGCTATCTGCCCAAGGCCCAAAAGAACTCTGTGCCAGGCCTGCTAAGTGCATCACCCCATTCTGTCCTATGGTGTAGACAGTACCACCACTACCCATTTTACAGACAAGAAAATGGAGGTCAGGGGAACTTAGGTAGACCCACATCCTGGCAGCCCCTCCCAGGATGACCTTTGCCCACAGCCACTACTTCACCCAGAAACCCCCATCACCCCAACCTCAGGGCTGCAGAGGGTGTCTTGGCCTTCTGTCATCAGCCCTGTGCCCCTGAGGACACCCACTACACCCATCCAGTAAAGCCACATACACTACTAAGCCTGAGTTGGCCCAGCAGGAGCCTCTCACTGTGACTTCGGAATGGGTCTGCAATGCCCACCCTGCCCTCCACTCCAATCTACTCCAGCTGGCAGCCATGGCCACGCCTAGGCCTGCCTGAGGAGTGCCTCTGAGGAGTCCCTCTGCCCACCTTTGGTGCATATTAGGCCATAATTAATCTGCTTCTTCCTCTCTTATTCATCAAAGCCACACACAGCAGCAATGGGGGCCAATGCAGGGAAGGGGCTGACAGCCCAATCCCTGGCAGCATCCCCAAGAATCCCACTGGGCCTGCCCATCTCCAAATGCCTCCGATCTCCACACCAACTAGAGGCTTCCTCCCACAGGATGGCATCCTGGATTCTGCTATGCTGGATGCTCTTTTTGCCAGCACCTCCCACCTCTGGGAGGCTGCCGGGCATGGTCGAGGAAGTGTGTGCATTACACAGTGGTGGCCCTCACTGCACATCCCATCCCCGCTTCTAGTGGCCGGTCTCCAGGATGGGAACCTAAGCCTGGAGAGGGTAGGGGACTCAGGCTGAGTGGGACCCACAGCACTGGCACATGGCACCCAAAGCTGGATCTGCCCCTTCTGCTGACTCCCAGAAGATGCGGTGAGTCCCCAGGGCTCCCTAGTTGTCACTGGGGGGTGGGCTCAGGGTCCTGTCTCAGTGAGTGTAGGTTGGTGGCCTCTCTCTGGGCACTGGCTGAGACCGGGGCTAGGGCTGAGTAGGACGTTCCTGGTCCCTGAGGGCCTAGGGCTGAGTAGGACGTTCCTGGTCCGTGAGGGCCAAAAGTCTGGAAGGCAGGGTCCCTAGGCTGTGCCCAAGGCATCAGCACTTGATTCATGCCCCTCCCCCACCCCTGCAGGGAATGCGGATCCTTCCAGAGCCACCCACCCGCCAGTGACAGCTAAATTGGGAGCCACTGTTCACAGCAGGAGCCCAGTGAGCGGTCAAAACCGGGTCGGGAGAGGGGGGCACCTGGTTAGAGGACCCACAAGCACCCAGTGGGGTGGGGAAGGCAGGCCTAGGCGTGGCCATGGCTGCCAGCTGGAGTAGATTGGAGTGGAGGGCAGGGTGGGCATTGCAAACCCATTCCGAAGTCACAGTGAGAGGCTCCTGCTGGGCCAACTCAGGCTTAATGCCCAGTCTTGCTTTTCCCAGGGCTCCCTGGGCCCCTGAGACCCTCTCTGGCCTGCCATGATCCACGGGGCATGAAGATTTGCTCCATTTTTCAGATGGAGAGGCTGAGGGCAGAGAAGGGCCAGTCCAACTTGGAGCTCAGAAATCCCACCCAAAGTGTACTGTGGAGAACCCCCTGGCCATCCTCCCCTCAATGCCTTCATCTGCTCTCTTGCTCAGTCACTTAATCATTCAACAAACACATTGGAAGACTGCTTCCAGATACGCTTATATGGACTCGACTCCTCTCACCCTCACAGGGTACAAATGGGGAAATTTAGCCCCAGGGAAGACAGCCTTGTCCTGGGGTCAGTCAGCTAATGAACCCAAAACAAAGGGTGTGCCCATGCCAAGTGGTCCCCCAGAAGCCCACAAGGACTGATACAGTGGGGCAGGCAATTGGGACAGAGATGGCTTGGCACTCACCTGATGCCCCACATTCTTCTGGGGTGGCTCAGTCCAAGGTCTTGAGGTTCTTCCCCCACCCCCCAGCAAGTGGCTCTGCACCCCAAGAGCCATGGGACAGAGAGCCATGCCCCATTCCCCAGCTTATCCTGGACTGAGCCTCACCCTGACCCCTGTCCAGGGTCCCAAGCAGGGTGCAGGACAGGTGCCAAACCTGCCCTTCGAGTGAGACAGAGGTCTCTGTGACCAGTCCTGGGGACTAGTGTCCTGGGCTGGGACTCACCAGGTGCAGGTTCTGAGTTTTCTCATCTGTTCAATGGGCCCTATCACCAGCCTCTTTCACAGGGGTTGAAGGGCACGTTTGCAATGCCTGGCGTGAGGAGGGGGCTCTGAGGCGGCTGCAGCAGCAGGCAGGCCTCTGAGACTGGGGTATTTTTAGCCAGGATTCCTGCTGACAGGCCAGGCTGGCCGAGGTTTGCTGCCAGCCACAGAGGCAATTCTCCCAGCCTGCGTCAGGACATTCAGGGTCTGCCACCCAAGTCCATCCCGGCTCAGGGCCCCCGCCCCACCAGCCCATCCAGCTGCAGCCCTTCCCAGTCAGGTGGCTAGTTTCTCCCAGGGGAGGCTCTCCCAGGTCAGGCATTCTGGGAACTGAGCCTGGGCCCTGAGGGTGCAGCTGAGAACTGGTGAAGGGAGACTGGGAGCAGAGCCATCGGCTGCCTATGTGCTGAATCTTGGGCTCCCGGCCACCACTCTTGACCGGCCTGAGAGCTGGGTTTCTGGGAGTCTCCAATCAATGCCCAGGGTCTGGGCTCCAGGGTCTGGGCTAAGCATGTGTAAGTTCGGCCTGAGGGCCCCACTGGCTGCTGCTTCCCACCTGCCTGCAGGCCTCCTCTGGAATGACTGGTCAGCAGAGTGGCCATAGCCACCTGCCCCTGGCCTAGCTCCTCTCCCGGCCATCCCTGCCCAGTGCTCTCCACCTGCTCTGGCCACTGGGTGTCTCCAGCCTGTCCTACAGGGTGGGCTGGCTCTGCATATGAGCAGAAGGGCCCACAGCTGGGCCTGCAGAGCATCCCGGCTCGGCCAGGACCACTTCCTTTCCCATAGACAAGTGAGGACACCCAGAAAGAATGTCCTCCGCTTGGGCCACTCCCTTGGCACACTCCCTTTCCAAGGCCAGGGGGCAGAACCACTGTTCAGCACGCTGGACAGCGCCGCGCCTGCGTACTCTGCAGCAAGGGCGGGGCCGGGATGGGGCGGGGCCGCGGGCGCAGGTCAGAGGAGGTGGTCCGGGCGCTGGGCCCTGGGGCGCGTCCTGGGCCTCGCTGGAGTTCTGAGTGGTGGTTCTCTGACTAAATCAAGAGGCCTTGCCAAAGTAATTCTGAGCAAGCAAAGAAACCCAGGCAAAATTTTAAAATAAGCATACCGAGGGAGACAGGCCATGTGGGATCCTAAAATATATTCTAGAACCACAATAATTAACACAGCCCATGGGCAGTCAGATGATGGGAAGGAAAACCCAGAAAGAGACTCCAATGGGAATATGAGAAGGGAGCAGGTGAAATCCAGGAGGAAAAATGGATTATTCAACAAATAATTCAAAATATATAGCAAATACATCATCTTAGGACAGCTAAACAGACGTTTGGGGGAAATTTTTGGATTCCCTACCTCACTCCTGATACTAAAATAAGTTCCAAATGGACTAAAGCTTTAAAAAGTAAAATACCATAAAACTACTAGAAGAAGAAGAAAAAAACTGTAAACTTGAATCATTCTAAGAATTATACAAAAACCAGAAGCCATAAAGTACAAGATGGATATATTCAACCTCATAAAAATAAAAGGCAGATGCATGGCAGTGAGAGGGGGGCACAAAATAAAAAGATAAACAACATACTGTGGGAGTATCGGAGACATTTCACAAAAGGCCACTTCTTGTTACATATAACAAATTCTTACGAATCAGTGAGAAAAAGACCAACAAACCAAGAGAAAAATGACCAAGATATGAAATGAACCCATCAAAACAGGCTCAACTTCACTCAAAATAAGAAAGATGCAAATTTAAATTGCTGTAAGATGCAATACCCCCACCCCCTGACAGGGTAACAGATTTCAATAAGGTTGGGGGACTCACTCTGCGAGAGAGGGGACAGCTGCAGGTAGTGATGGGGGCTGGGGGGGGGGCCACAGGTAGCGATGGGGGTAGGGGAACACCTGAAGGTAGGGACAGAGGATGGGGGGACACCTGCAGGTAGGGATGGAGGGTGGGGGGACACCTGCAGGTAGGGATGGGGGGTGGGGGGACACCTGTAGGAAGGGATGGGGAGTGAGGGAGGGCACCTGCAGGTAGGGCTGTATTGTCAGATGGCTGGAGATGGGGTGAGAGTGAGACACACTCTTGTGCCCCTTTTATCTACATTACAGGTTGGGGATCCACTCAAAACAGGAAATAAAGCATTATTTACAAAGAAAACAAATGACCCCATCCCCTCCTGGCTGCCACCACTGACAAGGTGGCAGGCAGGGACTCTCCTGGTGCCCACCTGTGCGGAGCTGCCACCAGGCACCCGGAAGAGCCTCCCCCCACCCTCGTTTTCACTGACGCTGTGCTAGCAAGACCTGCTTTAATTAGTCTGTCGTCCAGCTGTCCTGCTTCTCGGCAGCAGTGCCAGATTAACAGGGGTGCACAGGGGCCCTGCTCCCCGGCTCCCACTGCAGCCTGTCACCAGAAGCTTCACTGCTCCTCCTCATGGGTCCAGTCAGCTTCACCCACATTGCTTTATCATACCCCAGCTATCCCCACTTGTCACAGGTTGCTAGCAGATCCTTGGCCTCTCACAGACTGGCCACATGTCCCTGGGCAGTCCCTTCCCCTCCCAGCCTCAGTTTCCCTGTTGGTGAAATGGGTAAGACCTACTTCTTAGGAGGTAGAATTAACAAGAATAGGGAAGGCAGGAGTGGTGGGACATGGGAGGAGCATCCCTCCCAGGGTCCCAAAGTGGGTTGGGGGTCCCTGAGTTTGAAGGTCCTGCCTAGGCATGTCCATCTGGGAGGTGCAAAGACAACAGTCATTTGGAGGAGAGGTGGGTAATCCAGGAGGGTTCCCTGGAAGAGGCAGATAGCTGGTCCCTGAGTGCTGGGCCAGGGCAACCAAGGCTGACTGTCCACTCCTTAGGGACCCACTTGCCTAGTTTTGCCTCCCTGCCCCCCACCTGGACCAAGGAGGGGATGCTTGACCAGCCTGGGCCCTGGGCAGCCCCCGGGGCTGGGCTTCAAGGACCAGAGTGAGGCGGAAGCTGCTTTCACTGAAGCAGAGCATGGGTCTCTCCTGCCCCATAACTCACCAGCTTGTCTTGTCCTGGCAGAGCTTTCTGGGGAAAAGGTCATCTTTTCAGCTGAGGCTGACTGGAGGTGGGAGGATGGCAGCAGGGCCGGGTGCGGAGGAGTGAGACTTGGGGGGTGAGAACTGGGGGGAGGCACCTCCAGCAGCCACTCTGCCTGCCAGGTCAGGAACGCCTCCTGTGTGCCCCTCAGGGAGCAGGCTATGCTGCCCCTGTCCCACCCAGGTCTTAGGACAGGGAGACCCCGTCTGGGGGACCCAGGCTCCTGAGAGGGGGGAGTCCAGCCCCGAGAGCATCTGGCCACAGTTGGGGAAAAGGCTCTTCCATGTGCTTGTCGGGTGTGGAGCATGGTGTGGACGTGGCAGCAACTTGGGCCCATGTCACAGATTAGGAGACTGAAGTCTAGGTGGGTCTCTGTGGTACAGGAAGTAAGGAGTGGGCAAGGGCCACAGCCAGATATGTGGTGGGTCACTGTCACCACCTTGTCCAGGCCTGACTCCTGGGTAGTCCCCTGGATGCCCGGTGGGCTGGGTCCCAGGTGCCAAACCACACCTCTGTGTCCCTTTGTTCTTGGGAAGTTTCAATGACTAAAAAGCAGATCCTACAACAGAAAAAGGACATCAGGTAAAAACGAAGGAAAGAGGAGTAAAGTATGTGCTTTAGTTGATAATAATAATGTATCAATATTGGTTCATCAATTACACATACTAAGTAAAATGTTAACAATAGGGGAAACTGGGGTGGGAGCTCCCTAGGTTATCCTCTCAATTTTTCTGTAAATATAAAACTGTTCTAAAAATTTAAAGTTTATTAAAAAAAAAAAAAAGGAGGAGAAGAGATGGATTTGTCAGCAGAAGTCTGGGATATACAGAATGGAGCAGGAGGACACCCTCCCTCCAGTGACAACCCAGGCCGTGCGTGCCCATTTCACCCCGTCGGGCCAGTCTTGTGCTGCCCTTCCCTGCTCTACCCTCACTGATGCCTGCCGCCGCCTGGGACACCCTCTGAACCCCTCTTCCTGGCCGTGCGAAGCCTGATGGGTGTAATCCATGAACCCCACACGGTTGGACGTGGCAGTGGGTTCTGAGTTAGGCAGGCTCTTACTCTGCAGAGAGTATCCCTGCACTTAGGACCTGGCCCGGCCACCCTTCCAGGTGGGACGAGGGGGTGGCCCCATCTGAGCTCACAGGGTGTGGGGGCCATGGGCTGGGGCCCAGCTGGCCCTTTCCCGTGAGGCTGTGGCCCCCTTCAGTTTCTTCTGCAGAAAAGAGTGTGGTGGGTGATGCCCAGGCCTGAGGGTCAGACGGGTGGGGTTCAACCCCAACCCCCGTAGCCCTATCCCTCCCTAGCTGAGTGACCTCATTGCCAGGCTGGGGCTCCTGTGATAGAACAGGGACCTGTTAGCTCCCGCTAAGCTCCGGGGAGGTGGCACATGGGCAGCAGTCCTCAGCTAACTGTGCCCACCCAACGAGGGGCCAAGCAGGGCTCTGCCTGTGGCAGGTGTTTCCTCTACTGGGCTGGGGAGCCCAGATTAGTCCAAATTAGGTGATGTCCACGTGCTCATCTCCAGGAGCGACGAGGGGTTGGGGATGGGGTGGAGGGCCCAGCTCTGTTACTGACCTCTGTGTGCCAGGCCCTGCACCCACCACGCCAGAGGCTCCATCAGTCCCAGCCTCTGCTCCTCCTTCTCCTTACACAGCCCAAGGACTCACCCGGGGCTCATCTGGGAGCCTGGAGCCCTGACCCAGCCCCAAGGCACACACATCCACTAAAACCTCCCATTTGGGGACACTAAGGGGCAGCACCTAGGGGTGGCCATGGCCCCTCCTCTGCTAAGATTGGGTCCAGGTATGTCACTAGATCCCGCAAACTTGTGTCTCATAGCTTCTAATGGGGTGTGAGGACGCTGACTGCTCATGGGAACCTCTCTACTGAAAAGGGACACCAGACCATCGCCAGCATCTTTCCAGAAGGGAGTACCCGCTCCCAGGAGTTTAACGTAAAACATAGAGGGTCACCTAGATGCTGTGCTGGGGCAACACCTAGTGAAGCTGTCTGGCTCCTGCTGTGCCCTGTCACAGGGCCCTGGCCTGTATACTCTTTCTTTGTGTTCACAACACTTGCCTGCTCCAGAAACCAGGACCATGGCTCCATGGGCATAGCCCGTGAGGGTGAGGGCTGCCCTGGGCCAAGGTGCTCAAGTGAAAAGGGGTCCAGGCCAAGGAAGGCAGGTGCAAAGCCTGGGCCTCATGGAGCCAGCCTGGGGTGCAGCCAGCCCTGCTGCCTCTCCCTGGCTTCCATCCTTCCATCAGGAAACTCCCAGGAAGTTCCTCACTGGCTCGGCCTGCTCTGAAACGTGGGCAGGGGAGTGAAGTCTGGATGGGCTGCCCTCACCAGAGTTCCTGGATTGGAACAAAGGGTCTCCCCCAAAGAAATGAGGCCCCCAAAGAGCCCAGCCTCCCAGACATCTGGGGACATATGTTAAAGAGCAGGTGGCTGCTTCCATTAGGCAGGAGAGGAAACTGAGGCTCAAAGTTGTTCCACATGCCCCCACGTGCCACAGTGAGTGGGTGACACCCCAAATGGTCATCTCTCCTCTGCCACACCATGGGGGTGGGAGGGCAGTGGCTGCAACCAGAAAATTCTGCTGTAGACTTTTTTAGTTGCATGAGTCTGAGATGATTAAAGGGTGGATTATGGGGAGATAAAAAGTGTGAGTAGTGCACAGGGCATAGAGAAAGCGCAAGAGCCTCAAAAACCCCGCGACACCCCCAGTGGGGTGACTCAGAGACAGACACCAGACGGCGGATGTGGAGACAAGGAGAGGATGGACTAGTACTGGATCAGGAGCCCCCTGCAGCACCCCCTGCCTGTCAGTCCAAGGGCCATCAGGTGCTGTGGGTATGGAGGGAGGGGCAGCATCTGCCTGGGCCTGGGTCCCAGAGGCTCGGACACCCTGCGGGCACTCAGGCTGAGAGCAGCCCCCTGCACAGATGGTGATTTTGGCCGGGGAGTGGAGAAGGCACATGCAGAGTCTTGTGGCCGCCGCGTAGTACGCTGCAGCCCTCATGTACCCGGCACCACGCTGGGCTGCAGAGAGACCAAAGGAGCCAGGGGCCACCAGGCCTCAGTTTCCCTCATTATATACAACTTCAAATAAGATCCCAGTAAAAGTGCACCTGTCCCTGGGTGAGAGGGAGTGGGTGCCAGTCCTGGCTGAGCCTGGCGTTTAGTTGGACGGAGAGAGGAGGCAGCACCTGCCACCAACCGTCCCAGCTACCCCCGCCCAGCCCGCCAATAGAGGAGGGAAGCCTTGAAGTGCCAGGTCTTTGAATCGCCGTCTCCATGGCAACGTGTGGGCACAAAGGGCCGGGCCTGAGCAGGCTGCAGGCGGCTGTGCAAGGCTGGGAGGAGGAAGGGAATCTTTTATTTGTGGGGACAGGGCGTAGGGGAGCTGGGCTGCACCCATGCCTGTGGCCAGACCGAGGTGTTGAGGCCTCTGCCCTCTGCCCCATAGCCAGGGCCCCTGAGCCAGCACCTGCCCGGCACCCCCGAGCAACGTGGTCAGTCTGGGAGGATGGAGCGTGGGCAAATCGAGGGCAAGGCTGGAGAGAGTCCAGCACACATCCAGCCTGAGAAGCAACCCCAGAGGCCCCCAGGGGTGAGGGAGCCTCCTCCTTCCCCTGCACCCCAGTCTGTAGGGCACACTTGCTAGGACAGGTGCATGCCAGGTGCTAGGGCAGGTGCAGGCAGTGAGGAAATGTGGCCGAACTCAGGTGCTACCAAAGGTCCTCTCAGAAGAGGAGACCAGAAAGAGCCAGGCATGTGCAGAAAGAACCATCAGTGCGAAGGCCCTGAGGCAAGACAGACCTGCGGGAATCTAAGGGTAGGCAGGAAGCCAGGAGCCTGAGGGGGCAGACCGGCCCCCTGCAGCCTCTCCCCCCACCCACCTGGCCATGGGCGCCAGGCCTCTGACGCTGGCTGGGGCCACCAGGCATACGTCCTGCCTGCTTCCGGTGCCGCCACTGTCCACTCCTGGCTTCCAGCCACCAGCCCCGTCTCTCCCGAGCTCCTCCCCTCAGTGCTGACACCCTGTTCCTTGAGCCCCCAAATGCAGGGAACTGCACCCAGGGTGCACGAGGGGGACTCTGACCCCAGAGACCTGGAAGCAGTGCAGAAACCACCATTGTGAAGCAGAGATTTTATTTCCCTTTTTAAAATATCTGAGCCAGATTGAAGAGAGAGAGAGACGGGCGTGAGTGTCAGAGCCCTGCGGTTACTTCCCCCAGACCCATCCCACAACAGCCCGTCGTGCCTCCCAGCAGCACGCCCTTTCCTTGTAAATGTTGAGATTGGGTCAATATTTTATGAAACTGGGAGAACCGAACTGGAAATTCAAACCCAGCATGTTCAACGAGTCACCCGCATGTCCTCTGAGGCAAGGGAGGGATGCTGGAGTGCCCACGACCGCAGTCCTCAGATGTTAACGAGCAGTCAAACCGCGGGCTGAGGGGGCTTGTGGGAAATGCCGCGTTCCCTCCACCCGAGACCTGGGCGGGCCTGCCTGGGAAGCTGTAAGCCCTCTGTCCCCAGGAGCCTGGGGCCTGTCCCGAGACCCACACTGTGCGTCTGCGTTTTCGTCCCCTGCACGTTCCCACAGCTCCTGGCGCCCCGTGCTCAAGCCTCAGGGCAATTTAGGGTAGTTGGTGCTGTTTCCTCCCATTGCATCTTAAGACAACACCCCGTCACAGCCACCTCTGCCCCGAGCCAGGCTGTCTCTCTCCTGGTGGGGTCTGGCTCAGTTTTGTCTCCCTCAAGTTCAACTTTGGGTTCTGAGCCCAGAGACAGGAGAGTGAGGGCTCCAGGGAACCAGGTAGGACTGAGGGTGAAGGGAGGGGATAAGGGCTGGACCAGCACAGAGCCACACACAGTGGGAGGAAGGGGGCCCGGGGGGAGCAGGTGGCCGGCTCAGAGCTCATTCTCCCCAGGGGAACCATGTCTGGAACAGCCCCGGACCCCCCATTCCAAAGATGACCCTCCAGCTCAGGGAGCCCGGATGAGTTTGTTCCTCAAACCACCACCCCCTCCAAGACCACGTTGTCAGGGGCAACAAATGGCATGTTCTGCTGCGGCCACTGCCCACCGCTGTGGGGCTCCAGCCCAGACAAGCCCCAGCTCCTCCTGATGCTCAGAAAAAGGGCTGGGGGCTGCCACCTGCTCCCCCCATCCCCATCGACCCTCTCCGACCCCACTGGGGATGTCCTCTCCCCAGACGTGTCTCACGCTCCCATTTCATCCACATCAGCTCCCCTGCAGAGATGAGGGGCAGCAAAGTGAAGTTTGGGCGGGGGGAGACGGAGCTCAGGCCAGGCCACCCAGGGCCTGCCACACCCCCGCCGGCCTTTGTGTGGCCAGACTCTCCCCGGACACAGCCTCAGGCCCCCACATGCTTCTTTTTCTCCCTCAGAGGCTGGGAGTAGTGGCCCCTGTCCTACACCTTGATGAGAAAGGGCACAAGGCTGCTGGAGACCCCAGTGCCCCCTTGGCAGCCTGAATCAGTGGGTGCCATGGAGCAGGGCACAGCGGGAGCCACTCCCGGGGACACTGGAGGTGAAGACATCGAGGAAACCCAGTCACAGGATGGGAGATCCCAGGCTGGCACTGGTGGTATAGGGGGATACATAGCCGGATGGGGCAATGGCAGGGTTACCCCTGCCAGAGAGCTGGGCCAGGTAGGAGGCCTCTGCTCTGAATGGGAAGGAGCTAGGGGCTGTGGCCTGGGGAAGTGGCTCTATTCAATGTTTTTTAAAAATATTTATTTATTTATTTATTTATTTATTTTTGGCTACGTTGGGTCTTCGTTGCTGTGCGTGGGTTTTTCTCTGGTTGCGTCGAGTGGGGGCTACTCTTCATTGCGGTGCATTGAAGTGGCTTCTCTTGTTGTGGAGCATGGGCTCTAGGCGTGTGGGCTTCAGTAGTTGCAGCACGTGGGCTCAGTAGTTGTGGCTTGAGGGCTCTAGAATGCAGGCTTAGTAGTTGTGGTGTGCGGGCTTTGTTGCTCCGTGGCATGTGGGATCTTCCCGGACCAGGGCTTGAACCCATGTCCCCTGTACTGGCAGGCAGATTCTTAACCACTGTACCACCAGGGAAGTCCCTCAATTTTTTTTTTAACTTTTTATTTTATATTGGAGTATAGACAATTAACAACGCTGTGACAATCCATTCAATATTTTGTAAGGGGGAAGTTGCTCCCATTGATCATCAAACCCTTTCGTTACAAAATGCCCCATCCTCAAAGACAATGTGCTTTGGGAGGAGAAACGTGAGACAGGTTCAAGTCTGTTCTCAGTGGAGTGGGCCTAAGACACCCACCCTGCCAGCCCTCAGCCCCTGGGGCTGCTCCTTGAAAACGGTGCCCAGAATTGGGCCGCCCCCTGGCTGACACGGGGTCTGCGGTCACCAGGCCCAGGGCTCCAGGCTGAGCCCCCATGAGGGGCAGCTCAAGGCTCATTCGCTGGTTCAGGCTGTCACTCACTCAGCACCCGAGCTGGTACCCTGGGCAGGTGTCTGTCCCGACACTCTGAAGAGGGAGACGAGCTTTGGAGTCTGGGCCCGTTCCCAGCGGGAGCTTGTAGGTCTCACCAGCTTCTCGCCCGGCCAAGGCCACGGCCGCACACCCGGCTCTGCACATAGGGCACGTCAGACCTAGCCCATCTTCCTGGTGCCTCTGTGTCAGGTAGGAGGCTGTGACTTTCAGTGTGGGCTCTGGAGGCTGGACAAAGGGCACCGTGGGGCTGCGGGCACTGGGGGGCTGCAGGCCCCAGAGGGTGAGGGTGTGGAACCGTGTGGGGCAGTGGGCAGGGCTGGGGCAGGAGATGGTGTGGGGTTTGGAGAGGCTGCAGGCCTAGGGGTGATGGGGTGGGTTGGGGAGACAGCCCCCCAGAGTCCAGACCAGAGTGTCCTGGTTGGGGGCACTCTCCTCCTTGGCACAGTGACCTCCAGGGAGCATGCCCTCCACCTCCATCTGCCCCTCCAGATGGGCATCCTGGTTGGCTGGCCCTGGGCCCTTGGGGGCCACCGGGTGTCTCTGTCTCTGGGGCTCACTGTGGGCCAGCGTGACTACTCTGCGGTAGATGCCACCCAGCCTGCTCCTTGCCGGCTTCCTCTGGAGGTGGAGGGCCTGAAGAGGGGCTGCTGTGGGGACCCAATCATCCCCAGGCGAGCCGGCCACACATACCTGGAAGACTGTGGGGAGAAACTCTGGGCTGCAGTGGGGGCGAGGTGGGGTAGACAGTGGTGATACACCCACAGTGAGCCTTTGGCTTCAAAGAACAGAAAACGCACTGCAAACTGGGCTGGATTGTGAAGGGAACTCATGGGCTTGTGTAACTGAGAAGATTTGCAGCAATGTAAGCTTCAGGTGCCGCTTGATCAAGGCTCACTCTGCTCCTAGAGGTTCCCTCGGCCATGCTGCCCTGTGTGCCTGCTTACCTTCCTGGAAGCCCACAGTGCACTTCTCACCTCAGCTGTCCAGCAGCCACCCTCGGCTCCACCCTCATTGCCCCATTTCCATGCCCAGGGCAGGCCACAGCCTGGTCCAGATCAGCCTCTGTGGCAGGTACAAGTCTGTGCTGACAACCTGAGCCAGCCAGGCCCCAGTCTTCACAGTGGGAATGGGCCAGGCCCAGCCAGGTCACAGCTGCCGGGGGTGGGGTGGGATTCTTGCCAGTGTGGCTGTGGAGGGGTGGGGGTGGAGGGTAGCCCGGACTGGTTCTGAGTGCATGGAACAGCCGTGGGAGGTTTCTCAGGCATGGCTGGGGGCAGGAGGGCAGTTAGGAGCTTCTGTCCAAGATGGGGCCAAGCAAGTGGGCTGGGGAAGGAGGGAGAGGGAGACAGAAGTTGGGGTGAGTGAAGAAGAATGGGGGGGTGATGTCCTAGGGCCAGTGGTGCCATGTGGTGGCTGGGGGGTTGGGGTCGGGGCTTGTTTGAGGAGGGTCAGTTGTGTGGAGCCTACAGTGGGAGCCTGGGCCCATGGGTGGGTCCTGGGAGTGGCTGGGCTGGTGGGAGGACCATTGTGGACTGTAGTTACAGCCAAGACACCAATGCATTCACCTGAGAAAGAAGGTGGACAGTGAAGGGAGGGTCCCAGGCCAGAGGCCGGATCTAGCAGCGGGAGGAGGAGGGCTTGATGGCAAATTCAGAACACCACCCATGGGGCCGAGGGTGTTGATACCACCAAACCTGAGCTTATGGGAAGGAACTGTGGAGGTTCTGGAACCAGCAGCCATGAAGGGGTGAGCTCCCTGTCACTGGAGGACACAAAGAGACTGACCACCCACTGAGGCAACAAGGCTCTGCAGCCTTCAAGATGCTGGGTCCAGGGAGCCTCACATTGCTGCAGGGTACAGCCACCCCTGTCGGGACCCCCACTGGGAGAAGTTGGCCCCTGAGGATGCTTGGCCAGACCCTGGAGGCCCAGTCTCGCTCCCTGGAGGTGCTCCCTAGCTGTGGCCTCAGCAGCTGGGTGCACGTGGGGTCTCTGAGCTGCTGAGAGGTGGGTTTTTCAGGATGCGTGGTGCAGAGGCAACACAAACGTGCTTTATGGCCCCTGGGCTGCCGCCTGGAATGTTCTGGAGCCTCACCCGGTCCTTGGGGGCCCAGAGGTACAGGAGGCAAACCCTGTGCTGGGCTCTGAGATGGGCCAGGACAGTTTCTGGGGGTGACCCGTGCGTGGGGGCTGGTGAGAGCAGTGGGGGAGAGCTCTGTGCTGGGGGCAGGCGGCAGGATAGAGGCCTGAAGGAGAGGTGGCCTGGGGTGGGGGAGGGGTGAGGCCTGATCTCCCTCTGCAGATGAGGGTCAGGGTCTGGGTGTCCTAGAGGTGGGATAAGGCCCCTTGTGGGGGCGGGGTGCTCTATAGAGGGGGCTCCATGGCCCTCTGCTGCCCTCTGCTGGCCAGCTCTGTCACTGCGGGCCTAGCCCCTCAGCTCCCCAACACCCCCAAGGGCATGGACCCCAAGAGACCAGGCCAGGCGGTGCCAGGGGCAGGCACGGGGTTGACTTGCTGAGGTCTGAGGGGGCTGGGAGCCTGTGCCGACCCCTGTGCCCAGCGTCATCTGGGGCAGGAGGTCCTGGGGGACTCCATGGGACAGCCTGGGGTCCGCCACCACTGTCCCACAGTGGCTCGAGAGGAAAGGGCTCAGAAAGGCTGGGCTGCCACCCAAGGTCTCAGGACAGCAGGGGCCAGCTTGACAGGTGCCCTGCCACCAGGAGGAGGACCGGAAGCCCCACCCCAAGCACCTGGCACTGTGGCTCCCCACCTGGGCCCTTGGTGGGAGATCTAAGGAGAGGCTAAGGGCAGGGGATCCACCCCTTCTGCCCCCAACATCACCCTGAACGTGGCAGAGTGAGCCTTGTGGGACAGGAAGTTCCAGAAGGGAGGGTGGGTGTGCACACATGAACACATGCGTGGGGTGGGGCCAGTGTGCCTTGGGTACAGGTGCACGTGTGCACACGTGTCACACCTGCAAAGAAGAGATTGGAGAGAGACACGCCTGAATTTCAGCCCTGGCTTCCAGCCCTGGGTTTGGGGTCTCAGACAGTGCTGTTCTGTCTGTTGACCTTCCATGTGTTTATCAAGATGTCTACAGAAAGCACAGGCTAGCTCTATAATCAGAAAGGAAACCAGCTTTTTCAAAACATCAGGCAGTGTTCAAAGCACATGAAGTTCTCTGAGAGGCTAAGGGTTAGGTCAGGTGGTCCAGAGAGAGGCTCCAGGAACCTGGCAGGGCAGCTAAGGCAGAAGTGGGGCTGCACTGGGACTCGGGGGACCCACAGGGCTCTGTTTTAGTATCGTTTATGTGTGTGTGTGTTTGTGTGTGGGGGGGTTGCATTTCTTTCTATTTTTTATTTATTTATTTATTTATGTATTTTTGGCTGCGTTGGGTCTTCATTGCTGCACGCAGGCTTTTCTCTGGTTGCGGCAAGCAGGGGCTACTTACTCTTTGTTGCAGTGCATGGGCTTCTCATTGCGGTGGCTTCTCTTGTTGTGGAGCACAGGCTCTAGGCTCGCGGGCTCTAGAGCACAGGCTCAGTAGCTGTGGCACATGGGCTTAGTTGCTCCGCGGCATGTGGGATCTTCCCGGACTGGGGCTCAAACCCGTGTCCCCTGCATCGGCAGGCAGAGTTTAACCACTGTGCCACCAGGGAAGCCCTGTGTGCTGCATTTCTCACCAGCCACCCTGCACCTCTGGGCCCTGTGCTCACCAGGCCCGCCTGGCTGATGTCCTTTATGGCCTGGAGGTGGGGCCTTCCCACTGTGCCCCACAGTCTGCTCTGCCCCAGGGCGCCCAACCTAGTCCTTCCAGACCCACCCCTGGCCCTCAGGGAACTTGCTGGGGCTCGCCTGGGGTGGGCACCCTCGTTCCCCAGGCTCAGTCCCCAGAGAAGGCATGTAACCCCCAATGCCCACGGCCTCCTGCTTCCCCTTCAGCCTCAGCAGGCAGCAGCATCTGAGTGGACAGAGGACACAGCTCTTCTCCCCCTTGGCCCCCTGCCCCGCACCACATTCCCCCACACGTGTGTTTAAACATTAATCAGAGGAGGGGGAGGCCCGTCTGCGCTGCTCTCTGCAATACGGGGTCTAACGTGGACTGCCAGGGGGCCGGGTGGTCCGTGCCTTGCCTCTCCAGGAGGACGGCAGGATGCACAAAGCAGCGTGCTCTGCTGAGGGGCAGGCCAAGGTCAGCATGCTCTGCTGAGGGGCAGGGAGGCCAAGGTCAGCATCGCTGAGCACCTGGAGGTACAGCTCGTACCAACTTCAAAGTGTGGCCGGAGCAAGGAAGGAAAATCAATGCTGGGTTGAGGGACTATTTGCAGCTGCAGGGATGGGGGTGGGGGCGGAGTGGGGACAGGGTTGGGGGTAGGGCTGGGGGTGCCGGCTCCACCCCGGCTCCACAGGCCCCTGCGCCTTTCCACTTCCCATGGGAACCCAGGGAAGGGGCGGCCAGGTGAACAGCACTCCGGGAGCCCGTCCACCTGGGCCCTGGATATCCCCTGGGGGTGGTCGGGCTCTTGGCCCAGCTGGAGCAGAACTGCTGACCACGCACTGGGGCGGATCTGGAGAGAAGCCGAGGGCCTTGAACAGCGATCCAGAGACGCCCTAGGCCAGCTCCAGCCACACCAGCTGAACCAATCTCCAAAAAGTCCCGGCAAGCCTGGACTGGGTGAAGGACACTGGTGAGGGGTCAGCCTGGGGGCTTCGTCTCCATCTCTGACCGGCCCTGATTATTACACGTTACAAAGTAAGCTGTAAGGTTATTTTACGACGTTATAACTTTTGAAAAAGAATGATGGCAACTCTTTATAAAAGAGCAGTTGATACAAAAACATTACTGTAAAAGACAAGAGTCACTGAGTCCTGGCCTCCTCGACTCACCTGTTCTTGTCCCACTCCCACCCCCTTCTGCAGCCTTTGTGGGCACGCAGCCTCACCTGTGCAGGCCTTCCTCACCCCCGTGTACTAGGGACATGTGTCACTGTGGCCAACACACAGAAGACACTCATTTATCATCATGTGGATGCCCCAAGGTGCTCCCAGCCCTTCAACCCCTGTGGTGACATTTAAGGATGTCCCAAACCTTCTTTATCAGGGGGCTCTGTGAGAAATCTCAGCCCAAGACCTCATCCAGGACCCAGTGTGCCAGGCCGGCCCTGCCCCTGCCGCCAAGCAACCCCCAGCAAGACCTTGGGCCGAAATGCCTCCATGCAGCCCAAGGAGATGGCTCTGCAGGAGGCCTGAAGTCCCCGAGAGGTGCTGGGGCAGCAGGAGGAACTGGGGCCCTCAGTCATGCTTTGTGAAGCCCCCATCTGTCCCCGACCCCTACCGAAGGGAACCCATCTTGGGGACCCCGGTGCAAGTTCTGATGTAGCTACTATTGGGGGAGGGGCAGGGCAGGGAACCCCTGACCTCCCCCCATGCTGAGACCCCCAGGAGAGGCTATGGTTTGGCACTAATTCGGGAGCTGGGACTGATGGGAGCTGGTGGCGAGGGCTCATCCCAGTACTGCTGAAGGCAGACAAAGGGGCGTGGGGGCACCCGTGGTGAAGGGTCAGAAGTCAGAAGCAAAGGCTACAAGCCGACCCCAGCAGCCCCGCAGGCTGGAGGATGCTCAGGGTGCGTCCAGCTGGTAGAGGAGGACTGCAAGCCTCCGCATCTCGGGCCAAGTCTCACTGTGACCCCCTGAAGCCCCCAGCTCTCCCTTACCAGTCCAGGGTCCTCCTTGTTCCAACTCAGCTGTCACCTCTTCCAGGAAGCCAACCAGTCATTGCGTGGGTGCCCAGGAAGCATGGCCAGTGCTGAGGCCGTTGCTGGTGGCCGGGTTGGCACACGTAGCCAGGCCAAGCCCTGGGGACTCTGGACAAGCTCACCCCTGCATACCAGGGCCTCCCACCTTGGGAGAGAGACCACCAGGGACAGGGAGCTGTGCAAGTCCCACGTGTGCGAGGCACCTGGCAGGGCCAGGACCATTTCCACCTGTGTCCAAAGGCATGAAAGGCCGGTCGTGTAACCCTGCCTTGAGCCAGCTCCTCACGAACATCCAGGACTTCAGCCAGAGTCCCTGCTTTGCCTTTTCTTTCTATGGCTATTATTTACACACTTAAAAAATATTTTTTTTAATTACAGAAGTCACACCTGCTTGTTGGGATTAAAAAGCTCAAAGTAGACAGGTGTGTAAAGGAACGAGTGACTGTGTCTATCCCACTGCACTCCCCCAGGAGGCCCTGCTGGGCCCATAGCACGCGCAGAGACCACAGGCATCACCCTACATCATGCCCCATGGCCTTAGGGAGAAGCCAGGTGGATGCCCCAAAGGAGCCACATGGGGCAGCTGGCTCCTGCTCCCCGGGGAGGTTTCCACCTGGGCTGGGGTGCCACCATCACCAGGCTGGAGCAGAGAGGGTATGGCTGGCCCAGTGTCACCAAGAGTCCTGGCTTCTAGTTGACTGCAGAGGACCATGGGTGGCATGTCTCTCACATCCCACCCAGACTCACAGGGTGTGTGTGGGTCACCCAGGGAGGGCTGCGGGCAGGAGGACCAAAGTCACAGCTTCCCAGGATGGCCTTGCTTCTGAGACTTGGCCCAGGACCCGTTGGCCATCCTCAATGTCCAGGGCCCTGGTGACCTGCTGCCGCCCCCCGAGGGAACAACCATCATGCAGGAAACTCTGTGTGAGGGGACTGCCATGTCTGTGTCCCCAGGACAGATGCCAGCAGGGTATCCGCTTCCACATGGGATCCTTGCCTGCAACCTGCTCATTGTCAAGTCCTGCGGTCCCCTGGGGCCCCCTTCCAGCCTGTGGGAGACCTGGTCTCCTGAGGCTTCCCCGCACCTCTCAGGTGCCCCGCGCAGCTGGCGAGAGCAGAGCTCTGGTTTGTCAGGAGTTTGGTGGGTGCCAGGGCTTGTGCTAAACGCCTTCGGTGCCCATTGATTGTTGGCAGTAACCCCTGGGGGGGATTACTGTTTCTCTCATCTCCCCATGGAGGAGGTCCCAAACTCTCTCTGGCCCAGAGCCACAGTCTGTGGCCTCCCTCTGCAGTCCCTGCACTCCAGGTGTGGGTGTGCCTAGGACACAACCTGAACTGGGTTGCCGTGGGCTGCTGTTCCTGTTGTTGTGTCATTCCGGCCTTCACATGACATGTGCCTGCTCCGTCCCGTTAAAGGCGTCTGGAGCCCCCAGCCAACTGCCCTCTTCGTGGGCAGGATTCCACTCCACTAACCTCAGATGCACAGGCTTATTTAGCCTCGACTCTGCTGTCATGCCCTCCCTTCTGTCACCAAGGGCTGCGGGTCCCTTGGGCTTGGCCCCTTTTCAAGGCCTGAGCCCAGGCTGGGGTCCCCACATTCCTGCCTCCTTGGCCTGCAGGTCCCCAGCCCGGTGCCGGCCACGTGCGTCACCAGGGGTCGTGTGCTCCGCAGACCTAGTGCACGCCTGACAACCAGAAAAGGTGGAAGAAGGCTCTAGGGACAGTGACCCAGGCTTCCAATCCTGTAGTGGGCCCTGGGCAGGTTGTTCCTTCCCTCTGGGCCTCAGTTTCTGCTGCATAAACCGGGTCAGCAATCATAGCTCCCGAGGGGGAAGGTTGTGACAGCCATGCTTGTCAGCACACAGAGGACACTTTGATTTTACAGAGAAAGAATTGGGGGGGAAATCTGAATGCCTTTCCTCACATGTATTGAAAGTCACCAGACAAAGCGGCCTGTGTGGTGAAGAGTGATGGCATCCACGTAAACACAGCAGCGTGTTCTGAGATCGAGCAGACAACCTTAATGTCAGGGAATGCAATCATATTTTACTAGCTCTGAAAAACAATGACTAAAATCACAGAGTTAAACAGAGCTCGGGCAGAGTCTATGAACACTGGCAGGGAGTGGATAAGGGGATGATGTGCCCATGAGGGAATTTACGCTCCGGGGGGGCAAATACTGGCCTGTGTTTGGTGCAGGCTGATAACAGGAAGACAATCCCCAAATTAAACAAATGTGAATGAATTCCTCTGTGTGCAGACAGAGCAAATATATCAGTGAAAATGGGTATAGAGCAAGCAGCAAACTGTAATAAATTAGAATGTGTTCTGACAGGGAGCCACGATTCGGGCAGACAAATATTTCAGGAAATACGGGTAAGAGGCCCATGGCAAAATAACAACTTTGACAGAGTTCCAATGTCATGCTCACCAATGAGGTGAAAACAAACATTTTACTGGGTATCCGTAGGAGACGAGGTGCAGGGGGAACTCAGAGGGTGTGCTCTCTGGGAAGAACCGGGCCACACGACTGTGGCAAAAGTGGGTCAGTGACTGTTCTGAGATGGGTCAGTCCACTGAGTGGGACAGACCCGTCCACTAGGGTCTGCCGCTCAGCTGCTTCCTCCTCGGAGCCCTTGCTGACTCGCCCTCATCCAGGTGTGACCAGCAGGTGACTGCCACATGGCAAAGACCCCAGAGGTCTGGCCTTCTCAGATCTGTCTCAGTCTCCTGAGCTGAAGGACAGGAATCCAGTGCTGATGTGAGGCAAGGAACCCAGTGTGACCTCCCACACAGGAGGCAGAGCTGAACATGCCCCTGGGGACTGTCCCTGGCTGGGGTGCGGTACCAGGCTGGGCCCAGCACTGACCACGACTGTGCTGCTTGGTCTGTGAGATTTGCCTGGACCTTGCCTTGACCTTGTCAGCTGTGTTTTGGCTTAGACTCTACCCTCTATTCCCTGAGTCAGAGCAGGGCTGGAGATGTCGGAGGACAGGTGCGTGGGAAGGTCAGCCCATGAGCTGACCTGGCATTTCACATGCACCATCATTTTGCCAAAAGTGTGTGTGACGTGGATGATTACCAGCATTCTTCACTATCAGTGCAGTGAGCCGTGGCACAGCTGGGGCTGCTGTGGTACCCCCCACCCTGGCCCCTTATATGAGTGCATTAGAGGGAGATCACTGGCAGGGGCAGATGAGATCAACAAGATTATCCTGAAGATGGGCCAAGCGCAGTACTGGCTGCTGGTGGGAAGGGTTGGGGTTAGGGTCAGCTCCAGCGCTGTGTGTCAGCTGGGACTAAGTACCAACACCGATAGGTGTGTGTGTCACCAGGTGCCCACAGAACTGCACTTTGTCCTGACACATGATGCTGAGGGCTGGGAACCTGGGTCCGATCCTGGTAACCAGGTACGGGCGCTCTTGGGGGAACACAACCCAGGCCAGCTTTGTGTGCCCAGCAGAGGAGAGACATGGCACCAGTGGGGTGTCTGCCTGTAAAGCAGGAGCCAGGGTGCTAGGCAAGGGCTGGGTGTGGTCCAGGGCGACTCAGGATTCAGGGCGGGGCCTGGAGGACGTCTCCAACCCCGTCACCAGCCTAGAGCTTGGCATCAAACTTCCCACATCAAATGTGTTCCTTCCTTTCTTCATTCAATAAAGACACATCAAGAGGCAGTTGGGGAGGGACACAGCAGGTGGCTGGGAGTCAAGTGCAAGAAGAGGGAGCTGTGGTCAAGCTGGTGCCCAGCTGGGAATGTGCCCACCAAGCCGACCCTGAGGAGGAGGAGGAGGGTGGGGGCTGGGGTGCAAGGGGAGGGACAGGTGCCCCAGAGCAGCGAGCAGTGTGCAAATGACCTGGAGCTCAGAGGAGGGGCCAGCAGATTGACTAGCACGGTGAGAGGTAAGGTGGGTGTAGGCAGGGCCTGGCCACTGAGGGCCCGATGAGCCAGGCTGAACCAGCAGCCTTGTCCAGATGGCAGCGGGGAGTCCCTGAAGGGTTTTCAGGAGGAGGGAAGTTTATCCATGACAGGAAAATGGGAGAGTCTGGTGGCCATGGCCAGCTGTCAAGGCTGGCCTACTCTTGGGGAGCTAAGTTTCTGAGCTGCTGGAGGGACCCCCAAGTTCCTGTCCCTGGGCCTTGACTCACCTGCCCCGTGTCTCTCCCTTTTTCTCTTCAACTCCAATAGGGGGCAGGGGGGCAAGAGGCCCATGACAATGTCAAGAAGCCTCCCTCAATATAGGGCGTGGTGATGGTATCCCCCAGGAGACATGAGCAAGGTCTGGGGGAGGGGTGCTACTGCCATCTGGCAGGTAGAAGCCTGGGATGCTGATAAACATCCTTCAATGCACAATTATTCAGTCCCAAGTGCCAAACAGGTCAGGGTGTCCAATGCACCAAGATACATGGAGCACCCAGAGAACCAGGTGAAACAGGTGGGCAAAGTATGGCGTGAGGCTGCCACACACAGTCAGACCCAGCACCCATCGGTGTGCAGGAACATCCTGAGGAGATGCAGGTGTGGGGAGGGGGAGTGATGGGGAGGGTGGTCAAGACATGTTCCTCCCAGGAGGTGAAATCTGGGGCTGGGACAGCAGACCTAGCATGATGTTGGAAGGAAGGGAATCCAAGGCAGAGGGACAGAGGGTGGGAAGGCCCTGAAGGTCCTTAGGAGTGAAGGGAGGCCGGTGGAAGGGGAGAGGACGGAGGGCTTCCCAAAGCCCCTTTACACGAGAGGAGCAGCATCGAGCTCGGCCTTCCCGGATTCTTCGCAGCCCCGGCCTCAGCTGTGAGTTCCTGCAGCTCAACGCCCAGGGAGGCGCCCAGGTGTACAGGTGTGCGGGGGCGGGGAGGGTGGGGCCTCCAGCGGAGCAGGCGGAGCTAGGGTGGTCAGCCAAGTAGGCGGGGTCTCCTCGGAGGCGGGGGGGCGGCCACTAGCCGAGAAGGCGGGGTTCAGGCGCACGTGGCGCCGCTCGGTGGGCGGGGCCTGCCAGGGGACCCACACTTTTCAGGAACTCGCGGGTCGGAGCCTCCGGGGGAGAGGGCGAGGCTCGAGCTCGGGGTGTGGTGGGGCGCGACCGAGGGCGGGGCCAAGCGCGGGGCAGGGCCTCTCGGGAAAAGGCGGGGCCGAGCGCGGGGCGGGGCTGGCGGCGCGTACTTAATCGGCCCAGGGGCACATGCACAACAGCCATGAGTCTTAGGCGAGCCTTCCCCGTGCTACGCTCCGCCTTCTCCCGCCGAGCCCCGCTGTCTACAGCGCCGGCGACCCGCGAGCAGCACGCCGCGGGCCTGGAAGCCGTGCGGGGGCGCGGGGCGGCCGAGGCCGCGCGGCCGCCAGTGCCCGCCGTGGACTTCGGCAACACGCAGGAGGCATACCGGAGCCGGCGCAGCTGGGAGCTGGCGCGCAGCCTGCTGGTGCTGCGCCTTTGCGCCTCGCCCGCGCTGCTGGCGCGCCACGAGCAGGTGTGCTGGGGCTCGGGGACGCTGGGGGTGGAGTGCGGCCAGGGCCCCGCGGGCCTTCGCCGGTCCTGGGAGCCATTATGAAGTTTCAAAGTGGAAAGCGGGGCCTCTGGAGCATCGCCTGTGGCCGGGAAGTCAGGAAGGAAGGTGTATCCTGCACGCCCTTTCGGGCCCGTGAATTTTACTACGTGTCAGTTACTGGCAGCTAAAAACAAAGATTAATTTAAATATTAAGCTATATGCTGCTTGCAGTAATACACAGTGTTCACCCGAAATTTAAAATTGAGTGTCGTCTATTTTGCCCAAAGGGAAGCCTGGCCGTACTGAGCGGCTCATAGCCTGGGACCCCAGAGTTCTTGGACGCTGTGACCCAGGGGATCCCCAGACATGGTCACTCTGAACAGACAATGTTGAGGGAGAATGGGACGCTTGCTGCTCAAATATCCGACTTTTGAAACTTTAACACAGTTACATTGAAAAGTGTGAGGGCTTTGGGGAAGTGAAAAGCAGAAGTGTCTTAGCCACTCTTGGTCAAGGTGATCCTGGGAACGATTTAAAAGCAAGGGTCCAGTTGGTGCTGAGGGTCCTGAAGGCACTTCAAGCAGGTGGTGTGGACTTCTCAGTGAGACTGTGCTGAGCGCACCTTAGCTCCGGGCAGAGGCTAGGGAGACTGGACCCAGGAGGAGCACCAAGCCACACCTTGGGCATACAGGAAGGTGAGGCCACCAAAGGTGGGTGGGTGATGAGGGCAGAGTTAGAGTTGGGTGGCTCTGAAGGTGCTAGGTTCAAAACCAGCAGAGAAGCCAGCAGAGTTGTGGGTCCTCGGGTACTATGGGCAACAATGGGAGGGACATGTCAGCTCCACCGTCCCTTGGGTGCCTGCCTGGGGCAAGTGCCAGTGCACTGTGACTGTGCTGTGGGTGCCTGGAGGAGCAAGGAGGCTTCTCCCACGCTCCCCTCGTGTTCTACCTGTGCCCTGGGGACATCCTTAAGGAGCCCGGTAACTGTGTGGTGCGCTCTGCCTGCCTTCCGTGGGACCTGTTCCCCCTGTCATCATTGCTGGTGGTCCCACTGGTGACAGTGGCCTTGGTGCCTGGTGCTGGAGGAGACGGGGCAGAGGCCAGAATTAGAGTAGTGGGCCGCTCACCAGAACCTGGTCCTTCTTGTGCTCTGGCCTGCAGCAAAAATTCCTCCTGCTGAGCCAGTGCAGGTCTGTGCAGCTCATGCCCCAGGGAGTGTCAGCCTGCAGGAGCCCAGTTTGAGCTGTGGCATTGGCTCAGGACCCAGTGGGGGCCTGCACTTGCCCGAAGGCAGGCCTTTTTGAGAAGGGTTTAGAAAATTAAGGTCTTCCCTGATGAAAGCCTCTGTGCTTGGGTGTGAGCCAGTGCAGGAGAATGTGGGGGAAGGGGCAGTCAGGGAGGGGAGAGAACCGGCTTTACCCGTCCTCGCTCTGCAGACATGTCTTTGAGTCTTTTAAGGTGTTTGTGTTACTAGTGCAAGTTTCTAAATCCATGAAGGATGTTCCTACCTGGGGAAGAGGTGGGGCTACCCTCGTCTCAGGTAGTGCCACCCCAGGGCACGCCTGATGCCAGGATGGTTTTAAAGGGGCTGTTTTGCTCTGGAGTTGGCTTAAAACTGCCAGCCCTGCACCATGTGCTTCCATAGCCCTCTGTGACAGGCTGGCTTCCCCTTTGCCAGGGTGAGAGGGTCGGTGACCAGCTCAGGTTACCTGGGTGGCCTTCCCTGTTGTTCCCTCTGACAATAGGGGAACAGGAGGGGAGCGGGAGGTCACCAGCCCATGACCCCTGGACCACATCTCAGCATCAGCCTTGCTCCTGCTCCTTCTATGAACGTTGGCTGGAGCTGTTTTCATGCTAGTTGGGTAGTTATGACAGAGACTGGGTGGCCCTAAATTATTTACCACGTGTTCCTGGGCGGGAAAGTTTGCCGGCCCTAGAGTAGACAGTTGGCCCACTTCCACACACACTGTTTCTGACAGTCCTCAGAATTGACGTGTATGATGTCCGGGTTTTTCCAGAGCTGAATGCTGGCTTTCAGGTCCCTGTTTCTGCCTCGCCTGCCTCTGGGGTGAACTCTGATATATCCAAGACCTGGCTTTTCCTCCTGCTAGAGTGCTCTGACCCACAGACTCGTGACTGCTGGCTAGGGCTCTTGTGAGGTGGAGGAGGCCTGCCCGTCTCCCGGGTTGGCACTTCCACTTTCCATTTCTCTTCTTCTTTATAAAAATAATGAGATGCAATAAAATCAGACACGGCACAGACAGAGGTGATGGCCTGGAAACCTTCACCCTCCCTCTTGTTGCCGCACGGCTCCTTAAGCATCTCCGTCTGGGTGCCAGCCACAGTTCAGGTGTGTCGGCCTTTGAGAGGCTTGGGCTGTTTGGGACTGGTTTGTGGATGAAGGTATGTGACTGACTCATGCTTTTGCTTAGACTAGAGATTGCTCCCTGAGACCCTGATCCCAAGAGATGTTCCTCACAGAAAAGTGGGGTTCTGTTATTCACTGGGTTTGAGAAACCTTAGACTGTTCCTGCCTTGGAGCTGGAGCTGGGGATAGCAGACACAGGAATTCCCAGACAGATGGTGGGTGTGTCCTCCCAGTGGTCATCCCCCTGCCCCTCCTTGACCTCATTCCTTCCCACCACTGTCCCCAGTGCAGGAGCACCGCGTCACCTCCTAGCCTGGCAAGCCCTGCACCCTGGATCTAAGTCAGCAAACACCTCCCGCCCTTGCCCTGGCCGGCACTCCCTCACCCCCATTCTGAATTTCATGGAGGTACCTTGCCCCTCCCTCCTTCTGGGTCTCCCTGCCACTAGGATGGGAGCCCTGTCATCTGTTCTGTTCACCCTAAAATTGTGTCGGGCAGGAGGCAGTTGCTTGGGACATTTGAATGATGATGGCAGAAGTTTGGGGTGTGGCGAGATATGATTGGAGGAGAAAGCTGGGTCGTTTGGGAGGCTGTCTTCCCCTGGGGGACGTACTCTCGGGCTGCCGGCCGGCTGCGGGCTGGATGAGCGTGTGAGTCCCCGCTGGTCCCGGGTGGATGGTCATCTCCCAGACCTTTGTGGGTGGTTACCTGGCTCACTTTTAGCCTATGCTTTCTCCAGCGGAACTCATACTCACTCAGAGTTTTGTGTGTTCATCTGTTCAGCACCCACTGGAGGGCCGGCCCCTTGCCAGGCACTGTTTTAGGGACTTGGAATAAGCAGTGAACAAAACATTGAAAAATCTGGGTTCTCACCTTCTAGAAACTCACACCAAATCCCCCTCTTCCCCAGCATAACCTGCAGAGGTGTGGATACAGAGAATGTTATGAACACGCCCACTGCTGTTCCCAGAGAGAGCTGCCGTTCACTTCTTTATCCACCGAGCGGTAGTCAGGCGACTGCCATGTGCCACTGGGGTCACCCATGAGCGTGCAGGGCAGGGAGGCAAGAGCAGCGCCTAGGACTGGCCACCCTGCATGAGGAGCGGGGCATGGACACTCACTGTGAGCAGAGAAACAATCTGCTTCGGGTGGTGTCACCGTAAAACCAAGGCCATGAGCCGAGTTTGGCCCTGGGGAGAGCACGTCAAGGCTTTGTGACGGGCGGGTGGGGGAGCAGGAGTGTCCTGCTGGGGACATGGGAGGCCAGGTGGCCCAGCATAGCCGCTGCCCTTTACCTTTCAGTTGCTCCGTCTTGCCAGGAGACTTCTGGGGCAAAGGTTGTTCGACAGACTGATGAAGATGACCTTCTACGGGCAGTTTGTGGCTGGTGAGGACCAGGAGTCCATCCGGCCCCTGATCCAGCACAACAGGGCCTTCGGCGTGGGCTCTATCCTGGACTATGGTGTGGAGGAGGACCTGACCCCCGAGGAGGCCGAACGCAAGGAGATGGAGTAAGGCCCGCGTGGCACCTGCTGGCAGCCCCAGCACACCGGGGCTGGGCTGGGCCTGGCTGGGAGAGCTCTGTCCACCTGACTAACGGCAGCCCTCCTGGGTCTGCCTGGGGTTGTGTTCTTGCCCCGTGAGGATGACAGCTCTGGGCTTCCACCGAGGCCTTGTGTGCCGAAGCTGGAGGAGGGGCGAGGATGGGGTCAGCAGACTCTGGTCCCCAGCCCGATCAGCCTGGTTTTGTACGGTCTGCAAGCTAAGAATCATTGTTGTATTTTTAAATGGTTGAAACAAAGCAAGAGTAATGTTTTGTGACACGTGAAAATTATGTGAAATTCAAAGTGCTCTCACCCTACAGGGGCAGAATTGAGTGTCCGTGACTCAATGGTGGCTGCTGGGTGCTACCCAGCAGTTTACAAAATGGGATTGCTGACACTGGTGTTGGGGGTGCTCTGGCTTCCTGCTCTCCTGCAGCATCTCTTCTGGGGATTCTGACCTACTGGGCAGGTCCCACTGTCCCACCCTTGCCTGGCCCCTGAGGTGATTTCCTGATTAGCAGGTGGGCCCCACCTGGTGGGTGTGGAGACTGCCTGGGGGTCCGAGGAAAAGGGAATGTGCTGCCAGGAGCACATGTGTGGCAGGCGAGCCCAGCGGCTCCTGCCGAGGTCACCAGCTGGCTGCAGGGCCCGTTCTCTGGGCAGTGAGTATGGGGACAGATGGGCGTCCCCCGACCCACCCTCCTGGGCCATAGGACAGAACTCAAGGACCATTTCACCCTCTGCTTCCTGAAGTAGGAGCCTCATGGGAGATCCAGGCAGAACCAGCCCTTTCTTTGCAAAACGCCCAGTTCTGGGCTGGTGCCTGCACCCCTCCACCCCTCACTGGCATCTGGGCCCCTAAGTCCTGACAGCAGCCGCACCTGACCGTGTGAGGCTTGGGAGGCTTGCTGAGTAACCTGCCCTGTCTCAAGCTCTGGTGTTTGCTCTGGCCTGGGGAGGGAAGGAGTGGGGTGGGGCGGGGAGGGAAGGGGAGGGAAGGGGAGGGGAGGGGCACGGAGGGGAGGGGGAGGGGCACGGAGGGGAGGGGGAGGGGCACGGAGGGGAGGGGAAGGCGTCACATGAGGCTCCTGCCCTGGGAACGGAATGTCCGAGCTGAGCTGCTGGTGGATTGGCCTGGGGAGCCAAGCCCCTGCCTTGTGATTTGCTGTCTTGAAGGCGGGGTTCTCCAGCTCAGCGCCCCGGTGTTCCTAGGGGGGCTGTGGGCTGGGGCTGCAGCCTGCACTGAGGCTGCCTGTTGAATAACTAATGGACTGTATCCCCGCTGGGTCTGGGTGAGGGCTGGTGGTTTCACAGTGGGATTTTCTCTCTCTGGTATGAAAAGACTTCCTTCCCAGGGCGATCTGCCTGGCTTCCTCCCTGCCCTGCAGGGGAGCGCTGGGAGGAGGGCCGGCTTCGCCCTTCCATGGGCACTGGAGCCTGTGACCCGGGGCCACCCTGCTGTTGGTGCCCCTTGTCTTGCAGGAGCCCTGCTTTGTGGGCTTTGGGACGTGAACAGCAGTCCCTTCCTGTCCTAATTTGGTGGCCGCCGTCCGATGCCAGTGGCAGGGCTGCTGCCAGGCAGCCCTGTGTGCTCGGTGGAGCCTGGCTGAGGGTGCAGAACCAGGCTCATAGGCACTGATCGAACATCCACGCCATCGAGATGCCACGCATTCTCCATCAGGAGCCCCTGTGTGGGGAACGGAGCCCCTAGACCCTGCTCTGGGGAATGATGTAGAGGCCACTGCCCCAAGTTAAAGCCACAGGAGTGGAGTGGAGTGGGGTGGGGCGGGGAGCGAGCGCAGGCGGTGGGGCCCTGCCCCAGGCATAACCATAAGAGGCACAGAAAAGATGGGGGCGTCTGAACATGCAAGAGGCCCAGCAGGTGCCCTGAGGACACGGCCCTGGGAGGAGGGGGTCCGTGGGGCTTCCCCAGGTTAGGAAGCAGGAGGTAGGAGGCCAGAGGCGCAGGAGGGAGAATAGCCATCCAGGGAGGGGGTGGGATGGTGTTTCCCAGAACACTTGTTAGAAGGCAGAGGCCAGGAACCTAACTCTAGGAGAGGAGCCTCGCAGGGTCCCCCCAGCAGGCTGAGGGCCGTGGGGAGAGGGCGCAGGGCTGGGTTCCTCTCAATGATTGGCTGTGATGAGGTTGTGATGAGGATGGCTGGGGACAGTGTGGCCAGCAGGTGTGTGTGTCCTGGCTGTGCAAACCCAGGGCTGGCTGGGGGCGAGGCCTGGGCCTTGGTCCCCAGGGTGGAGGCCGCTCCTCGGGACTGGTGTGCACAGCGTCTTGGGTGCTGCCTGGAGCCAGGGCCTGGGAGCCCACAGGCTTTTCTGTGTTCTTCTCTTGCCTCCTGCGTTTCACCAGGGGAGAGCTGGTGTGAGGGCGGATGGCGTGGTCTCCCCTCACTTTTCACTTTTTTCTAAAAGGTGTCCAGCCAACAAATTACCTGATGCAGAGCTGAGCTTGGAGGTGGCTGAGGGGATGGTTGGGGTCTTCCTGCCACTCCTGCAAGCCCCTGGGTTGCTCCTGCAGTCCTCTCCTGCCCCCTGCCCCCGGGGGCACTCCATTCCCTCCTCCACATCTTGGCCCGTGCACTTACATGTGCACGCATGTGTCTGCACGTGTGTGCATGTGTGCACATGTGTCTGCACGTGTGTGTGTGTACAGAGCATGCTCTTCTCTTCATGGTGACACAACACTCCCCTTCCCCCCAGCCTGGTAACTGCCATCTTTGTCTCCTCGTGATCCACTCGCCGGGCCTGGTTAAGAGTGCAGCCCCGCCCATGCTAAGTACTGTCTGCTCTGGGATAGGCCACTGCCCCTGATCACGTGGCTGTGTGGCCGGCTGGCTCCCCTGTGCCTTTGGAGCTGGGCTGGGGCTTGGAGGGTAGAAGGCCAGCTGTGGAAATGCTAATTGGGACCATCACACGGCCCCGGGCCCCTGGGGGCCTCTGGGTAGTGGTGTCCCCTCAGTGGAGGGCAGTCTGCCTAGAAGGTGGATACCTGCAGGTTATGGGCTGTGTGGTGACAGAGCAGGCCCGAGCCTTCCGCAGCTGCCAACCTTGGGATGAGGCCCCTGCCTTGATGCAGATGGCGGGTGCCATGTCATGCCTCCACCTCAGTGGGCCACAGCTGCGGGGCGGCCTGCATCGGGCCTTACAGGTGCCCTTTCTGTCCGGTCCTCATGAGGACTGGGTATATTCAGGTATGATGGCCAGGGGAGGGTTTGCATTAAAAAAATAAATTGTGGTTGCTGGTTTGAAAATAATCCTGAGGAGCGTGGGTGGAGGTGGGGCCGGCTGTGGGCAGAGGGCACAGCAAGGGGCCCCGCTCCTTGGCTCTGGGGATCAGGAAGCTGGTGGTTTCCCTCTCTCCGCCATCCTCAGCCCTGACTGGGCCGCGCCCCGCCTTTTCCTCACAGGAAGGAATACCCCATGGCTAGCCGGCCTCAAGGACCTACTGGGCTGTGTATTGCTTTATTTCCTCCTCACCCAGTGTAGGGAGGGGGCCTCACCCAGGGGGGAGACCCAGGTTCCTCCGGAGCAGGGCTTGCAGGCTGCCAGGCTCAGAGAAGGTGACCCCGGAGGCTGGGGGTGGGTGGGGTGGCGTGAGTCACTCTTACCTGGCCAGGTGACCCTGCCTTCCTCTTCAGCCCTCCTGGGTCAGGGTCAGGGCTCAGCCTCTACTTCCTCCCACCTGTGCCTCCTCAATGGGACGTGTTTGTCACTTGTACCTGAGGTGGCATGACCGCGACCCTCTCCCTCTTCTTCCCTCCTGCAGGTCCTGTACCTCAGCATCGGAGAGGGACGGCCATGGTGAGTGGGAGGCAGCCATTCAGGAACGAGCCCGCTCCCCACCCGCACACACCCCCGGCTCCTCCCCGTGTCCCTGGGCACCCAGGCCGTCATTATGAGTGGCTGACACATCCTTACGGCCCACCTGGGGGGCCGGTGCACTCGGCCCTCGGTGGGTCTGGGCTTTGCCTTCCTGCCCTGGGTTTGCCACATGACTAGGGTGACCCAAGAAGGAAGAGTGGGCGCCAGGATGGGCGGGTTTGGGGAGCAGCACAGGCAGGGGGCCGTGGGCTCGGGGTGGGATGGGGCTGGAGCTGGAGTGCGGCGCTGGTGGCGGGATGCGGGCTTGGGGGTGTGGGGAGGTGGCTCAGGCCGGATGCCCACCTCTCCAGGCACCAGTAAGAGGGAGAAGCAGTTCCAGGCCCACCGGGCATTCGGAGACCGCAGGGATGGCGTTGTCAGCGCCCGCACCTACTTCTACGCCAGCGAGGCCAAGTGTGACAGCCATATGGAGACGTTCCTACGCTGCATCGAGGCTTCAGGTGGGGTCCTGCTTGTCGCTGGCCTGCCACCCGCCAGGCCCAGCCTGGGCTGACCTCCACTCGAGGAGATGCTGGTGTGGGAACACAAGCCCGGGCCTGGAGTGTTTGCTCAGGGCTCCGTCCCCATCTCTGTGGCCTTGGTCCTGAGGATGACCTGGTCTCACACCTGAGTCCAGCTCCTTCCTGAGGAGCCTGGCTGCCCACAGGAGGGCGCCTCCCCTCTCCTGGGTACCAGGTGTTCAGATGTGGGCCTGTCAGTGGGCCAAGTGGCCCCCAGTCCCAGGCAGGGGCTTGACTCTTGTCACATGACCCCTGGCTCTGCCGAGGGCCACACCATTCCGGGAGCTGGTGCCACGTCCTCTTTAAAAGAGAATTCTTCCCCGTGTGGCCTCTGGGTGGGAACACCTGCTAGGGAGGTGAGTTAAGCCGCGAGGTCACAGAGGCCTCAGCGTCCATCAGGTCGCCAGCAGCCCTCCTGTTAGTGGGTCCCACACCTTCTGAACACTTTAAGGAGTGGGAGTGAGCAATGCCCGGAGGCAGCCTCCTAGGAGCAGCGCTGGGCACCCCGGGCGGTCAGGCAGACACCTGGCTGCCCAGTGTCCAGTGCCAGGGGCGTCTTCTTGGTTCCCTGCCCACTCTGCCTGGGGGCAGACAGACAGGGAGGGCCCCACAGAAGCAAAGATGTGTGTCATGGGCTTCCAGAAGCCAGAGGAGAGAATGGCGGTGGTGGTTGAGTGCCTTCTGCCTCCAGCTTGTGCTCTGCTGGGCGTTTCTGTGTTCGGTGAACCCCTAGGGGCAGCCCCGGGTGCCGAGGGCATTGGAGAGGAAACAGGCAGGGATTGAGTGGGCAGGCATCACCAGCTCCTTTGCCCACTGCATTCCTGGACCCACATGGCAAACTCAAACCCTGCTGAGTCACCGTTTCCCACCTGCATGGTGGGGCATCTGGAGCAGCCGAGTGCAGGGTGTTTGCGGGCTGCGTAGGGTCGTTGTCCTTCTGCCATGGGTGGTCAGCCAGCCCAGGCGTCTGGGTCCTCGGTGGGCTCTCCCCTCCTGTTGCCACGCCCCTCGGCCTGAGATTGCCAGGCAGCCACCAGAGCTGCTTCTGAGGGCCAGGCAGCCTGCCCGGGAAGCATGGCCACCGTGGGCCTGCTTGGGCCTGGTGGGCAAGGGAGAAAGATGCGCTGGTGCCACTGCACCGTCTCATCGGGTGGCTGGATTGTTCGTGCTCTAGGGGTCTCAGGGCCCAGGTGCAAGGTAGACCCAGTACCATGTGTTGTAGGTAACTAATAGGAAGAACGGCCACCGCCTGCCTCCTGAAGTCTGTCATATGTCAATGAGAAGTGTCCTAACTCTTTTTTTCTTTTTTTTTTCTTTTTCTCTTTTTGGCTCCGTTGGGTCTTCGTTGCTGCATGCGGGCTTTCTCTAGTTGCAGCGAGCGGGGGCTGCTCGTCGTTGCGGTGCGCAGGCTTCTCATTGCAGTGGCTTCTACTGTTGCGGAGCACGGGCTCTAGGCGCGCGGGCTTCAGTAGTTGTGGCACACGGGCTCAGTAGTTGTGGCTTGCGGGCTCTAGAGCGCAGGCTCAGTAGTTTTGGCGCACGGGCCTAGTTGCTCCGCGGCATGTGGGATCTTCCCGGACCAGGGCTTGAACCCGCATCCCTTGCACTGGCAGGCGGATTCTTAACCACTGTGCGACCAGGACGTCCCAAGAAGTGTCCTAACTCTTGAGTGGCACAGATTCCGGGCGCAGGCTCAGGGTCCCGCACCCCCACCCCCCAGCACTGACGGCTCTTCCTGTGGCTTCTCATAGGTGGTGCCAGCGAGGATGGCTTCTCAGCCGTTAAGCTCACTGCACTGGGGAGACCCCAGTTTCTGGTAAGTGTCAAATCCTTCCACCCACAGGGAGTTTGTAAGAACTTGGGGCTGCCGTGAGCGTTAAGTGAAAGCTTGTGTGCTGGTGCCTTGGCCCTGGGAGCCAGGCACACGGGTGGGATGGGGTGGCTCGGGCTACACGGGGGTCCTGGGAGGGGGCTGGATGTGCGCCTGGGATGGCAGCTCAGGCCCGCATCCGCAGCTGCAGTTCTCAGATGTGCTGACCAAGTGGAGACGGTTCTTCCACCAAATGGCCGCAGAGCAGGGCAAGGCCGGGCTGGCTGCCATGGACACGAAGCTGGAGGTGGCTGCACTGCAGGTGAGGCCGCTGCTCCGTGGTGGGTGTGAGAAGGTGGGCCAGGGAGGAGCCCTGCCCAGAAGGAATTGGCCAGGCAGTGTCCGAGGTGGGTTCCCAGGGCCTGCTGCCCAGCCCCCAGCTGCTGGGTTGGTGGGGAGGGAATCTGAGCAGAGATGGAGGATGTGCTGGGTGGGAGGCTTGGAGCGGGGCTGGCCCTGCCAGTAGCCGAGCTCTGTGGACCCGCAGGGATGGGCAGGTGTGGGGGGGTGGGCAGCGGGGAGAGACTATCTCTGGAGCAGAAACCCAAGGCAGAAGTGTAGCCAGTCTCAGTACTGGCATAATAAAGTCAGCCTAGCATCACAGGCCAGCAGGCAGGGGCAGGAGATGTTCGTGAGCAGGGCTGGGAGATGGCAGTGGGGCCAACGCCCTCTTGCTTCTGAAGGAAAGCGTGGTGAAGATGGGCATCGCGTCCCGGATGGAGATTGAGAACTGGTTCACTGTGGAGACCCTTGGCGTGTCTGGGTAAGAGTAGCCCCCAGGCTGAGATTTCGGGAGCGGCCGCCCTGGTTCAGCCAAGGTTCTGGCTTAGCCCCAAGGCCTTCCTCCAATCCTGGTCGACCTCTTCCAGGGCATGGGCCCCCTTGAACCCTAGGGCTTCTTACAGAATTATTTGGGCTGTGGAGTGAGGGTGCCATACCCAGCCATCCCAGGACCCATCTGGCAGGCGGGTGAAGGGTGAGGGCAGCTGAGATCCCGGAGGGTCCCAAGCCTCATTGTGAGGAGCTGGGGGCTGGTGGCAGTGTGCCGTCCCCTCCTGCCTGGTCTCCCGTGTCCAGCTGTTCCCCGAGCCTGATGTGGCCTGGGTGGTCTCAGCCCTGATGTAAGAATATTCATGTTTTGGTTTCTGTTTTTTTAAACAGAGGACCATGTTTACATTTTACCAGTCTTTCAAAACTGAGCACTGAGGCAGGTTCTGTGGGGTTGGGTCTGGGGGTGCTCCTGCAGGGAGGGGGCTGGTTTGGGGCCGTGGTGAGGCCGTGGGTCCACATGCTGACGCGCGTTCTCCCACAGCACCCTGGACCTGCTGGACTGGGGCAGCCTCATTGACAGCAGGACCGAGCTCTCCAGGCACCTGGTGGTCCCCAACATGCAGGTGACGCTGTGCGCATCTGTGCCCCCCCACCTCACGGTTCTCGCAGGGTCGTCACGGAGGGTCCCCGCTCACACCGCCAGGGCTTCCTCAGAGTGGTGCTGGGTCCCCAGGATGAGTGTCCCCACAGGCCAGGCGGAAGCTGTTACCTATTCTAGTCGAGCCTCAGGAGATCCACGCCGTCCCTTCTGCCCAGTGCTGTTTGTTAAAAGGGAAATCGCTAGACTGGCCTGTGTTCGGGGGAGAAAAATGAGACTCCACCTGCCCCTGGGAGGGTGATCGGGCATTTGTGGCCGTGCTTGAATGCACCACTGAGCTGGGATGGGAGGAAGCAGCAGAGGTGCCTTGGGAAACACCCCACAGACGCTGCCTTTCACAAGCTCCAGCCTGGCGACGGAGGGCCCAGGAGGGGTGTGCTTGAGGCCTCGCCGGGAGTGCCCTGGGCAGTGTTAGTGGGCAAGCGGGGCAAGCAGAGGGCCCCCCGTGCTTCACGGACCTGCAGGGTGGGTGCCTACTGCTGACCTGCCCAGCGCCCTGAGTGCCACCATCTGGGGCCGATGCCTCCGGCCCCCTGTTGCATGTCAGTCTGTGATGTGTGGCCAGCCAAGTCTGCCTGTAGGCACAGTTCTTCTTCCATGTCCTCTGCCTGCTAGGGGCTGAGTCTTTCCAGGTGATTGGGTGGGTCAAGGGTCACTTCCTGAACTTTGCGCAGGAACAGAAGGGGGACCCATCGTGAGGATCCTGTGCAGGCCGTGGGAGACGACTCCTTGGGTGCAGGCTTGACCTGGGGCAGCCAGCCCCGTGAGGAAGGGTGTGCTGGTGGGCAGCGCGGTTATGGGACGCTGTGTGGCCGGCGGGACCCTGGACGGGACCCTGGACAGGACACTGACCTTAATGCGCAAACAGGGTGGCAGGTGGAGAAGGGGGTGCGGGGATGAGGCCCACTGGTCCCGGGTACCAGCCACTGGGTATTGGTAGGCCCTGCACCAGGGGCGAGAGGCTGCCCACGGGACGGGGGGGAGCGCTGGCCTCGAGAGCCCAGATGTGGAGCCCTGCCGTGGCCTGACTGCGCTGCCCCCTCAGACAGGACAGCTGGAGCCTCTGCTGTCGCGGTTCACCGAGGAGGAGGAACGGCAGATGACGAGGATGCTCCAGAGGATGGACGTCCTGGCCAAGGTCGAGGACCCTGGGATGTGCCGGGGTGGGGGGGCCACCCGTGTCACCCGGGCCCCAGACAGACCCTCTCTCCCCGCCGTGCCCCTCAGAAAGCCAGCGAGGTGGGTGTGCGGCTGATGGTGGATGCCGAGCAGACCTACTTCCAGCCGGCCATCAGCCGCCTGACGCTGGAGATGCAGCGCAGGTTCAATGTGGAGAGGCCACTCATCTTCAACACATACCAGTGCTACCTCAAGGTGCGCCCAGCGTCTGCCGCGGGGAGACAGGCCCCCAGGACCAGCTGCCAGCGGACCCGTCCCCTGGGCCTCAGACCCCAGACAGGGTGCTGAAGGGGCAGGAGGACAATGAAGGAGCTTTTGGAGTCCATGTAACGTGCCTTAATCGCCAGATTTCGAGTGACTGTTTACTCCCGCCCTTTTTAACTTGGTTCCCTCTAAGGGTCTGATGAAGGCTCTGGGCCCCTCCCCAGACTCGTGCGCGTGCCTCAGGGACCCTTGAGCACAAACTCTGGCGGCCGCTCGGGGACCAGCCAGGTGTTTGGAGGACTCAGGGTGGGGTGGGTGTAGGGGCTGCGGGGACAAGGGGAAGTGGGTGCGTGGGGTCCAGGCAGGTGCTGACAGCCCCCAAGTCACCACAGCTGCTGGCCCCAGTGCCCCTGCTGACTACACACTGGGGGGCACCCGGGCCCCAGGGAGGCCCTATGGGACGCAGGCTGGAGGGGGGCCCATCCTGGTCATCCTCAACTTTCGGCTCTGGCCCACAGGACACCTACGACAATGTCACCCTGGATGTGGAGCTGGCTCGCCGAGAGGGCTGGTGTTTCGGGGCCAAGCTGGTGCGTGGTGCATACATGGCCCAGGAACGTGCCCGCGCCCTGGAGATTGGGTATGAGGACCCTATCAACCCCACCTACGAGGCCACCAACGCCATGTACCACAGGTGCGCTGCCCTCTTTGGCTCCCGGAGCCTCAGAGCTTCCTGGGGGGGGGTGGGGGGAGAAACCGGGAAGGGGCTGGAGCTGACCCAACGTGACCCTGTCCAACGTGGGAGCAACCCGGGGGTCAGAACCAATACCTCCTCTGCCTTTGTTTTACTTTTTCCAAAACCATTAAGGTTTTTCCTTTTTTTTTAATATAAAAGTCTACTGAACTGCCTGGGTTGATAAAGATGAGAGCTGTACCCCGGCATCCCTCCCCAAATGGCACGAGGCCTGTTCACTTTTTTTGTGTGTGTGTGTGGTATGCGGGCCTCTCACTGTTGTGGCCTCTCCTGTTGTGGAGCACAGGCTCCGGACACACGGGCTCAGCGGCCATGGCTCACGGGCCTAGCTGCTCTGCGGCATGTAGGATCCTCCTGGACCGGGGCACAAACCCGTGTCCCCTGCATCGGCAGGCGGACTCCCAACCACTGCGCCACCAGGGAAGCCCCTGTTTGCTTTTTAATTCCACGCCAGGATCGTCTACTGTTTTGCACCTGCCTCTGCCTCTGCCCCTGCAGGGGCTGTGCAGGCCTGACTCACGCGTCACCCTCCACAGGTGCCTCAACTACGTCCTGGAGGAGCTGAAGCACAACGCCAGGGCCGCAGTGATGGTGGCCTCGCACAATGAGGACACCGTGCGCTTCACGCTGTGCAGGTTGGCCCCGCCCCCTTCCCGCTGGGCGCTCCTGGTGGGCAGGCAGTGGGTTTTGGGGGGACATCTGTGAAACGAGCTGAAGTGGCGGCTTTAGGGCCCCCAGACCCCCTGAGGCCGGCTGGGCGTTGTGCTGCAGTAGCCAAAAGGCTGTTTGCAGTTACTTGGGTTTTTAACATTAATACCAGACTTACTAAAGTTTCAAATTAAAAAATAAATTTCATTAGGTGAAATTTAAATGTGAAATGTTGGAGCCCTCAGATGTGTCGCCTCATTTATAAACAATTTCTCAACACTTTAAACTGTGTTTAGAATTTAAGATAGTCTGTTTTCTCTTTGAATGCCTATCCCATGGAGCATCCTTATAAGTCAGTTATAGGAATGAGGTGAAATAAATATACATTTTTTTCTTTTGGCCGTGTTCTGGGAGTTCCCCGACCAGGGATCAAACCCAGGCCCCAGGCAGTGAAAGCGCCTAGTCCTAATCACTGGACTGCCAGGGAATTTCCAATCACCACGTTCTTTTATCTCATATCTTAACCCAAACTGGACCACAGCAGGGGTCCTAGCTCCCCCCACCCCCACCCCCCCGCCACAGGAAGCTGGGCGGGCAGTGGCCTTGCTGGCCCTTGCCTTCCCCAGGAGCAAGGCAGGGGCACCCCCTCCTACAGTGGGCACCCCAAGCCCAAGGCTTGGGCCGAGTAGTGAAGGTGCAGGGCGTGCACCCAGAGGCACTTGCAGGCTCTGCCTGGAGGGTGACTCTGGTCGTCTTAAACCATTCATTAATGTCGTGCTTTGGGGCTGCTTTTTCATGGTGTGAAACTGCAACTAAAAGGCCACGATTTCTAATGCTCTGCATTTGCAGCTGCTTGGTTGTGAACAGGAGCGCTGAGGCCAGCAGGGCTGCCAGGTGGAGGTCAGACTGTGTCCAGGCTCCCTCTGGAGTCCTGCTGGGCTGGGGTCAGGCTGTTTCCTCACTGGTGGTTGGCTCTGACTGGCTTCCTAGCTGGGTGGACTGTTTCGCTTTCTTCCCTCCATCCCTGGGGCCTCCTTGGACGCCCCATCCTACCCCTGGACGTGGGATGGCCAGGGACACCTTTTGTGCTTGGGGAAGATTAGTTTTGGTTTCTTTTTTTTTTTTTTAATTTATTTTTAAAATTTTTGGCTGTGTGCATTGGGTCTTCGTTGCTGCGTGCGGGCTTTCTCTAGTTGCAGCGAGTGGGAGCTATTCTTCGTTGCAGTGCACGGGCTTCTCACTGCGGTGGCTTCTCTTGTTGTGGAGCACAGGCTCTAGGCGTGCGGGCTCAGTAGTTGTGGCTCATGGGCTCTAGAGCGCAGGCTCAGTAGTTGTGGCGCACGGGCTTAGTTGCTCAGCGGCATGTGGGGTCTTCCTGGACCAGGGCTCGAACCTGTGTCCCCTGCATTGGCAGGCAAATTCTTAACCATTGCATCACCAGGGAAACCCCAGTTCTGGCTTCTTTGACTTTTGAAGGAACACAGGGCTGAGTTGAAAATTTTAAAAGCTGGCTCTCACTTAGGCTTAAAAGTACAATTCTGTGATGGAACCGTGATCAGAAGTGGTCCGTGCGGCACCAGGGTCCACCCCAAGACGACGTGCACAGAGAGGCCCTGGCTCCTGCCTGGCAGTGCCGACCTCCTGAGGTTTCCATCACCATCTCAGCAGCCTGTGGTTGCCCCGTTTTAGGTTTTTGTCACAGGCTAGTCCACTCAGACTGACTAGGCGAGGACAGTGAAACGTCTAAAGGTATAACCTGCCCTCAGAAGGGCTTCCTTTCACCTGATTTCTGGATCTTGCTACTGGGAGCATGTGTGGCCTCCCCATCTTGGCCGCGGTGGCCTTCTGCCCTAGACACAGCTCCCCCCATGCTGAGTGCCAGCTGAGCGCTTCCCCGTCTCACAGGCTCCGCGGCCCACGCCAGGCCAAGGTCCTGTGCACCTGCTTCAGGGGCCACAGAGCCTTGAACACCTTGGGCTGGTCTTCCCAGGGGCAGCAGTGTGGGCCTCTGATGCCACACATTAGAGACCTCAGTCAGATTAGCTTTGGCTGAGTTAACAAACCAACCCAAAATTCAGACACCTGAACACAGTATGTTCTGTGAGCCAGCAGTGTGGGCTGGGCTCTGCTTCGGGCTGCTTCTGCTGGCCTTGCCCGGGGCCTATCCTGCATCCGTGGTCACATGGTGTCTGGTTGGCCCTAAATGGCCTCATTTGTGGCTGGGACAGCAAAGCGCACTGCATCACATGTCGGGTGTCCTAACAGGCCAGCTTAGGCTTCTCCACAGGTGGTCTCAGGCTACCAGAAGCCCTGGAGGGGGCAAGCCTCTGCCCATGTCACATTTGCTATCGTTCTGTTGGCTAAAGGAAGTCATGCTCAGCCCAGATATTGCCGTCCAGATGGAGAGAGCCTCCTTCTGTGCTGGGCGAAGCTACAGTCACATGGCAGCAGGCATGGACACTGGCAGGGAAGGGGCAGCAGCAGGGGAGGGGTCAGTTTTTGCAGGACGCCACATGAGTGTTCCCACCACCATCAGGCAGCAACACAGCGGCAGCCCTGCTCTCACGGGGGACAGAGACATGTAAGCTGGGCAACACTGGGCAACACTGTGCAGACTGGGGCCCCGACCTTGGAGCCTAGCCCTGGGGGAAGGAGAGAAACGGTCTGGGGTGCCCCTCATGTGGAGGCCCAGGGTAAGAGGCGCTAAGTGCTCTGGAAGCCTGGGGTGGGGTCCTGAGACAGTGAGAAGGGAGGGGGGCTCCAAGGGCAGGGATGGGGACCAGCAGGCCCAGCCTGTAGCCTGGGTGGGTGTGAGGACCCAGGCGGAACACGCCCCTGTGGGGTGGAAGGATGGGGGCGGGCCATAGACTGCTGGTGCTGATAGGCTGAGTCTGTATCTGCACGTGCAGGAAGCCAGAGGTAAAAACGTGGGAATCATTAATGCACAGATATTTCAAACCCTGGGAATTTTTTAAAGATCCTACGAGGGGAGGTGTGAGGATAGGAGAGGGTGTGGACAGATTTGGGGGCCCCCACCTCAACGTCTGAGTAGCACTAATAGAAATTCGAGCCACATCTATTAACCCCAAATGTTTCATAGCCACGTTAAAAAAAAATGAAGTTAATTTTGATATACATTTTAATTAACCCCACATATCCAAAATAGTACCATTTAAACATGTTTTCAGAAAAACAGTGAGATATTTTTACATTCAGTTTTCACACTGTCTTCAAAAGCCCATGTGTTTGACACTTGCAGTGCACCTCAATTCAGACCACCCGCCTTCCAAAGGCTCAGTTGCCACCAGTACCTGGTGACTACCTTACGGACAGGGCAGCCAGCAAGGGGAGGATGAGAAGCTGGAGGTGGGGTCACAGGGCTGGAAACACAGAGGCAACGGAACTCTGAGGGGTTTGAGAAGGGGATGGTGGGAGGGCTGAGAGTTTCCCAGGCCACACCAAGGGCTGGCCACTGGGTGAATCTGCCTTGCTGGGTCATAGTGGGCAGCAGGGAAGGGGCCATCGGGGAGCAAGCACAGCAAGAGGGAGGCTGGCTGGGGAAGGGGGGCAGTTGGTGGCCTTGGGTTGAGGCAGCGGCAGCAGCAGCAGGGAAGAGGCCTGGTCTATGCAGGAGAGAGCCTATGCCCACGCCCTACCCTGTGGGTGGGGATCTGGGGGTGGAGGGAGGGTCTTACCCACCGCCCTGCCTGTTCACAGGATGGAGGAACTGGGCCTGCACCCCGCCGATTGCCAGGTGTACTTCGGACAGCTTCTGGGTATGTGCGACCAGATAAGCTTCCCGCTAGGTGAGCTGGGCTTCCGGTGGGGGGCGGGGGGCAGGGGCGGAGGTGCTGGGACTCACCGCCTCCACCCCTGTGTGCAGGACAGGCAGGCTACCCCGTGTACAAGTACGTGCCTTACGGCCCTGTGATGGAGGTGCTGCCCTACCTGTCCCGCCGAGCCCTAGAGAACAGCGGAGTCATGAAGGGCGCCCAGAGGGAGTGGCAGCTGCTTTGGCAGGAGCTCAAGCGGAGGCTCCGCACGGGCAGCCTCTTCCACCGCCAGGCCTAGTGCTGTGGCCACGTCCCAACGCATCCTCACCTGGGCTGTGAACACCCAGGGCTACAGCCCGACCCCAACCTCACACACAACACCTTTTACATCCCAAACTGTGAAACCCCGCTGGCCCCTGCCCGTGGGCACCCAGGTGCGGGCTATTTCCATTACCTGCCAGAGCTGCTGGGAACTGTCAGAAACCGCCCTCCAGTGAGCGAGCATGGCTGTATCTCTGCCCACCCCCACGACCTTGGGCCTGAAGAACCACCTACTGCAGGGTTCAACCCATGGGCCCTGAGCCCCACAGGTGGGCAGTGGCTGGCTGGGAAAGGTGGCCTGTCAATAAACCACTATTTCTGCAGCTAAGAGCCCTTGACTCCAGGCCCACGATGTTCTTCCCTGCAGAGCCCTCACGTGCAGTCAGTGGCAGAGGGAGTGGCTCCGATGGCCCGAGAAGCCTCACGCTCAGGCTCGGCCTCTCCTGTGTCACGCGCCCCCGGCACACCTTGGGCAGGGTGGACCCACCAACACCTGCCTTCAAGCCGTATTGCAGACCCAGCCACGCAGGGCACTGGATACCCTCACCTCCAACCCCACAGCTGGGGCTCAGACCAATGCAGACAGCACACTCCCCAGAGTGGGCTTGGTGCTTCCCCATCCTCAGTCTCTTCCTCCCTCAGACCCTTTCTGCTGCTCTGTGCCCTTCACCCCAGCGGCCCCAGTGACCCACACCAGGCTCTGGCTGCTCTGACCGCCCCACAGAGCAGACTGGATGTGGCCCTAGTGCCCTCGGACTTGCCCCAGGGAGGGGCCTCTGTGACATGGGGGTGGGGCCGTCTTCTGCTGATTCCTCTGTAGGCCACGGAGCCCACAGGCAAGGGCCCTAGCTAGGCCCTGGTCACGACAGGCACCACAGAGCTGTCATGCAAGCCACGTGCAGGCCATGCTGAGGCGTCTTTATTTCTCGGGGTCACATGCAGCTCATGAGCCTTTCCTACTCGGGGGCTGCACCTGCCAAGGGAGGGGCCGAGAGCAGAACACATCGGAAGCCTGGGGCAGACAGCTGGAAGGCTGGGCCCACTCTTCCCTTTACCTTCCCACCCTAGCTTTGGACAAAAAAGCCCAGGTGAAGGTGGGTGGCAGACGCAGCCCAGGTCCACCTAGCTTCTCCTCACGGGGTGCCCCTCCTGCAAGCAGCTGGGAGGGTGGTGGCCAGACTTCAGGAAGATGAGCGCCACTCAGCTTTCTGCTGCCTTTGCTGACTGTGGAACAGGGTTGTCTTCCCAGCCAAGATGGGCAGCGGGTCACTGGCAGGAACCCTGCCTGGTCATAGTGCCGCCTTCCCCACCTGGCAGCCCCTCTGCTGCAGCTTCCGGATGAGTTCCAATAGGTTCATCTGTAGCGTCAGCTCCTGGGATGCAGAGGGGCCACTGTGAGGTCCCCTTTAGCCCTGGCAAAGGCCCCAGGAAGCAGCCTCCTTTACCCAAGGACCCGGGGCAGATACCAGGACCTAGAGAGCACCAGGCTTGAGCCCATGGGGCTGACTTCCAGTGAAGCCTGGCTACCACCTGCCAGAAAGGGGCAGGTGCTGGGACTCCACCTGTGGCAGGGCCTGCAGTTGCCCTGGCTTGGCACAAGTGGAGGTGTGTGCAGGGATGTAGGGGAACTGCACAGGAGGCCCTGTAGGGCATAGTGAACCCGGGGAAGGTGGGCAATGCCCTGTAGTCACATGGCTTACCCTCTTGCGGCGGAGGCAGTGTGACCGGCCTCCATGCTGAGCACAACGCAGAAACCCTTCCTGGAGCCTCCCTAACTCACCATGTCCCCTGTCCCCACACACCCTGGGCCTGGGCTCCCAGTGACCAGCTAAAATCCCATATGGAATCTAGCCTTGGGGACCAACATCCCCTGGGCTGTGCCAGGGCAGGCCTGTGCTACTGACCTGCGGGTTGGTGGTCACATAGAAGCCGGCGACCCCTGCCTTCTCCAGTGTGCTCTGCTGGTCCGCCACCTTCCGGTCCAGCTCCAGGACAATCTTCTGGTCCATCGCCCGCTGCTCCTCACGGATCCGGTGCTCCACCGCCTGCCACGGTGAAGGCAGCTCAAGGGCTCAGCCTCCTGCCCATCAGTGCCTCACACACACATTCCTGGCCTGTCAACTCCTCTGGCCCCTCCCCACCTCCCAGTGGGTCCAGCTCCCAGACTACGGATGGATCCCGTACTGCACCCAGGTCCGTCGCTCCTTAGCCACACACAACCCTGCAGAGGGGCTCAGATGACCTGCCCCAAATGCCCTTCCTCCAGCACCTCCTGTCAGGTGTCCTCCCTTTGCTGTGCCAGGCCTCGCCCAGCCCTGACAGCTCGGGACCACCATGAGCTGGCCAGATGCTGGCTCCACCTCTGCTGACTGTCAAGCTGGCCACCATCTCTGGGCCTTTGCGTATGTTTCCTCCCCACTGGAGCTGCGGCCAAGCCCGGCTCAGCACCTCCTCCCTGCATGCCCTGGCTTGGGGCTGCCTTGGGACCCTGCACACGCCTCCACATGCACCCCACCACTGGTGGCTTCTTGGTTATGGGTGGGCCTCTGTGTTGTTCCCAGGCAATGTGGGAGCAGGACTTGCTGGCTCCATCATCCCACCACTGCCCTCATCCCCAAGGCCATGGGGCACAATGGCCCCCACTCACACCTGCCCTGTACAGGCCCAGCCCATTAGGAGCTGCTGTCTCGAGGAGCAGGAGGAGGGGAGTGGGGGGATCACACACTCTCCATCCATTCCAAGCACACCCCAACCCCCAACAGTGAAGAGCCACATGTGGGCACATGGAGCCTTCGCGGCCCACCCCAGGCTGAGGCCCAGGCTGGCCAGTGGCTCCCAAGCCACCCGGAGCCCCTCTACGGCCCTCTCAGCAGAGCCCAAGTGGTGCCCACCCTGCCCACACCCCTACCTCTAGCTCGCGCTGCTGGGCCGCCTGGAGCACAGGCAGGTTGTGGGGCCGGCAGGCCTGCTGGGCTTCCTGGTGTTTCTGCCGCAGCGCCTGCCTGAGCACTGGAAGGGGACAAGACCAGAGGGGTATCAGCAGGTGACAGAGGGGTAAGGAGGGGGCCTGCTCCAGCTGTCCCACCACCACAGGGAAGCAGGGCAGAGGCGTGGACGTGAGGGAGGCCTGCACTGGGAGCTGGGTGGAGCTCTGGACACCCAGCCCCCAGCCCACTCAGGCGGGCCCTCTCCCAGGGTACGGCCCTTCTCCAGCAGCAGGACTCCAGGGCACTAGAGAAGGGTGAGGCCAAGTGTATGGTATGGGTGTGGAGCCAGGGCTGCAGCCTGAGCTCAGAGAATTGTGGATAGGGAGGGAGGAGACTGCGGTCTAGACGTTTCTAGGCTCAGATGCTGGCTACAGGCCAGGAGTCCAGCGTGACCTGCCATCATCCAAGGGACATCCACTGAGACATCCAAAAGACCACCCAGGCAAAGGCCTGGGAAAGGAGGACGAGGAGAGTGGCCTCTGCCCTGGGGTGTGGCAGTCACTCCCCCTCAGTGCTGCCCTTGGTGGTGGTGAGGGGTGCAGAGCCACCCTGTACCCTATCCACAGCTCCTAGAGGGAGTAGGGTAGGCACAGACCCTGGGGGGCCCAAGGATGTGATGAAATAAAATTCATATTTTAAGGCAAGACAAGCAACATTTAAATAAAATTATTTCTCTGCTCATTTGAGCCTCCTCCCTCCCCTCCGCTGTGCACTGTGCATCTGCATTAAGCATGACCCGGACTCCCCAGTGGCAGAAATACCTGCTCAACCACAAAGATCAAATTTTCTCCTTCTGGTGCCAGCCATGTAACTCCTTAGGAGGTAACATTCCTTTCTCAGTCCTGTAAGGGGTCATGATGACCCACCACTGGCCTTGTAGGTGCAGACGTCTTTGGTGGACTTTATGGACAAGGCCACTATATCATTTCCCTTAAAGACAGCGATTGGTGCAGAACAGACTGGTCAGACGACCTGGGGAGACACTGGGCTGGAGTTCTCAGCTTAAATACTTACTGATGACCTTATTAATGTCACTAGCTATATTTCTGCCTATTTTACAAGATTATTGTTTCTTTAATGACCAAATGTGTGGCTGAGCCTCCAATAAAGATAATGATGACTAGAAGACCTGAAACAACTAACCAAATATATAGTTCTGTAAGATCAGGGATTGTAATAGTGTAGCTCTAGATGTGGGAAGAAGCAACAACAGGGCAATAACAGACTAGTAGGACAGGCAGCGCGGAGCCCTTGGGCTACTGTTAGTTAACAGGGTCTAGTCTGGTAACAGCACATTGAGTGGCCTATCAAGGAAATCCTCGCATGACCTGGGAATGAGCATTCCTAACACCGTGGTACAAATTGGTCATGAAATGCCTCCCAAACTGAAAGAGGGGCTTCCCTGGTGGCGCAGTAGTTGAGAATCTGCCTGCCAATACAGGGGATAAGGGTTCGAGCCCTGGTCTGGGAAGATCCCACATGCCGCGGAGCAACTAGGCCCGTGAGCCACAGCTACTGAGCCTGCGTGTCTGGAGCTTGTGCTCCGCAACAAGAGAGGCCGCGACAGTGAGAGGCCCGCGCACCGCGATGAAGAGTGGCCCCCGCTCGCCGCAACTAGAGAAATCCCTCACACAGAAATGAAGACCAAACAGAGCCAAAAATAAATTAATTAATTGTAAAAAAAGAATAAAGTAACACTGATTTTAAAAAAAAAAAGACTGAAAGAGAAGGGACTGTAACAGAGAGAATGTTGCCCACCACCCAGTTCTACAAGAGTCATTAACCACTGCAGTCGCTGACCTACCTGAAAGGAATTCAGGGTGAAGATCGGGATGAGGCACTTTGTGCTCTGGGAAAACTGGCAGAACTAGCCCTCAGACACTTGGATATTTTCAGGAGAAAATTTTATGAATACAGTTTGTTGCATCTTCCCATACTTAGAAATGCACTAAAACCATTAACTAAGCTATCTGTTCCTCGTAAATAGCAGTAACCTTCTACCAAGCTGCATGCTGGGTTACATGTACCCCTTCACCAAAATCACATATATACTGGCCTCCCTCCTCACCTCTTTGGAACAGTCCTCAGAGCTTTCAGAAAGACTGTCTCCAGGTTAGAATCCTCAGGTTGGATCGACTAAAATTTTCCATTTCTTTCTTAGATTGACTATTGATTAATTTTTCAATAGATGGCATGAGCCGGCAGAGGCCATGTGCCAGGGAGTCTGTGTTGCTCCAAGAGGGGCCACCACGACCACCAAGGAAAGCTTCCACAGTCCCCACTAATTGTACAGGACTGGACAGAAGAGAAAGGTAGCATGGGATGGAAAGAAACCAATCACAAAACAGAACACTCAACACTATGCAGCCAAAATCCTAGACTAGTAAATGTCAAGTGGCCAGAGCTCCCCTGTGAGGAGGGGTCCTGGCTATAAGACACAAGGCCACCACTCGGTCCTCGGCAGAGACCTCACGTTACAGCCCTTCTCTGGAGGACCCCTGAGGTTCCCCAATCTCCTGTTTCTTCGCAGTGCGTGCACATCTCGACTATGGCATTTATCACACTAAGTGAGTCTGAAGCTGAGGGCCACCCTCAAGACATTTCCATAAACAAAGAGATGACAAAGACACTCCCCAGTTAACATTTACAGCGTGTGGAGGCAGGATGCAAGGAAACAGATAAATGCAGGGAAATGTCATCTTCACCCCATTTATCAACGTCACTACAGATCTCAGGTCAACTTCCAGATTCCACAGGGCGAGCAACCAGAGGCAAAAAGAGAGCTGCACCCACTGCCCGGGCGGGGGCCTGGCCTTTGCAATGACCAAGGAAAGCAATGGCAGCCAACCACCACCTGCTAAGTCAGAGGAAGGAAAAGCAGAAAGTCACAGGCACTTTCCCGCTGCTGACAGCGCAAAACCTTCCAAAGGACAAGAAGCGAAGTGTCTGAAGAGTTATCAAAACTCCCCACTGAAAGGAACCAGGGCTCCATGGAGACATGGCCTGTTCCCTTGCTGCCCCCTCTCCCTTTAAAAAAATTATTCTGAGCGCCTGATTTGCTCCCTGAGCTACTAAGCTCTGGAGATAAACAAAAATCACCAAAACGAGAGCAAATACTACTTACTGACAGCCTGCATTTGGCACAGACCCAGTCAAAGGCAGGAGGAGTCGGAAAGTTTTACGGTGGCAAAGGGGAAAGGTCCATCCGGATGGAAGGTTGTTGGTGTGGGGAAGCTGGAAGCAGGCTGTCAGAAGAGGGGCTGAGGCTGGGAAAGAACAAGATGAGCCTGAACACCTTCCTGTACCAGAAAGCGAGAAGTGCTCCAAGAATGATGGGGACACATCAAAAGGACACAGGAGCCAGCCCCCTGTTCTTCCACTGGCCAAATGTGGCATGATTTGAGCGTTAAAAGGCATCAGCTATGTACTTTGGATTTGTGAATATGCATCTCATTCCTCAATAACAATGTGTACAGGGACCTCCCTGGTGGCGCAGTGGTTAAGAATCTGCCTGCCAATGCAGGGGATACAGGTTTGATCCCTGGTCTGGGAAGATCCCACATGCCATGGAGCAATGAAGCTCGTGCGCCACAACTACTGAGCCTGTGCTCTAGAGCCCACGAGCCACAACCACTAAGCCCTTGTGCCACAACTACTGAAGTTCGCGCACCTAGAGCCCGTGCTCTACAACAAGAGAAGCCACCACAATGAGAAGCACAGGCACCACAACGAAGAGCAGCCCCAGCTCACTGCAGGTAGAGAAAGCCCGTGCCCAGCAACGAAGACCCAACGCAGCCAAAAATAAATAAATAAAATATAATTATAAAAAAATATATGTACAAAGACAACCATCCAAACATTTAGGGAAGAAGTAGTACCAATTATACACAAATTCTTCTGGAAAACCAAAGAGAACACTTCCCAACTCATCCTGTGAAGCAAGTATCACCCTGATACTCAAACCAGACAAAAATGTTACAAGAGAACTACAGGCCAATGTCCATCACTAGCATAGAAGTAAAAATTCTTAAGATTTTAGCAAATCAAACCAACATAGACAAAAAGAATAGTTCATCATGACTGAGTAAGATTTATCCCAGGAATGAGATTTATCCCAGGAATTTAAAAAATCAATGTAATTCACCGTCGTAACCAAAAAGCCACTTGATCATCTCAATAGATGCAGAAAAAAGATTTGACAAATTCCCAACATCCATTTCTGATAGAAACACACTAATCCTGGGGCAGATGTCTATCATCTGCCCCCACAGGAAAGGGACCTCACATCACTAGGAGGAATTTTTGCCACAAACGCTTAACGTGTGTATCGTCATGCTGTCCAGTTTACAGGAAACACAGAAAGTGGAAAAAGAGGTAAAATGTCAACATGAGGAGGCAATCCAACAGATCCACAGTGAAGACGTTCTAAGGCAGAATACCCTGGACTCTTCAAAAAGTCAGCGCCACAATAAATGTTGGGAGCTGTTTCAGAAGCAGAGACCAAAGTAACCAATGGCAATGCATGACCACACACTGGATCCTTATAAAGGGACAGACAATTTGAGACAAGTTTCGGTATGTGACTGTGGACTCAATGTCAGAACACACCCTGGAATGATTCATTTCTATCCATTGTGGTTACAGAGGAGAGCGTTCTTGTTCTAGATCGCTGGTTCTCAGTACTGGACCAAGGCTGACCCCCAAGGATGTCTGGAGACATTTCTGGCTGTCATTATTGGTGGAAGGTGCCACTATCATCTAGTAGTTAGACGCCAAGGATGCTTTTAAACATTCAGCAAAGAACCATTAAGACTTGTCCAAGGACTTCCCTGGTGGCGCAGTGGTTAAGAATCCACCTGCCAAAGCAGGGGACATGGGTTCAAGCCCTGGTCCGGGAAGATCCCGTATGCCGCAGCGCCCGTGTGCCACAACTACTGAGCCTGTGCTCTAGAGCCTGCGAGCCACAAGTACTGAGCCCGCGTGCCACAACTACTGAAGCCCGTGCGCCTAGAGCCCGCGCTCCACAAGAGAAGCCACCGCAATGAGAAGCCCGCGCACTGCAACGAAGACCCAATGAAGACAAAAATAAATAAATAAAGAAGAAGAAAAAAAAACTTGTCCAGCCACAAATGCTAACAGCGCTGCTGTTGAAAACCCTGGTCTAGAGGAATGCTGAGGACCCCTGGTGAAGACCTGTGGTGCTGCACATACTTACGGACACAAAGAACTTTGTCAAAACTTCAGTTACTGAGTGTAGCTGGAGAACATATAAGTATTCATTATATTATACTTCCAACTTTTCTAAATACTTAACCTTTTTCAAATAAATAAAAAGTTGGGGAAAAATAAAATAAGAAAGGTGGGAAATCTGAGGGGGCGGGAAGAGCTGACCAGCATACCTCGCAGGAAGGGGCTCCGGAGGCCCCTCCCATTCCCAGTAGGGATGCCTGGGAGGGGCCAAGGCTCCCAAGGCTTTGGCCAAACGCGTGGCTCAAGTGGAAAAGTTTTCGGATTCTGGAGGGTGCCTCAGGGATCAGTGCAAGGGAACTTGATGCGCTGTGGAGAGGAAACTGACACTAAAGGGCGCTGCAGAGCTGTCAACACTGCGGGGCATCACTGCGGGCGGCCAACCGCCAACACCAGACCTGCCAGTGGGCTGACCAAGCGCAGAGGCCTCGGGCCATCCGGCCTGGAAGGGGAGTGAGAGCACGCGGGAGCGCGAGCAGGGGGTTTCTGGATGTCCTGCGAAAATATGACTGTGCAACTGACAAAGTAAAACCGACTTGACCCATTTGTCATCAATGGCCCCGCGCCCTCGATCCGGTCAATTTCAAGGGCTTCTTTCGAACGGTATCCGCGGAAGGCCTCCGCCCGCAGAGACCGGAACTGCCCGGGCAGGCCGAGCTCCAGCGCGGGGAGCTGGGCTGTCCCGTCGCCCCCGCGCACCTCGGTGCTCGTTCTGCAGCCGCAGGCGCTGGTTGTACAGGCTCTTCTCGGTGAGGTGCTGGATGTCCAGCAGCCCCTGCACGATCTCGAAGACGGTGCCGTCGAGGAGCGCCAGGGCCAGATCACTGAGCGTGGTGTAGGACAGGCGCTGCTGGAAGGAGCTGCGGGAGGAGGGCGCGGTGAGCGGGGCGGGGCCGAGCCGCCTGCCCGCGGCCCCGCCCACCCCGCGCGCCCCGAGGCCGCGCACCTGGGCAGCTCCTTGACCAGGCCCTGCAGTGCCGACAGCAACTGGTAGTGCCGCTCCTGCTGCCGGGCTCCGTCCACAGCCTCCTCCAAGGCGCCGGAGTACCGCTCCATGGCGCCCGCACCCCGCCAGCCGCCGCCGAAGCGACGCGTGCCTCTACGTCAGTCCCCAGCGCGGCGCGCCCCGCCCCCTTTCACGACAGTTCTGAGCACAGCGCGACACGCCTTTGCGTCAACCAGAAGGAGGCTGTCTCTGCCCCACCGGAGAGCGTCCCGCATTGTCCCCGCCCCTTACCCTGCCCCCCCGCCCACGCGACCTCGGAGGCGTTACTCCACAGCCTCAAAATCGCGAGATTTCTGAGAATTCTCCCCCGCCCGCGTGGTGGGCGTGGACCGAGGCCCCGCCCCCGCCCCGCCCTACATTGTAGACTGTGCTATGGGCAGCCTGTGCTTTTTTTTGCTTCAGTTGGCTATTTTTCTGGAATCAAATTACAGTAGTGATTAATAGATTTTATTTTTTATATCTGGAGTAAAGGATTTGTTAGTTTTATAATTTTTCTTAAGAACAAGCATATGTATTTAGTAGCTCCATTGCATTAGAACAGTTTTAATTCACAGTGACTTGTGAAATCCACCTTCTTCAGGCCTGTGTTGAGAGCTTCCTGTTTTATCAAGTCATGCGTGGAGAAGAAGAGGCTGTCCTGTTAGGTGGCAGGATGTTTACAAGTGACACTGCTTCTTCTAAAACATAGGTTCTTTTCAGACTTTTCAATTTTACACAAAGGCTAGAGTAAAATGGTAACAGTAAACCCGCCAACTAAAAATTGGCACTTGCCATCTACCTCTACAAGGATTAAATCCCAAGCCTGTTGCAAAAATCTTGGCTCCCTGTGCACCGATGCCAAATAAAAATATGGAGACAGAGGTTTGGAAGATAGGAAGTAGCGAGGCTTAATTTTCTTTGCCAGGCAAAGGGAAGACAGTAGGCTAGTGCCTCAAGAACTGTGCCCCCCCCCACCAACCTTCCTGGGGAATTACAGGGATTCTTATAAGGGAGTTCGCAATCCGAAGTAAGTGACAAGGATCAAAATGGTGAAGGTCATGCATTCTTCTTGCATTATTTCAAAACAGTCACCGCTGGAGTCAAGCAACCCGGTAATTGCATCCCCCAGCCCGGGTTATCGGTCTGCGACCTCCTTTCTGAAACGCAAACAACTACAAGGGGTGATTTGCTACAAGAGGTTACAGGGGGAGCAAATACCAGGTGCAGAATGTAAATTACAAAGGATTGGGGTGATGGGTTAGCTTTGTGAAGGACAATTCTAACTACAGACACTACAGATTAGTAACAGTTAAAATAAAACTAGGATTAACTCTTTCAGGCCAGGTTATGTTTCTTCTCTAGCCTGTTCACTGTTCCCTCTATTTTCCTTATTCTTAGGAGAGGGAAAACTTCATTTTTAGTTTTGCTGCAACAATCCTTACCCTAAAAAAAACCTCATGATTTCTTTTTTCTTAAATTTATTTATTTTTAATTTATTTTTTATTTTTGGCTGTGTTGGGTCTTCGTTGCTGCATGCAGGCTTTCTCTAGTTGCGGCGAGCAGGGGCTACTCTTGGTTGCAGTGCGCGGGCTTCTCATTGTGGTGGCTTCTCTTGTTGCGGAGCACAGGCTCTAGGTGCGCAGGCTTCAGTAGTTGTGGCGCACGGGCTTAGTTGCTCCGCAGCATGTGGGATCTTCCCGGACCAGGGCTCGAACCCTTGTCCCCTGCATTGGCAGGTGGATTCTTAACCACTGCGCCACCAGGGAAGTCCCCAAAACTCGTGATTTCTTAAGGACAAATATTTTCTGACTCCCGCCAGAGTCAATAACAATTATTGCCTGGCAACTTTTAACAACCTTGTGTCTTTTTGTCTTTATAAGCCCCGACCCTTTCTCTTCCCTAGAACACTCTTTAAGGGTTACCTGAATCTGTGTCTCCTGCCAACTAAAAATTGTCACTCGCCATCTGGCTCTGCAAGGATGAGGTCACCAGACACTGCAGTCTCAAAACACACCCTGAAAGGAGTTCAGGGTAGAGATCAGGAATGAGGCACTCTGCTCTGGGAAAACTGGCAGAACAGGTCTTCAGACAGGAGATTTTATGAGCCCAACTTCTTGCATTTTCTCATATCGAGAGAAGCACTAGCATCGGGACTTCCCTGGTGGTCCAGTGGTTAATAATCCGCCTTCCAATGCAAGGGACACGGGTTCAATTCCCTGGTCGGGGAACTAAGACCCCACACGCTACGGGGCAACTAAGCCCACGCGCCGCAATTACTAAGCCCCCACTCTGCAACTAGAGAAGCCCGTGTGCTGCAACGAAGAGCCCACACGCTGTAAATGAAAGATCCCACGTGCTGCAACTAAGACCCCATGCAGCCTAATTAATTAATTTAAAAAAAGAAAAGCACTAAAATCATTAACTGAGGCATCCGCTCCTCATGACTAGCAGCAACCGCCTCATGACCAGCTGCAATCTTCTGCCAACATGTGTGCTTGATTGCACGTATCTCCCTTCACCAAAATCACATATATACTGACCCCACCCCCACCGCAACCTCTTCAGAGCAGTTCCTCAGGGCTATCTCAGAGGCTGTCTCGCAGGCTATAGTCCTCATTTTGCCCCCAAATAAAACATAACTCTCACGTTGTGCTTTTTTTTTTTCCAGTGGACACTCCCAAACACAATTCTTAAGACCCCAAATAAACCCTTTTCCTGTTTGCAGTCTCCTGCAATTTTTTTTTTTTGGTTGTCACACTTAGCATTATACATGTAAGATTCATCCATGTCTTTGCATAGGTTGATGGTTCATTTCTTTCCATTGCTAAATAGTATTTAATTGCATGTGTATGGGAGGAAAAATAATTTTCCCTCTATACTTCTGTGTTCTTAGTTGAGATCACTCCTATAAGATACATTAACAAAAGAAAAACAATCAGAAGCTTAATAACGTACATACATCCTGTGAATTTGGGAGATACCCAGGAAAACTGAGTAAGTCCCTGAAATGGCCCAAGCCAGCTCCTCAAATGCCATCCTCAGCTAAAAGCAAAAGAAAGGTGTTAGGCGAGGGGGGAACCCGGATAAAGGAGGTTATCAGGCAAAGCACAGTAAAAAAAGGGTATGGTTGTTATGCAGATTTAAGTCCGGGCCTTCTCCACTGATAACAGTTTCTTGAGATAGTCACACTTCTATTCCTGGTACTGAGAGGGAGACACATTTATAATTGTAGATTTCCATTATAAATGTACATTTCCCTCCCCAAAAGGGTAACTTCTACTCGAATTTCAGAGATTCTCCTGTGTCTGTTTTTTTAAATTAATTGGTTCAAAATAATCCTTATGCCAAAGAGGCATATATGGGGGTGTCATATTCCACTCCCCTTAACATGGATGTGCAAGTTTTTGTTTGAACTCCTGTTTTCAATACTTTGGTGTCTATAACTAGGAGTTACACCGTTGCACCATATCGTACTGTACATTTACCTTTTTGAGGAAATATCAAAATATTATACATATAGGCTGCACCATTTTAGATTTCCACAAGCAATGGTTAAAATTTCCATTTGCAAAAAACAAAAAAAAAAGGGCTTCCCTGGTGGCGCAGTGGTTGAGAGTCCGCCTGCTGATGCAGGGGACATGGGTTCGTGCCCCGTTCCGGGAAGATCCCACATGCCGTGGAGCGGCTAGGCCCGTGAGCCATGGCCGCTGAGCCTGCGCGTCTGGAGCCTGTGCTCCGCAACGGGAGAGGCCACAGCAGTGAGAGGCCCGCGTACCGCAAAATAAAAAAAAAAAAATTCCATTTGCTCTACCTTTTGCCAATATTCATTATTTTTTATTTTTCTTGACAATAACAATTCTAGTGTGTTTGAAGGGGTATTGCATCATGGTACTCATTTGCATTTCCATCATGACTACTGATGTTTGACATCTTTTCATGTCCTTGCTGACCATTTGTATATCTTGTCTGGAGAAGAGTCAGGTCAAGTCCTTTGTGCGTTGTAAAAATTGAGTTCTTTGTGTTTTTGTTGTTAAGTTTCTTTTTAAAAAATTAATTAATTAATTTTTTTGGCTTGTGTTGGGTCTTCGTTGCTGCACGCAAGGTCTCTCTAGTTGCCGTGAGCGGGCCTACTCTTCATTGCGGTGTGTGGGCTTCTCATTGTGGTGGCTTCTGTTACTGCGGAACACAGGCTCTAGGCGCCAGGGCTTCAGTAATTGTGGCACGCGGGCTTAGTTGCTTTGCAGCATGCAGGATCTTCCTGGACCAGGGTTCGAACCTGTGTCCCCTGCATTGGCAGGCAGATTCTTAACAACTGTGCCAGGAGGGAAGTCCCTGGTAAGTTCCTTGATACATTCTAAAAAGAGACTTTTATTAGATATAAAATGTGCAAACATTTCCTTCCATTCTGTGGGCTGTCTTTTTACTTTCTGGATAGCATTTTTGATATGACAAAGTTTTTAACTTTGAGGAAATCCTATGTATCTATTTTTTTCTTTCATTGCTTGTACTTTCGTGTCAGATCTAAGAAACTATTACTAAATGTAAGATGATAAAGATTTATTCCCTTGGTTTATTTGAGAGATTATAGAGACATCCCTCGGTATCCACTTTGCTAGGGTTTAGGTCTGTGGTCAGAGTCAGTGTCAGGGCTTAGGGGTCAGGGTTAGGGTTAGGATTATGGTCAGACTTGGAGAATCAGGATAGAGGGTGATGGTTAAAGGGTCAGGGTCAGAGATTAGAGTTTAGGTGTCAGGATCGAGGGTCTAGAGTCCAAGGTTAGGGTTGTTACGTTTAGGGTTATAGGTTAGGGTTATAGGCTGTGGTGTTAGGGTTAGATTTAGGTTTAAGCATAACCCACCCTCACCCCCCTTCTCCTTCTCTGAGGCTTCCAGGATGGACATTATTCTCCCAGGGTCACACATTAGTCAGGTAGGTGACCTGTATCATTGTGTTTCTGCCCCCCAGTCTTGGGCTCTGAGAGAAGAAGGAATGTCTGTACTTGTCTCTGTTTCGAATCCAACTCAACCTCAGTCAAGGGTTGTGGAGGGCATCAGAAATCAAGCAGTTTCTGTCAGCCTTCCCTCCTGCCTGGAAAGGATGGTGCTGGCCCCACTCTGCCTGGGCAGACCTAGGTTCCAGCATAGCTCTGACGCGAGGGCACTCAGAAGACATGTGTGGATTTATTCAGGACTGGGTGCAGTGACTGGCTGGCCCTCAGGTGCTGCCTTTTTGAGGGCTACTGAGGCCCTCCTGGGACTGGATGAATCTTTTGTCCCATCTGAGTGGGCATCAGTAGAAAATCAAGTCTCAGACAGGATAGCCCTTGACCTCTGAGCATCCAGGCAGGCATCTGTGGTTCTCCAGCTCAGGCCAGCCTGGGCCCTGTCAAGCTCTTGTTGCCAATTACTGAGCCGACCATGCAGCTGTGCAATTGAACAGCTACCTGGGCAGCGTAGACATCCCCCTGGATGTTTCCGTTCCCTACATCCATGTGATTGAGAGAAGTGTCTCTTCCCTCGCAGCCTCGTAGCCGGCCAAGAGAGGTAATAACCCTCCGAATATGGAGTGTGGCCCTGGTCACAACATCCAAACAGCAGACTATTACCCTAAAATTCTTTGGCTTTCCAGTTGTAATAAACTTTGACACTCATACTCGTTAAGACTCAAAGATATGGGGGCCACTGGGCCTCCCAATGGGCAGTTTCTCACGGAGGCCACATGGTCTCAGTGAGCCATGTGAGTTTAGGGCTCAGCCCCTGTGTCCTCCAGAAAGCTTGCCAACTGCGGATTGTGTGGCATGGAATAACCCTTGAAGCTCCCACTGCTTCACTGAGCAAGAGTTTACTTACCACCCAGCATTTGGTCTCAGCTGTTTGTAAAGGAGAGAGAAGAGACTGGAACATTAGCAATTTTGTTCTTCAGGAATGGGTGACTAATGTGGCCAGGGGGCAGGTGTGACTCCTGGGCTCCCACCACCAGGGACGTGAATGAAGTCTGTCTGCCTTTTGAGGCACACGGGCAATCAGGGCCTGTCTCTGATGTGAGGACCCGATGCCCAAAGCAAGAGCCTGGAGTTTACCACCAACAGCAAAGTTGCTATTTTAGCAAGTGGAAGAGCTTCTTGCCATCAAGGGAGGACAGCAAGGGCCGTGGATGGGTGGCTGCAGCCCCTGACCCTAACTGAACCCCTTCTTTCTTTGGGCTTCAGATTCCACAGCTGTGCAGTGATCTGTCAGTGATACAGAAGCAGCTGCTTTCCCAGACTGGGTATCTGTTCTCATGGCCAAGTCCAGCAGCTCAGCTTTCTTTGGGGGAACTGCTTGTTACCTGCTTTCAATCCAAACATTTCCAGAGGGGAGACCCCACATTCCACCCACATTGAAGATGGGCTTCTGATCCACATCTAGCCAATCCTATGTTCTATCCTCTTGGTGCTCTGATGGGTTCAAGAATGAGAATGTGACACAAGCCAAAGGCATTTTAGACCATGGCTTTTCATGGGAAGGAGAGACCCTTTCTGGTAAAATGGACATTGAGTGGTATCAGCCTGGAGTTGCTCCAGGAGGCCCTGGATGCAGTGAGAGAGGCTGTTCCTGTGAATGGGGCCACCCCAAAGCAGGACAAAGGATTGGCGAGAGACCAGATCACACTGCAAGAGAGTGTTTTCTACAGAATTGTCACAATTAGTGAACAAATATCGATACCTTATTATTAACTGAAGTCCATATTTCATTTGGGTTTCCTTCATTCTAACTTTTTGTCTTCCAGGATGCCATCCAGGGTATCATGTGACATTTACACATCATGTCTGTTTAGGCCCTTCTGGGCTTTCACAGTTTCTCAGACTCTCCTTGTTTCTATGACACTGACATTGGTGAGGAGGTCTGGTCAGGTATTTTGTAGACTGTCCTATGCTGGGATTTACTTGGTGTTTTTCTCATGATTAGGCTTGAGTTATGGGTTTTGAGTAAGCAGATCACAGAGGTAAAGTGATTTCTCATCACTTTATATCAAGGGAACAGGCTCTCAAGGCAACTTATCACTGTTAATATTAACTTTGGTTACCTGCCTGAGGTAGTGCTTGTCAGATTTCTCCACAATGAAGTTAATTTTTTTCCATTTCCATACTTCCTTAGGAGGAAGTCACACTGGGAACCAGCACCTATGGAGGCAGGAGTTGGCTCCACCTCCACACTCCGTGGATGGCTGAGTGTCTGCATCAATTATTTGGAATTCTTCTACATAGGAGATTTCTATTCAACCCCATTCATAAAAAACCCTATGCAGTTACTTATTTTTACCAACATGGACACCTATGGATAGTTTTTTTATTTTTTAAACTTTGTGTTATTATCCAGCAATCCAGATTTGGTTGCTAAGTTCATTCCCACTTTGGCTATTGAGAGCTCTTTCCATTGTTTTCCTTTGACATCATTTCATCCTGTGGATTTGTTTTCTTGGTACTTCCTTACTTTCTGATACAAGATTTAAGATTGGCCTGGCTCATATATTTACTGTCTCAGTCCTAGTGTCAGCCATTTCTTCAAAGAGCTCTGGTTCCTTTTACTAGAAAATGGTATTAAAAAGTTACATATAGCTTCCCGGGCAGCGGGGACGCAGGTGGGCTTGGCGGGTCCACGAAGCCTCGGGGCCAGGGCCAGAGCTGGGATCCCCGCCCGCCCCAGCGCCCGCCGCCGGCCGAGCCCTGCGCCCGCGTCTCCGTCCAGGGTCGCGGTGGCCGGAGGTGCGCCCAGGTCCCCGGGACAGGTGGGCGCAGATGTCGCTTGTGTTGGGGCGGGGGGTGCGGTGCGACGAGGTTCCGGCGCCTCCGCGGTGCATCGCAGGTCCGGGGATGGGGGCGCCGCGGCTTGCTACGCTCTCCGCACTTTCCCGGCTCTGAAGCCTCGAGAACACGGCTAGGCAGCAGTAGTTTAATGGGGAATTTGCCTGCTGGGAACTAGGGGCCTGCTGGGGTCTCAGTTCTTGGCTGGCCCCGGAACACGAGGTTGCCAGGCGTGTGACGGCAGCAGGTAGGAGTGAGCCGCTGGTGCAGTGATGAGCAGGAAAGGAAGGACACTGGCTGTTGGCCTGTGAACCTAGGCAAGAATGACCAGCCAACACAATCCAGACCAAGGTCCGTGGGCCCAAGCTCGGTCCTGTGCGGCTGGTCAGTGGAACAGACCTGCAGGTGTGGCTCTTGTCACTCTCGGACTGGCTTCAGGACAGATCCTGCTGATGAGCCCAGGGCACTGCCCTCAGTCCTCCAGGAGAGGGCGCCTGAGTGGAGGCGGGGCGTGTGCCCGACTCAGCACCGTGACCAAGCATGTCCAGTCTGCCGGCAAGGGCAGCGGGGAGCCGGGGGAAGTCATGGCCTTGGGAATGTCCTCTGATGAAAAAGAACTTGCAGGCTTATAAAATAACTTTTATGTGGAACGTTGGTGTGCTGAAAAGCAGTTCTGTGTGCTTTTCCCCCCTGCTGTGGATCAGCAGTGCTGAGGCAGCAGGCGTGATGCAGAAGTGTGAGCAGAGACCGTCTGGAATCCCCAAACTCCAGGGAAACTAGAGGTGACAGCAAGCCAGTGAAGAGGACAGGAGTTAGGGGGCTGGTGGCAGTGGCGGCAGCCCAGCAGGTGCTCCTCGTCTCAAGGCCCTAATCCTGGCTCCAGCCGGGTGGTCAGGGGAGCTGCAAAGTCTTCTGGGCAAGCAGAGCTCACAGTTCTGAGCTGCTCTTTGCTGTGTTTGGGTCATCTCCCCCCATCCAAGGGGAGAAATCTAGATGAGGTTTAAGAATTAGTGCTTTAAGAATGTGGATCTCATAGTTGAAAACTTGGAACAAGTGTTTTCAGCACAAGGTGTTAAAGTGAACGGAAGGATTTAACGCCTTTTCAAGGAGGGTGTCTCCCTGTGGCAGAACTAGAGAATAAATGGGTCTTGAATAAAAAAAAAAAACAACCAAACATATGGTTACCAAAGGGCACACAATGATTCTCTAACATAGTATCCTAAGTGAAAGAAGCCAGGCTCAAAAGGATGCATACTGTATGACTCCATTTATATAATATTCTTGTAAAGATAAGACTACAGGGACAGAAAATAGATCAGTGGCTAAGAAGTGGGGAAGGGACTGACTACAAGTGAATATGGGAGAATTTCGTAGCATAATGCAATTGTTCTATATCTTGATTGTGGTGGTTTTTACATAACTATATACATTTGTCAAAATAGGTAGAACCATGTAATAGAATAGGTGAAATTTATAATTATATAATTTAGAGTTATACATACTTTAAATAAAAATACAGTAAAAAACCTTTCCAAGAAAACCGTAAAAAAAAAGAAGCCAAGGGATAAATTAGGATGATGGGATTAACAAATACAAACTATTTCATATAAAACAGATATTCAACAAGTATCTATGTACACAAAGGAAGGGCTATCAATGCTCTCTAATAACCTACATGGGAAAAGAAGCAAAAGATGCATAGATATATGTACATGCATAACGGAGAAGATTCTCTTTCCTACAAAATACACAACATTGTATATCAATGTTACTCCAAATAAAATAAAAATTAATCTAATTTAAAAATGATAATGAGAGAGATGATTTGGGTGTATGTTCTGGTACATTCCACTCTAACTTACAAGGGCCAAAGAGGATTTTTCCTAAGGCTCTGGCTGCCGGGATAAACACAGTTGGGCCTGAGGAAATCCTGCTATTTGTGGCCGTTTCCCACAAAAGCAACCTCAAAAAGATTGTTTATGGGTAATGATATTCACAAGGACTGCTGGGTTCTAAATGATACCTTCCCTAAGAAATGTCCAGGGGTAAGTGTTCAAAATGATTGAAAACAGGGCAGACTATCAAAAAGGCAATTTCAACAGGTAAATTCTGCTCACACTGTTTTTTTTCTTTTTTTTCTTTTGCGGTACGTGGGCCTCTCACTGTTGTGGCCTCTCCCATTGAGGAGCACAGGCTCCGGACGCGCAGGCTCAGTGGCCATGGCTTACGGGCCCAGCCGCTCCGCGGCATGTGGGATCTTCCCGGACCGGGGCACGAACCCGTGTCCCCTGCATCGGCAGGCGGACTCTCAACCACTGCACCACCAGGGAAGCCGTCGCACTGTTTTTGAAGAAAAAAAGCCCATGAAAATATGCTCAACATAGCAGTTAGCAGACAGATGCAAATCAAAACTACAACGAGGGCTCTGCTTCCACTGGTCTAAAACACCATCACCAAACTTTCCAATGAATAAATGGTGGAGAGGGCATGGAGAATAGGAAATCATTTTATGGTGCTGGTGGGATGCAAACGGTAACAGCCACTGTAGAGAACATTATATGGAAGTGCCTTTAAAATGTAAAAAAAAAAAAAATCTACCATATGATCCAGTATTGCTACCCCTAAGAATATATACGGAAAGAAACGGAATTCCAAAAGACACGTGCACGCAAGCATGCACTGCAGCACCAGTTACAATACCCAAGATGTGGAGACATACAAAATGTCCATGGACAGATGCACAGATAAAAAAGACATGATACATGTACACAATGGTATATGACTCTGCCATGTAAAAGAGTGAAATAATACCTTTTGCGGGAACATAGAGAAAACTAGAGATAATCATACTAAGTGAAGTCAGTCAGAATCAGAAAGACATATTATATGACATCACTTATAGTTGGAATCTAAAAATACATATCACTGAAATAATTTAGAAAACATAAACAGACTCAGGGACTTAAAAAGCAAACATATGGTTACCAAAGGGGACAGAAGGGGACAAGGGATAAATTAGGAGGACGGGATTAACAAATACAAACTATTACATATAAAACAGATATTCTACAAGGATCTATGTATATCAAGTAAGGGTTATCAACATTCTCTAATAACCTATATGGGAAAAGAAGCCGAACATACATTGATATACGTATATGTATAAATGAAAATGATTCTGTCAACCTGCAACGTACACAACAGTGTATATCATTGTTACTCCAATAAAAAGTAAAGATTAATCAAATTAAAGAATTGGTAATGAGACACAAGATTTGGGTGTTTGTTCTGGCACATTCCTCTCCAATTTACAAGCCACAAACCGGGTTTCCCCTAAGGCTCTGGTTGCAAGGGCAACCAGAGTTGGGCCCCAGAAATTCTGCCGCCTTGTGGCCGTTTCCCTCAAAAGCAACCTCAAAATGACTGCTTATGGACACTTAATATTCACAACGACTGCTGGGCTCTAAATGATACTTGCCCTCAAAAAAGATCCAGGCCTAAAAGTTCGAAAATAATTGAAGACATGGCACTCTTTCCAGAAGGCAATTTCGACAGGTAAATTCTACTCAACACTGATTATGAATAAAAACAGCCCATCAGAACATGCTCTACATAGCAATTAGCAGAGACATGCAAATCAAAACTACACCGAGGGATCACTGGCACCGGTGTAAATAACCATTATCAAAAACTGACAATGAATCAATGGTGTAGAGGGTATGGAGAAAAGGAAACCCTTTTATGGTGATGGTGGGATGTAAATGGTAACAGCCACTACAGAGAACATTATGGAACTGCGTTTAAAAAGTAAAAATAGTGCTACCATATGATCTGGCAGTGCTACCTCTAAGACTATATGCAGAGAATACCGGAAATCAAAAAGACACATGCACCCAAGCATGCACTGCAGCACCATTTACAATACCGAACATGTGGAGACATACAAAATGTCCACGGACAGATGAACAGATAAAAAAGATGTGATACATGTACACAATGGTATCATTCCGCCATGTAAAAGAATGAGATAATGCCATTTGCTGGAACATAGATAAACCTAGAGGTAATCAGATTACGTAAAGTAAGTCAGAATCAGAAAGATAAATATCATGATATCACTTATAAGTGGAATCTAAAAATAAACACCATTGAAATAATTGAGAAAACATAAACACACTCAGGGATTTAAAAAGAAAATATATGGTTACCAAAGTGGACAGAAGGGGTCAGGGATTAATTAGGAGGATGGGATTAATAAATTCTAATTATTTCATATAAAAAAGATATGGGGCTTCCCCAGTGGTGCAGCGGTTGAGAGTCCGCCTGCTGATGCAGGGGACACGGGTTCATGCCCCGGTCCAGGGAAGATCCCACATGCCGTGGAGCGGCTAGGCCCATGAGCCACGGCCGCTGAGCCTGCGCGTCCGGAGCCTGTGCTACCCAACAGGAGAGGCCACAACAGTGAGAGGCCCGCGTACCGAAAAAAAAAAAAAAAGATATGGAGGGCTTCCCTGGTGGCACAGTGGTTAAGAATCCAACGCAGGGGACACGGGTTCAAGCCCTAGTCTGGGAATATCCCACATGCTGCAGAGCAACTAAGCCTGCGCACCACAACTACTGAGCCTGCACTCTAAAGCCTGTGAGCCACAACTACTGAGCCCACACACCACCACTATTGAAGCCCACACACCTAGAGCCCATGCTCCACAACAAGAGAAGCCATAGCAATGAGAAGCCTGCACGCTGCAACGAAGAGTACCCCCACTCGCCGCAACTAGAGAAAGCCTGAGCACAGCAACAAAGACCCAATGCAGCCAAAAATAAATAAATAAAATAAATAAATTAAAAAAAAAAAGATATGGAGCAAGGTCTTACGTATACCAAGGAAGAGCTATCAACTCTAATAACCTATATGGGAAAAGAAGCCGAAGAGGCACAGATATATGTAAATGTTTAAAGGAAAAAGATTCTCTATACCCACAAACAACACAACATTGTATATCTGTGTTACTCCAATAAAAAATAAAAATTAATGTAATTTATTATTTTTTAAAATAGATTTATTTTATTTATTTTATTTCTGGCTGAGTTGGGTCTTCGTTGCAGTGTGCGGGCTTCTCATTGCGAGGGCTTCTCTTATGGCGGAGCATGGGCTCTAGGCGCACAGGCTTCAGTAGCTGTGGCTCACCGGCTCTAGAGCACAGGCTTAGTAGTTGTGGCGCATGGGCTTAGTTGCTTCGCAGCATGTGGGATCTTCCCAGACCAGGGCTCGAACCCATGTTCCCTGCATTGGCAGGCAATTCTTAACCACTGTGCCACCAGGGAAGCCCAATTAATGTAATTTAAAAAGTGGTAATGAAATATCACAAAAACAAACAACCCAATCCAAAAATTGGCAGACGACCTAAATAGACATTTCTCCAAAGAAGATAAACAGATTGCCAGCAGACACAAGAAAGAATGCTCAACATCATTAATCATTAGAGAAATACAAATCAAAACTACAATGAGATATCATCTCACACCAGTCAGAATGGCCATCATCAAAAAATCTACAAACAATAAATGCTGGAGAGGGTGTGGAGAAAAGGGAACCCCCTTGCACTGTTGGTGGGAATGTAAATTGATACAGCCACTATGGAGAACAGTATGGAGGTTACTTAAAATACTAAAAATAGAACTACCATACGACCCAGCAATCCCACTACTGGCCATATACCCTGAGAAAAGCATAATTCAAAAAGAGTCATGTACCACAATGTTCACTGCAGCTCTATTTACAATAGCAAGGACATAGAAGCAACCTAAGTGTCCATCGACAGATGAATGGATAAAGAAGATGTGGCACATATATACAATGGAATATTACTCAGCCATAAAAAGAAACAAAATCGAGTTATTTGTAGTGAGGTGGATGGACCTAGAGTCTGTCATACAGAGTGAAGTCAGTCAGAAAGAGAAAAACAAATACTGTATGCTAACACATATGTATGGAATCTAAAAAAAAAAAAAGATCATGAAGAACCTAGGGGCAGGATGGGAAAAAAGACACAGACCTGCTAGAGAGTGGACTTGAGGACATGGGGAGGGGGAAGGGTAAGCTGGGACGAAGTGAGAGAGTGACACGGACATATATACACTACCAAATGTAAAACAGATGGCTAGTGGGAATAGCATAGTGCATAGCACAGGGAGATCGGCTCGGTGCTTCGTGACCACCTAGAGGGGTGGGATAGGGAGGGTGGGAGGGAGGGAGACATAAGAGGGAAGAGATATGGGGATAAATGAATATGTATAGCTGATTCACTTTGTTATAAAGCAGAAACTAACACACCATTGTAAAGCAATTATACTCCAATAAAGATGTTAAAAAAAAAAAAGAAGACAGAAAGATAATTTTTGTAAAGAAAACAACTCTTTGTAACATGAATAAAAGCTAATCAGTTCTATGCATCCAAAAAAAAAAAAGTGGTAATGAGACAAAATTTGGGTGTTTGTTCTGGCACATTCCACTCCAATTTACAAGCCCCAAACAGGATTTCCACGAAGGCTCTGGTTGCCCGGGCAACCAGAGTTGGGCCCGAGGAGATTCTGCCGCCTTGTGGCTGTTTCCCGCAAAAGCAATCTCAAAACGATTAATTATGGGCATTTAATATTCACAAGGACTGCTGGGCTCTAAATCACACTTGTCCTCAAAATATGTCCAGGCCTAAATGTTTGAAAATAATTGAAAACACGGCACACTTCCCAGAAGGCAATTTCAACAGGTAATTTCTACTCACACTGTTTATGAAGAATAACAGCACAAGAAACATGCTCAACATAGCAGTTAGCAGACACATGCAAATCAAAACTACAATGAGGGATCAGCTTGCACTGGTCTAAAACACCATCACCCAAATTTACAATGAATAAATGGTGGAACGAGCATGGAGAAAGGACATGGTTTTAAGTTGCTTGTGGGATGTAAATGGTAAGAGCCACTATAGAGAACATTACGGAAGTGCCTTTAAAAGGTAAAAAAGGATATACCATATGATCCGGCAGTGCTACCCCTAAGAGAATATGCGGAGAAAACCAGAATTCGAAAAGACACGTGCACCCAAGCGTGCACTGCAGCACCATTTACAATATCCAAGATGTGGCGACATACAAAATGTCCATGGACAGATGAACAGATAAAAAAGATGTGATACATGTACACAATGGTATCTGACTCCGCTATGTAAAAGAATGAATTAATGCCATTTGCAGGAACATAGAGAAAACTAGAGATAATCATACTAAGTGAAGTAAGTCAGAATCAGAAAGACAAATATTATATGATATCACTTATAGTTGGAATCTAAAAATATGTACCATTGAAATAATTTAGAAAATATAAATAGACTCAGGGACTTAAGAAGCAAACATGGGGCTTCCCTGGTGGCACAGTGGTTGAGAGTCCACCTGCCGATGCAGGGGACACGGGTTCGTGCCCCGGTCCGGGAAGATCCCACATGCTGCGGAGCGGCTGGGCCCATAAGCCATGGCCGCTGAGCCTGCGCGTCCGAAGCCTGTGCTCCTCAACAGGAGAGGCCCGCGTACCGCAAAAAAAAAGCAAACATGGTTACCAAAGGGGACCGAAGGGGACAAGGGATAAATTAGGAGAAAGGGATTAACAAATATAACCTATTTCATATAAAACAGATATTCAACAAGGATCTATGTATACCAAGGAAGGGCTAACAACACTCTCATAACCATTATGGGAAAAGAAGCTGAACATGCACAGACATACGTATATGTATAAATGAAAATGATTCTGTATACCTGCAACATACATAACAGTCTATATAAATGTCACTCCAATAAAAAAATTAATCGAATTTAAAAATTGGTAATGAGACACAAGATTTGGGTGTTTGTTCTGGCACATTCCTCTCCAATTTACAAGCCACAAATGGGGTTTCCCCTCAGGCTCTGGTTGCCGGGGCAGAGTTGGGTCCGAGGTAATCCTGCCGCCTGGTAGCCCTTTCCCAAAAAACAACCTGAAAGCGATTGCTTATGGGCACTTAATATTGAAATAATTTAGAAATAATTTAGAAAAGATAAACAGACTCGGGGACTTAAAAAGCGAACATATGGTTACGAAAGGGGACAGAAAGGGGCAAGGGATAAATTAGGAGGATGGGATTAACAAATACAAACTATTACATACAAAACAGATCTTCAACAAGGATCTGTGTATACCAAAGAAAGTCTATCAACACTCTCTAATAACCATTATGGGAAAAGAAGCCGAACATGCATAGATATATGTATATGTTTAACAGAAAAATATTCTCTAGCCCTACAACAAACACAACCTTGTATATCGATGTCACTGCAATAAAAAATAAAAATTAATCTAATTTAAAAAGTGTTAATGAGACACAAGATTTGGGTGTTTGTTCTGGCACATTCCACTCTAATTTACAACCCCCAACAGGATTTCCCCTAAGGCTCTGGTTGCCGGGGCAACCAGAGTTGGGCCCAAGGAAATTCTGCCACCTTGTGGCCGTTTCCCACAAAAGCAACCTGAAAGCGATTGGTTGGGGGCACTTAATTTTCACAAGGCCTGCTGTGCTCTAAATGATACTTGCCCTCAAACAATGTCCAGGCCTAAGTGTTCGAAAATAACTGAAAACAGGGCACACTTTCAAGAAGGCAATTTCAACAGGTAAATTCTACTCACCCTGATTATGAATAGACACCCCATAAGAACATTCTCAACATAGCGGTTAGCAGAGACATGCAAATCACAACTAAAATGAGGGATCACCTGGCTCCCGTCTGAGAGGCCATCATCAAAAATCGACAATGAATAAATGGTGGAGAAAGCATGGAGAAAAGGAAATACTTTTATGGTCCTAGGGAGATGTAAATGGTTACAACCACTACAGAGAACATTATGGAAGTGCCTATAAAAGATGAAAAAGGATCTACCGTATGATCCGGCAGTGCTACCCCTAAAGAGTATCAGGCAGGAGATAGATGGGCTCCAGGCTAGACATTTACAACTGGCCTCCTGTTCACACTTCTTGGGGTGAGAAGAAGATGGGCTCCAGGCCAGACATTCATTACCAGCCCCCTGTTTACATTTCCTGAAGCAAGAGACAAACGGGTTCCAGGACTACAGATTTATGATTGGACTCCTGTCTATATTTCGAGATCTGCACCTCGAAAAAACCAGCAACAGAAATAGGGTAAATAACTGGACATTGGACATTTTTATGGCAGGGACAGAGTGGGACTAAACCCTGTTAAAAGATCAAGAAGGGCTTCCCTGGTGGCGCAGCGGTTAAGAATCTGCCTGCCAATGCAGGGGACACGGGTTCAAGCCCTGGTCCGGGAAGATCCCACATGCCGCGGAGCAACTAAGCCCGTGCGCCACAACTACTGTGCCTGCGCTCTAGAGCCTGTAAGCCACAACTACTGAGCCCATGTGCCACAACTACTGAAGCCTGTGCACCAAAACGAAGAGTAACCCCCGCTCACCACAACTGGAGAAAGCCTGCACGCGGCAACAAAGACCAACGCAGCCAAAAATAAATAAAATTAAAAAAACAAAACTATGCAATGTATTGAACAACTGTAAAGGTGTGAAGTAAAAACACATGATCATATCAATTATTGCAGAAGAAGCTATAATCAAAATCCAGTGCTATTTCATGACACAAACACTCAAGAAAGTAGGAATAAAAGGAAATTTGTTCAATATGAAAAAGAGTAGTATACAAAGCCACAGCAAACATCACGCTCAATGCTAAAAACTAAAAGATTTACTCCTGAAATCAAGAACAAGCCCAGTAAGCTGGCTTTCACCACTGTTAATAACGTACTGGAAGTTCTACCCAGAGTTTTGAGGAAAGAAAGAAAAGGCATCCATGTGTGAATGGAAAAATTAAAACTGTCTATTCACAGAACACAGATCACACCATCTTATATATAAAACTTCCTATAACAACAAAAAATTATTTGACTAGTCAATAATTCAGCAAAGTTATAGGAAAAAATGTCAATTCACAAAAATCGTATCTTATACGTATATACTAGCAATAAATAATCTGAAAAGAACTTATGAAAACAATTCCATTTTAAATAATGTCAACATTAATATTTAGGAATATATTTAATCAAGATACAAGACTTGCTTTTATGTATCTAAAGTTGTATGTTTGAAATTATTGGAAAGTAAATTACTTTTCAAAACACCATGTCAAAACCATGCCAGAAAAGCACAGAAAACATCAAACTTCCATATAGAGGCCAAGCCTTACCCAGATCCAGTTCACCCAAAGTCCACATGTAATTTAGAAACTATATTAGGACTTCCCAATATAAAGGACTTCCCTTTCTTCCCTGTTGTGGATGACCTGGATGTGGTAGAAACAGTGGGATTTTGGAATTCCAATTTTCCACATCATTCCACCAAAAAACTCTTAGAAATAATAAATGTAAAGATGCAAAATCAACACACAAAAATCAATTGCGTTTCTAAACACTAATAATGAACCATCAGAAAGAGAGAAAAAGACCCTATTTACAATTGCATCAGAAAGAACAAAATACAAAGGAATAAATTTAACCAAGGATGTGAAAGACCTGTACACTGAAAACTTTAAGACATTGATGAAGAAATTGAAGAAGACACAAATTAATGGAAAGATACCCCGTGGTCACGGAATGCAAGAATTACTGTTGTTAAAATGCCCATTCTACCCAAAGCAATGTACACAATAAATGCAAGCCCTCCTGAAATTCCAATGGTAATTTCCACAGAAATAGAGCAAATCCTCCTAATATTTGTGTGGAACCACAAAGGACCCCGAATAGCCAAAGCGACCCTGAGAAAGGAGAACAGGCTGGAGGCATCTCCCTCCCTAACTTCACAGTCTATTGAGAAGCTACAGTCACCAAAACAGTGCAGAATTGGCACAAAAACAGGCACAGGGACCAGAGGAACAGGACAGAAAGCCCAGAATTAAACCCATACGGGTGGGGTCCGTTAATTTATGACAAAGGGCCAAGGACACACCAAGGGGAAGGACAGCCCCCACAATAAACAGTGCTGGGAAAACTGGACACCTCATAACTCACACCGGCTACACTGGACACCAAACCGGCTACACTGCACACTGCATACCGGCTACACTGCACACCAGCTTTCCACATCAAGCCCCTCTGGGTCGTCTGAAAACAGACCCCCGCCCCTCAGCAGTCAGCCACCCACAGGAAGCTTCTCCTCACTTCTCAATTTTTCTCACCTTTTCCTCCCAGCATCGTCTAGGTCGTCAGGAAACCCAGCTCCCGTCAGCGTGGACGCAGCTCCACTTTGTCCTGAAGCCGAAACCCCAGCAAGTCCTAAGGAGACTGAGCTCTTATCAGCAGAGAAGCTGACCCCGGCGCCCCAGCCAAAGCTCCCGTGGTGCCTGCGGAGACACAACTCCTCTCCGCTGCGCTTAGAGCCGAGCCGGCAGAGAGCGCGCATGCGCTGTGTGTCAGAGAGGCGAGCTCAGCGCTACCCTGTGGTCAGTGAGGGAAGTGCAGGCCGTGCCTCCCTCCCAGGTCACTGGAGACAGCACCGCCTGCTGGCAGAACTGCTGAATCCATTACACTGTGGAAATTCAAACTGAAATAGAGACAATATCCCATAACTTTCCTAAAAATAGTTAAAGAACAATGAATTGGAAACCATATGGAATGAAATAAATGTAGACGCAAACTTTACAACTGACACCAAATTCACTCAAAATTATTCATGGACAAATTTTAAATGCAAAATTATAGAAGAAAGCATAAAAGAAAATTGACATGAGCTTGGGTTTGATCATATAGTTCACGAGCTTTGTGGTTTTAACACACAACACAAACAAGCAACCCAGAAAGAAAAACAAGGGATTCTGTGGACTTCATAAAATTAAAGATTTCTACTGGGTGGAAAACCTCATTCAGAAAATTAAAAGAGGGACTTCCCTGGTGGCACAGTGGCTAAGAATCCGCCTGCCAATGCAGGGGACACAGGTTGGAGCCCTGGTCGGGGAAGATCCCACATGCTGTGGAGCAACTAAGCCTTTGCACCACAACTACTGAGCCTGCACTCAAGAGCCCATGTTCCGCAACAAGAGAAGCCACTGCAACGTGCAGCAACAAAGACCCAACACAGCCAAAAATAAATAAATAAAATAAATAAATTTATATTAAAAAAACCTCAAAACTCAAATTACCAGTGTCAGGAAGGTAGAAGGTCATCACTACAGTCCTCTCAGACATTAAAAGGATTATAAAGGAATATATACTTATAAATTGAAAAACTTACATGATATGGACCAATTCTTTGAAAGATATAAATAAAAACTCAAAGGAAAATAGATAAACTAAATAGTCCTATATCTATTAAAGAATTTAAATTCACAGTTGAGAACCTACAAACAACAACAACAACAAAAAGCCATCTGTGAATTCTGCCAAGCATTTAAAATAGAAATAGTATTAATTCTACAAATCTTTTCCAGAACATAAAAGAGGAAGAAACACTTCCTGTCTCATTCTATGATACCAGCATGACTTTAACACCAAAACCAGAGAGCAATATTATTTAAAAAAAAAAAATCAATATCCCTCATAAACATAGACACAAAAATCCTCAACAAAGTATTAGCAAATTGAATTCAACAATGTATATAAAGGATAACACATCATGACAAACTCAGGTTTATCCCAGGAAGGCAAGGCTGCGTCAACATTTGAAAATCAATCAATGCAATTCACCACATTAATAGACTAAAAAAGAAAAACCATATGATCATCTCAACTGACACAAAAAAGCATGTGACAAAATTTAACATCCATTCCTGGGCAAACTAGGAATAAAAGGGATGGCATCACAGGAAAGGAAAAGAAAAAAGAAAAACAAAACCCAAAACATGGCGCCTGCCAGCTCCCATTCCTGGAGAGAATCCCACCAGGCCTCTGCCCCTCAGACCAATGCTTTTAACTAGGGAATGAGTCTCCTTCACACCCAAGTCTGGGCACTGTTCAAAGGGCTGCCTCTGCGCTGGGCCCTGGGGTGCGGGAGTCTGCACACGGGCCTGTAAGAGCCGTTCCTCAGCTGGCTGGGCCCCGCCGGTCTTCAAAACCAGATGCTGGGGGCTCTTCTCTCAGGAGCCGGTCTTAACAGTTGGGCTGCCGATGTGGGGTAGAACTCTCAGCTCCCCAGGGAGAGGCTCCGGGTTTTGAGTTCCCTCCCAGTTGTGGGTTGCTGGACCACAGGTGGGGTTAATGGAGAGATCGTGTCTCTGCCTTTCCTACCCCCTTCAGTGTGCCTTCCCTCTCATTTACCCGATGGGAAAGGGTCGATCTGCCAGTTTTTAGGTTTTTTTCAGAAGAAACTTCTCCATGTACAGCTGTAGAGTCGGCGTGTCTGCAGGAGGAGGTGGGTTTAGGATTTCCTACACTGGCATCTTGAACCAGATCCTAGATAATTCATGTTTCTTATCATTTTTGAGCCACAGACAGATCCCCAGATAATCTGATGAAAGCTCTGGGCCCTCTCACAGGAAAATACATACACACACATATGTAGGGTAGTTCACAAACAATCTCTGGAGGTTATGAAACCCTCGAAGGCCTTCCAGGGCCTTCCAGGAACCACAGGGCCCAGCATGAAGCCCCAACCCAGGGACTCGGCGCTGCATTCCCCCCATGCCTTTCCACAGAACTACAACGCTCTAGGGCCTCCTTTCCACCCTTTAAAGCCCATGCCTCTTCCCACCTTCCCTAAACCTTCTAACAACCCCACTCTGAGCTGATCTGCCCCTCTGCAGAATCCTTCATCTACACAAGCCATGTGGTTCTAGGATTATCATAGACCCCCTGCTTTTCTTGTCCAGGACTTAATGTTGTCTCCAGAGGATAAACTTTGCACACAATAGGTTCTCAGTTTTGTAATCTGTCAATATTGTTTGGCTTAACACCCCAGGTATACCTCACAGAGGCTAGTCTTTGAATATCCCTTAAATGGCATTTCTCATGCACCATAGAACATGGTCCTGAGCTTTGATTACTCTGGGAAAATGTTATTGGGGCTCGGCACAAAAATAGCCTTTGGGAGGAAAGTTAAAACAACTGGGTAGGGAATCACATCTCCTTTAACATATCAGAGGTAAGTATTGCCTTTAACCAAAACAGACTATTTTTCTTGTATTTTTCCTTTCTTCTCACTGATATACAAACTGAAGCACACAGATATTTGCTCCTAGTCCCATAAAATATCTCTGAAGCCCAAACTGGATTGAAAGTGGACAGCAGTGGCCCTTTCAGTTTCTAAAATGCTACTAAGTAAAACAATACAAAATGTCAAACACCAAGAAGCACATCACAGCGTCTAGGTAAACCCTTCCTCGATGTGTAAACGGAATTAAAGCCGAGGGGTCATATCTGACTAAAGAGAAAGTACTCACCTGGGGCACATGGAGCCAGCAGGAAGGAAGGTTTACTAGCTCCGAGATGCAAAGCAGGAGGGAGTCAGGAGCGTTCCCCTGACAACGAAGAAAGAACTTTGGAGAAGCGTGGGATCACTCTGCTTCACTCGGTTTGGGGACAAGAGCCCCAATCTCCTAAGTGCCTGAGGCTAGGGTAAACTCAAGGTGAAAATAAGTGCTGCCGCCCCCCCAGGAAGCTGACCGAGCTTTAGCATGAGGCTGAGCTGTCTGCCAGGGTCCCATGAAGGCACAGATTGAGATTAGGGCTTCTAGGATGAGGCAGGTCTGGATTTGAGTCCCATTTCTACAACTTCTAACTTCTGACCCTAACCCTAACCACCCTGAATCCTCCCCCTTGCGATGTCGGAGTCGACGGGTTCTGTGACTGTGGGAAGAGGAGCGCTGGGAGGGGCCATCATGGAGGAGGCACTGAGGATGCTCCCAGCCATGAACGGAGAAGACCCCTTCCTGCCACATTGGCCTCCAAGACAACCAGCTCTGTCACCATGTTCCTTCCTCTCCTCACTGCTAACCTGCCAACCACAGCCTGTCCTTCCTGCCTTCTGAGATCTGAAACATACCCTCCGGAGGACTGGAGCTGTGATGCCTGCAGGCCCTGGAGTGAGGGACGGGGACGGGGCAGGAGGGGTGGGAAGACGGCACCGATGCCCATGACCAGGGTGCTCGGCTTCCACCATCCTGCAGGGAAGGCCAACCAGAGCTGTCCCCATGGGAGGACCAGCCTGACATGGAAAAGACGGCCTGGTGTGTGAGCTGCCAAAACGTCCCTGGATTCCTGGCCCCGTGAGGCCAAGGAGGACTGACTCGCACAGATTTGCCCCCCAGGAAGGTGTTCAGGTGCAGCCAATGAAACACCCTGTTGGCTATGAGATTCCATGGAGCATCGAGGCACATTGCAAGTTGGTCTCAGACCCTGCTTTGCCCTTTCCAGACCCTGACTTCTGTTCATCAACCCAGACTCAGTTCACCTTGCCTGCAGCCCTGCAGGTGGCTATGGCAACCAGTACTGCTCCACCAGCTGCCTGGAAACTGGCCCAAGCTCACTCTTATCAGCAACCCCCTTCCTTCCGATCAGGACTCATGTGAGCCCTACTGAAGGTGGGGGAGCCCTCCCTGGCCCCAGCTCAGCGCGGTAAGCCATGTCTTCCACCCCAGTTGACACTGGCTCACCTGCATTGCCTCCAAGGCTCAGGCACAACACGCTGAAACCTAAAGCACTTACATTTCCAGGTAAGAGAGAAGCATGCCACCACATGCTGTGGTTGGATTTAAAGGCCATTGCGGCCAATAGAGCTTGTCAGAGGAGGCCCTGAACCCTGGGATCTGGTCCTGAAGAAGACCAGTGAGGCTGTAGCTGTCCTGCTGTCTGGTCACTCGCCAAGAGAGCCACCCCATCCTGCTCAGACCAAGAGCAGCTACAAGTGCTAGTCCCAATTTTCATCACATGGTTCTTCCAGAGGAAGACACGAGGTAGAAGTAGAAAATTTGGTCAGGCTGGGAGACAGGCAAGATATTCCAGCTAAGAACATCCAAGGTGCCACGAAGAGAACACAGGAAATAGCACAGAAGGAGAAACCTGTGAAAACCAAAAGAGCAGACCCGGAAGCCTGTTAGATGCTGGACAGAGACCTCAGCAGCTACCCCTCTGGGAGGGACAGCCCTTGGAATGGGAAAACTGCCTTCCCTTCCATCTCAGTATACAAGATTTACTCATTTTTCATTCAAAAAAAAAATTTTTTTTTTTTTTCTGGTACGCGGGCCTCTCACTGTTGCGGCCTCTCCCGTTACGGAGCACAGGCTCCGGACACGCAGGCTCAGCGGCCATGGCTCACGGGCCCAGCCGCTCCACAGCATGTGGGATCTTCCCGGACCGCGGCACGAACCTGCGTCCCCTGCATCGGCAGGCAGACTCTCAAACACTGTGCCACCAGGGAAGACCTCAACAAATGTTTTGAGTAGCTACTGTGTGTAGTACATTGAGTTTGGGCACAATTATTAAATATATGTGTGTTACATGTAAAAGTAAATATACATATATGTACTGTTAAATATGTACATTGGTCATTTGTCATTATCAAACGCATTTACACATTTTTGTGAGTTATTCTGTGAAATAAAATTCTTCATTAACTAACCCACATGCTTACAGCACAGGAAAAACAATGCTCATAACAATGATATTAAGGCACAATAAGATGTAAATATTAATGGTACCTAAAGACTATCAAAGGAAGATATAACACCTTATATTTTAATGCATTATATGCATTACGTATTAGTCTGCTCAGGTCACTATAACAAAGTATCACAGACTGGCTCAAACAACAAATTTACTTTCTCTCAGTTCTGGAGGCTGGAAGTTCAAGATCAAGGTGCCATCAGTGCTGGTTTCTGGTGAGACCTCCTTTCCTGGCTTGTAGATGGCTGCCTTCTTGCTGTGTCCTCACGTGGCCTGCCCTCTGTGTGGATGGGGAGAAAGGCCTTTGGTGTCTCTTCCTCTTATAAGAACACGAGTCCTATTGGAGTAAGGTCTGGCTCTTATGAACTTATTAACCTTAATTATCTCCCTAAAGACCCTATCTCCAAATACAGTGACATTGGGGATTAGCACTTCAACATATGAATTCAGGGGGACATGATTCAGTCCATAACACATAATACAAGGAAAGTCATAATCTATTCTATACAAAGCATACATGGGAAGGAAATTCATATCTATGATGTGCCATTTATAAGATAGGTTTAATTATGGCCAACTTATCCAAGGTGATAAAATTAGTAAAGCAGAGAATTAGTGATCAAATATTGATCTGATTCCAAAATCTATGTTGTCTTCATTATACAAACTAGGATAGATTTATTGTAAAAACAGTGGCAATTCTTCTATCCCCTTTGCAACATGACTTTGAAGCTCTTCTTTTCAGGAGGTAGAGACTATTCCCCCATCCCTTGAATCTGAGTCATTAAGACTTACTGTGGTCAATAGAGTGTGGGAGAAGTGATGTGCCAGTTTCCAACTTAGGGCCAAAAATCCTTGTGTACTTTTGCTCCATCTCAGAACAGTGTCATTGCCTTGTGAACAAGCCCAAGTAGCCTCTGGAAGATGGGAGACAGTGTGGAGGAGGGCCACGCTGAGGCCACCTGAAGCCACCCTAGACCAGCCTACAGCCAGCCAACCACAACATCCGAGAGCCCAGCCAAGACCCGAGGTCCATCTCTGACCCATAACTGACTGCAAACTCATGGTGGAGCAGGAGGACTCTTGTATAACACATACTTATTGTTTTAAGACACTGAGTTTGGGTGTGTGTGGGGGTTGTCATGCATCAGTAGCTAACTGATACACAGTCTACCTTTCGTCGAATTCTAATTCCCTAATATTGCCGCAGGGTTATAATATATGGTGCCTTTCTGTTAGCCAGTGTATATACATAATTATAGTTATAATGTATTGCATTCTCCAACCTCTAGGCCTGTGAGACATGATTGTTAGGGCTGCTCACATAAGCACAGTATTTACCTATTGCTAGGATGGAGGGTCTCCAGAAAACAGAATCATCGATGGATACAACTTACTCTGACAATGCTTCCTGAAAGTCAGTCAAAATTTTAGCTGCCTTCTAAGTAACATGTTACAGTCCTGGAGCTCACATTCCAGGGCTTTCTCCTCCTCCAGGTCCACCATCAGAAAGTAGCCACAGTAAAGCAGAGACTAACAAGACACAGCACCCAGCCCCAGAAAATGGAGGGCCATATACAGCAGTGGAACATCTGATATCACGGTCCTGTGTTGCATCCCTTTAGAAGTGGACAGTACAGACTTGGTGGGAGATAAGGACAATCACCCAGAACCTGAGCCGAGCTGTAGTTCTAGCTCTGCCCCCACCAGCTCTGTGACCAAGGGCACCCCACTCTAAGTTCTTTGAAGCTTAAAAATGAAATGGTTGAACTTTTCTAGGGACTTTTTCTATTTTAATGTGCTATAGTTTCTAAGTCTTTATTCTAAATTGTCTTTTAAAAATATTTAAATTTTCCACCAAACTTCCCTATTTCACAAAAGTTCTCTTTGTTGCCTCCTGTATTTTTCTTGCACAAATAAAAGGGTGAACATCTATGGGTTGCTTACAACAGACACCACTGCAAACCCTTCACAAGGCCTATTTTCTTTAGTCCTCACAACAACCCTAGGAGATCAATCCTATCATTATTGTTTCCATGTTATAGGTGAGGAAACTGAGGCTTAGAGAACAAAGTAATTTGTCCAAGTTCTCAAGACCACTAAGTTGCACAAATGTATTTTTAAACCAATTAGCATGACTCTAGACCCCAAAATTCACCACTGTGTTGTACCAACCCTCTCTCCATATTGCCCCCATTCAAGCCACCCCATAAACATGCAGGCTGTACCTTGGGCAATTATTTGTCTATTATTTTATAACGTAAGTAGAGGAAGCAAGGAAAATGGAAAATTTCAGTAGAAAGTCTCTTTCTTATATGGCTGGAAGGAGATACAGTAAGAAAAGATGATTAATGAGCAATGGGATAACCAGTCCTCAAGCTCTAAAAACAATACCCAGGTAACGATCCATATTTTTTGTTCATGACCTTTGCTTTATCAAATATTTATATACATTTAAACATCATTCTTAACCACATTAGAAAAAATGATATACTTATAACTCATCTGACAATGAATGCTTGGGGACAGAGAAAAATTGCACCCTGGCACCAGGCACAGTATCTGGTACATAGATCCCAGTGAGCGCTGGTTTGATGAATGGTTCTTTAACAATGTTCTTCACCTGACAATAGGGAGACTGTGCATAACTACAGCTTCTGCAGCACTCTTCTTATTCCCAATCTTCAGGGCCTCTAGACCCATAGCTAGCGTGGGAACTTTTCCACTTATGAAAAGAATTTACCAAATGTTGACCATTGTCACTGCCACCACCCTGCTGCCAAGGCCAGAGTTCCCCACACTTTTGTAGTTTTTTTTTTTTAATGGATTTTATTTATTTATTTATTTATTTATTTATTGGATGCGTTGGGTCTTCCGTTGCTGCACGCCGGCTTTCTCTAGTTGCTGCGAGCGGGGGCTACTCTTCTTTGCGGTGCGAGGGCTTCTCTTTGCGGTGGTTTCTCTTGTTGTGGAACACGGGCTCTAGGCATGCGGGCTTCAGTAGTTGTGGCTCGTGGGCTCTAGAGCGCAGGCTCAGTAGTTGTGGTGCACGGACTTAGTTGCTCTGAGGCATGTAGGATCTTCCTGGACCAGGGCTAGAACCCGTGTCCCCTGCATTGGCAGGCAGATTCTTAACCACTGTGCCACCAGAGAAGCCAACCCCCACACTTTTGGTTGATGGTCCCTGCATTTGGTTGCCATTGATAATTAAGATTTATGGAGTTCCCATATTCACTCCTCATTCCTTATTTTACTGTTAAAAAAATCATTGGAAATTTTATAACTATAAGCCTTTGGGGTACACAGTATATAAATAGGTATAGTTCCTGCCAAAGTGAATATTCTAAATCCTCAGTACAGAGTCCATGAGGGAAGACAAGTTTTAGTCAGAACCCTCAAGGCAGGTGTCCCGCGTGAGTGAGGGTGGACAGTTTGCTACTGTATGAAAGTGCATGTCCTCCCACACACTGGCTGCCGGGCAGCCCCAGACACTCCCCTCTCAAACTTGGCAGGACATCTGTTTGTGAAATCAAGGACAAAGATCAGGTCCACACAAGACAATGGTTCTCAGTGATTCTAAATTACACCAAATTGGGGTAATTATGAAGCCAAATTATTTTCCATTGTCTGAAGGGAGTTAGAGGGTTTGGAGAGAATAAGACAAGAAGGAAATTGGTTATTCCAAAAGTTATTTTGCCATTATTCCAAGAGTTTCATCTGGAGAACTTGACTCATACAAAGCAAGAATAAGTGTTTCTCAATGAAGTTGTGAAGGCACTTGGAGAGGCGGGCGGCACTAGGCACTGAGTTAAAACACCCTCATCCCCAATTATACGAATATGTTAGTTTTCTGCCAAAATGTTCACCTTCTTTTGGCCCTGGCCTGGGTGTAGAAGTGCTGAAATGCATCCCCATAAACCTTAGCTTCTATATATTGGGGATGTTGATCGTTCACTTTCCGCTTTATCCAAATGTATAAAATGAAAAGAGATCCCTGTCCTTCCCATAACTCAACACTTGGTTGATTCAGCCTAGTTTCAGAATCAACTATGAACATAACCAAAATGAGCAGATTTTGCTTTGCTAAGATTACAGTTTGAACTAATACAGAACCATATGCATTGAAATAAGAAAAGTACTCTCAGTTCTGGATCCAACGCTACCAGTCTCTTCCATTCTCTGGGTTTGTGATTTATACTCAGTGAAGACCTTATATTTTGCATGTGTTTTCTTTCAAATGATAATATTTCCCATACTTTTCAAAGATTTTTCCTTTAAAATGAATCACAGGTCTCAACCTATCAAATTCAGATTTTACGATTTTATATTCAACATTTAAGAGCTCCAAAACATATTCTGCTCTAGAACCATACTCGGACATGCCTCTACCAGCCTCCATTCCCTAGCTGTTTTTAAATCTAGTTCTCTTTGCAATCTCCTCTTAGTCATCAGTGCTTTCCGTTTTTAAATCATTGTTGAGAATTTCTAGCAATAAGTGAAATTCTCAGAGAGAAATTTACTTCTAGTGTAGGTTATCTATTGCTGTGTAACAACCCATCCCCAAATTTAGGGGTTGAAAACAAAAGGAGTCCTTTATGTGCTCATAGTCTTGCAACATGAGCAGGCATAGTGGGGACTCACCTTTGCTCTTCTGACGTCAGAGTCTCTTGACTGGGCCTGTAGCGGCCACTCCAGAAACAGCTCACTCCCGTGGCTGGCAGGTCAGCGCTGGCTGTGGGGAAGTCAGCGGGGCCATGGCGAGGGGCCTCACTTTTCCTTCACATTGGCCTCTTCAAGTAACCGCCAGAGCCTCCCTCCTCCCAGCATAACGGCTTTCTCAAAAGGCAAGAAGCTGAAGCTGCAGGTATTCTTTAAATATTAACTCAAAAATTCCGAAACTCCCTTCTTCCATATTTTTATTGGTCAAAGCTGTCACAGACCCATCCCAGAATCCAGGACAGAGACATAAGCTCCCCATGAGAGAGGCACTGTGTGCCCATGGGGAAGAAAGGACTTTTTAAGGTTATTTTTGGACACTAGCTCCCTCTAGCCACAACAATCCAAGTCCTTCTCATACAAAAAACACACTAACCCCTCCCAAATCCCAGAAGTCTTGCCCTCATGAGGCGTGAAACTCTAATTCCAGGATCTTGTGATCCAAATCTCAAGATAAATCTCTTCCTTTGTGGTTCCTTGGATGCAACTTCTTGGGTAGTTTATCTTAATTTGAAGACCTGAGAGCTAAGGAGATAAACTATCAATTTCCCAATGTGAGAAAGGCAGACGGTGTCCCATTCCAAAGGGGACAGGGGGAGGGAGGAAGCACATAGTCCAGAGCCACCCTGAAATCCATCTGGACTCACGGCACCAGTTCCTTGATTAGGACCCAGTGCTGCCGCCCAGGGGTGGTTCTCTGTCATTCTTGGCTCCATTCTCTGAATCATCCTTCCTTTCCCATAAGAAATGGCCCATGCTGTAGCTGAGAAATTTCTCAGCCTGCTTCCTGCTGATACGAGCTTGAGAGCCCAGAGTCCCCTTTTTATTATAAACTGTATAAATTTTCCCTTTCAGTTCAAGATGATACAATTCCTTCAAAACATTTGTTCATTTTTTATGTATAAAATTAGACAAAAGTCACAACCACACTCCATTAGACAGAGGCCATGCCACATTTTTTTCTGAGAAAGGTGCTTTTTCTACCTTGAGCTCCATGTAAGACTGATATGGAAGAAAGACCTTGAGATTCTTAGAAGCCCGTTTGTCTAGCTGGCAGCTGTACAGGCATGCCCTTGATATTCTTAGAACTTTTGTGCAGTGTAAAGGCACCCCTTTAAGTCTCTTGTGTCTGATCTAAGGCTACTTGACTCTGAAGGTATGTTATGCTGGAGGTGCTCTGGATTTTACCTCTTCCTTAAGGCCATTTATTACTTACAGAATATCTTGCTATCTGGAGAGGCTGAGCATGAGAAATTGTTTTATTTCCAACATGGTAAATCCTGGCTTATTTATATTTCTTCTAAACTCTGCTTGAAAGGTAAACAGTTGCCTCTGCCCATCTAGCTATCCCTGTACTTTATTACAAACAGCTGAAAGGAGCCAGTCAGCATTTTCAAATTCCTCCTTAGTCAAATCCATGAGCTCATTCAGTACCTATTCTAACTTCCTTGTTGCTGAGGCCCACAATTTCAGCAAATGTTCCACCACCATATCGCGTGGATCTCCTTTTCCCATTCTTCTTATAAAAATTTTCTCCCTGTCCTTCAAGCCTTCACTAATAGTCTCTTTGGAAACTTTCAGCCCTCTGCCCACCACTCAGGCCGAAAGCCACCTTTTTTAGGTTTCTGTTACTTGAGCACCCCGTGTTTAGCTATCACATTCTTCAATCGGAGTTGGAAAGCCGTTATGAGTATTAAGGAGTATTATGATGTGTCGTAGTAAAACAGCCTACAAAATTGCAGAAAAAGCTGGAGAAGCAGGAATCTGAAGGGGAGTCGGAGACCAGAGTGAAGTCACAAGCAGCCCTCCTGAAGGCTGCCAGGGTGGGTCACCAAAGGGAACAGGCAACGAGTCTAGTAAATGGTAAGCCTGGCCTCTGTATCTGGCCTGACCATGTGCCTGGATCACTGGGGGAGAGCCAGACCAGCAGTCAGGATGAAAGCCTGACACCAAGGGAGAGATAAGGCCAGGACGACCTTCAGAACAGTCCCTGCCTACTTCTCAATCCCATGTAACTTTCTCCTTTAGCCAACTCTGACCTGGAGTCACACAGTAAACGGGGTTCTGAAAGACACAGTTCCAATTTAGCCCAGTTGATGTAGTGCAAAACCACCACACTTCACTTTTAATACCAAAGAGACCTGGATCTATGTCAAAGTTTCAAAATGTTCTCTGGACTATTCTGCCTATCAAAAGTGTTCGCAGTGGTAACCAGTTTGTTTCTGTTTTTTCACTTCTGAAATGAGGTGATCCTTGGGAAAAAAGCCATCTTGACCAGCAGATGAGAAACACAAACTGTCTCGGATGTGCTGAAATGTGTGTAGAAAGTTGTCCTTCTTGAAATTTTGTCACTGCCATAAACTAAGCAAGACATTTTCATATGATGATCTTAGGCCAACTTATGTTTTTGTGGTCCTGTTTTTATATTATACAGCAATCTTACCAAAGGAAATTACAGTGAAGTGGGGTGACAAGACAGGAATGGTGCTAGTTATATTTTCATTATTCTTAAATGCAGGTTGGATCACAACACTTTCTCACCAAAAGTCTTTCAGTGACCACCCTCGCCTTCCGAGCTCTGTCCAGCCTTGACCTTCAGCCGCAGGTATACAGCTCAGAACCCCTGGGCTCTCTTTGTGATCCAGGCCCCATGCTCTGTCCATGCTCCTTCCCCTTCCTGGTGCCCCTTCCCATCCTCTACAACACCCCCCACCCCATTTATTCAATGCACCCTTCTTTCTGCTTGGAAGCTTCCTACTCCTCATTCCAGATCCTGTGCCACATCACTTCCAGGAAGCTTTCCTGGATCCCACAGCCCTGTCTGGTCTGATTTACCCATATCTATTTCATGGTGCATGTTACATTCCAGTAGAGAGCAGACTCTGTCTGACTCAGACCTAGCTAATGAGTGCCATGGGGCAGATATAGGTCTTATTCTTCATTACAGCTTCAGCCAGAGGACAAGACTGGCACACAGATCTTCATAAATATTGGTCAAGTATAAATGTTCTGATACGTGGGTAGCGGGAAGGACAAATAAATGAGTAAACAAGAAAATCGATGTGTAAATGAGTAAGCATTTCCTCTGAGCCTTGCCCTGTGCCCTAACTGCCAAAAACACCAGCCAGAATTAATGTGAAACCCTGAGATGACCAGCAGAGCTGGGCTAAGGAGGAGGGCTCCATGACTACCCAGATTCCCTGAGCAGCAGTTCCTGGGAAATCAGGAGGGGCTGACAGGCAGACAATGACAATCTAATGGCAAAACCCACAATTCTACCAGAAAGACAGATGTGTGAGTGTTTCCTTCCCACCCTAGATTACTTCTGTGCCATACAATAAATGTACTGCAATTGTCATCCATGGGGACTGAGCTGTTTCTTCCACACAGCTGGCCCCAGGGAGAGCTGCATTTCCTTAAATACACCCGTGAGAAGATGGGGCCTGTAGAATCTGACTCAGACGAGACTATCTACTGTACCCCTAGTCCCAGCCATGTACCCACATGCACAATCACACCCAAACATGTCCACACAGCGTGGTCCTCCCCCTACATCCACCCAGTCAAAAACTGGCAAACCAGAGGACGAAACCCAGAAAATTCTGATGCAGACAGAACTCCTAAGATCTTAAAGCCAGATGGGAAACTATGAGTCAAGACAAATCCCACTCCTCACTATTGATTTTTTAAATTTATTGTAAATGCAACCTGCTATCACTGTGAGGAATAAAACCATTTAAAACCTGTATGAAATCAATAGAAAACTTATTTCATTACCTGCCTCCATAAACGATTGTTCCCTGGTGTCCACCATTGCTGTGTGGCATCTTTCACCACACCCCATGTGTGTATTACATACACATAGATGTGTGTCTTGAATGCAAACATAAGCAAATTGTATATACTGCTATGCAGCTTGCTCTTTCCGAATGTTACAGATTTACAGAATTCTTTTATTTTCATTCCCTTCCTTCTCACCCTCTTCAGCACAGTCATACACTCACACAGACACACACAGACACACACAGACACACACAGACACACACACACACATGCATATGTTTAGTTTTTCCGTTGCGTGCTTTACCAATTTGGTGTTTTCTACATCTTGCTTTTCTGACACAACAATATCAGGAAATATCAACTAGTTTAGCTGTAGTTCATTCTTTTTAACAGCTGGGTTATTCCATTCCAAAATGCCATAAATATTCTGTGATGTGGACACACCATAATTTAAAAAACCATTTCTCACTTGATGTACATTAATTTTCTGTTTGTTGTTACTGCAACCAATACTGCAATTGATACCTTAGATGTTAGATTGTTTTCTCAAAATGATGTAACAATTCTAATTTCCTCCAGCAACACATGTGACTGTCCTTTCCACATACTCCCAACAGGAATAGTAGTTATGACCATTTTTATTTTCACCAATCCAATTATGCCTTTATTTTCCACTTCCCTGACTGAGGCTGAACCAAACATTTTATATATTTACTGATTTCTTAGGTCTACTCCTCTGCGATTGGCCTGTTCACAATCTTTGACCTCCTTCTTATTACATTGTTTGTCTTTTTATTACCAGCTTGTAAGGTACTTTTATATATTTGTTCATCCAACTGTACTTATTAAATACATACTAGAGCAGGCACTCTTCCAGGCACTGAAGAAACAGACAAAAACCCCTGCCTGTATGTGGCTTCCACTTGGATGTGGGAAGACAGACAGACAGATGGTCAGCAAATTACCTCATGTCTGATGGAGTAGTGCTGCAGGAAAGGTAAGGCCAAGAAAGAGCTGGGAAATGCCCAAGGCAGTCTCTACCTGACTTAGGCTTTAAAAAAATTTTTATCTGAAATTATAATTTGTCATTTTACTTTATGGGATCTTTTTCCTTACAAATTTTAAAGAGGTCAGATGCTTTTTAAATATATTTATACCTTCCAGGTTTCTTAAGTTGATTAAAAAAAAGCTAGCAAAGTAATTTCACACTTAACCGGTTTCTTGATTACTCCCAGATATTTATTATTCCACATAAATTTTATCATTATTTTATGCAATTCAAAAAAATTGGGATTTTAATTGGAATTACATTAAAGTTATTTATTAGTTTGGGGGTCACTGATAAGCTCACATTGTCTTCATATCTAAAAACATAGTAAATGTTTTTACGTTTTCATATCTTGCTTTATCCTTCAAAAAGATTTTATTTTCTTCATATAGCATCTATAATTTAGTATTAAATTTAATTCCTAATCATTTCCTCATTTTTTATACTATGAATTGGAATTCTTTTTCCTATCTCAATTCATTACTTATTTTTGCTGGTTAACCAAAAAAAAAAAAGTGTTTCATATTTATTTTTTATCCAATCACCTCACCAGAATTCCATAATAATTATGTAAGTTTTTATTATTGAATTTTCTCTGTATAAAATATCATCAAAGGCAAACTACTGATATTTTATCTCTTCCAATACTTTACTATCTTCTCTTATCCCATTAACCAGGCCTATGGAAACAGCATGGGAATATAAAGAAGACAGTTGGCATCTTGTTCCCAAATGAGAAGTTGCAATTATTGTGCAAAGAGAAAGGTATGTTGGTGGAACCAAGACACAGATTATAAAGCTGTCTCTTAAGCCACACGTGTCACTTCAGCTCACATTTCATTGGCCAAAGCATGTCATGTGGCCAAGCCGGACTTCAGTAGATGGGAAATACATCCCTCCCTTAGAGAAGAGTGACTAGGGTGTACCGTAGAAAGGGTCCTTTGTGGGGGGGGGGCAGAAAATATTTTGAACAGTAATACAATCTACCACAATAGTCTATATCAGATAGCAAACTACAGCTGTAGCCAGATTCTATTTTTGCATGGCCTATGAGCTAAAACTGGTCCTTATATTTTTAAATTGTTGGAAAGTGTTAAAGAAAAAGAAAAAAGGGAAAAAAAGGATCATTCATAAAACATGAAAATTATATAAAATTCAAATGTTTGTGTCTATAAATAAAGTTTTATTTGAACACAGCCATGCTCATTCCTTTGTGTCTCCTGTGGCTGCGTTCACATAACAACAGTAGTTGAGGTGAGTAGTTATGACCTACTTCAAAGCTACCAGCTGCTCCCTGCTGGTGGCCCTTCGTTCAGGGCCTTCTCTCCACATCCGTTCCACCTCCTTCCCAGGCACCTCCCGTGAAAACCATATTATGTCCCCTGAGGTCCACTTCTCTCAGGACATAAGTAATGACATCAAACTGCAAACATTCCCATAGGGCATGCCACAACACCCATCATGGCTTGGAAGTAATGTGCCATTGCTTTAAGACCCTAGACACCATCTTATTACCACAGGGATCTGAGGTTGTCCAGTAACTACACACATATGTAAAGAACATGTACACCTGCACGGAAAGAAGGGCCCATCCCCGAGTCAACACCACCAGCTATAGAGCTGGAACTTCAGAGATGCAGGGTTCAGTACCTCCAGACAACAATCCACAAACACATTTTGTCACCTGAGGTTACTCCATGGGACGTTAAAACATAAATGCTTCTTTGCTTTGTACCTTCAAATAAGAAAATCACCCCCAGTGGTATGTGGAATTTCCATCCAAGTGTAGATCTTTGTCTGTGGCTGGCTGGGAACCTCTTTGTTTCCAGCTTAAGGAGTGCCTGACTAATCAAAGGTTAGTCAGAGATTTTGCAGAGACTGGAGCACACATGCCAACTTTATTATGGACATTCAGCAAAAGAAATACTTTCACACTAAAATTGATTACTTTGACAAATGTGCAGTACATCTTTTGCACAGAAACATGGAAAACTGACAAAGTGTGATGTATACTGATATCTTAGGAACTAGAAAAACAGAGCTGCCACCAGGGTGAATTGAAACTGGTTACTGGATAATTCAAACAAAAACACCCACAGGTGAGAGGGGGTGAGATGAGGAGGCCACAGCACCTGCCCTTAAGGAGCTTATAACGGAGTCAAGAAAACTTCGGGCAAATCATCACAACACAGGGAGGTAAGTGCTGTGTCCCATGTGGCCGGGGTGCTCCCCTCCCTCCAGAAGGAAGGAGGTGGCCACACGGAAGCTTGCACAGGAGCAAGGAGAACGTGGGAAGAGAGCATTTCAGGGTGGGTGGAGCTGGGTGACTGTGCCAGCCCCAGGCCCCGGAAACTGGAGAGGGAAGAGAAGACACACCACAAAGGGCATTTCCATGGAGAAGCGCAGCTTTCATGCTATGGATCAGTAGTCTTGGAACATTTCTGCTCACGTGCCCACTGAAAGGACTTTGGAATCCTATATCCCCATGTGCGTTTCTCATGGGACATCAAACATTTTTCATCATGTGCCTAAGGAACTGCAAAAGGTATAATTCCTGGCATATTGTACATATTGACATTAAAAAACCGTTACATCACTTATATCCAGGAATGTCTAAATGCTATACAATTTGATATCTACCCTGTGATCCCTTTTCAAAAATACGTGAAAAATGTGTTCCTAAAAGTAAGAAATTTTACATCATTTTTTTTTGTCTTTGCACTTACTGAGGGTAACTTTTTTTTCCTTTGGGAAACACTTCATTGGATCCCTTGCTTATTTAATGAGAAGCCCAGGCCTGGGAGGGGCATGAGCATGAGACAGGTGGGGGTTAAGCTACTCTGCAGCCGTAGTTCTCAAAGCTTCAGGACATCAGGACCAGCTAGAGGGATTGTGAGACCCGGGTGGCTGGATCCCTGCGTCCCTGACACGTTTTCAGGTCATGCTCGTCTGAAGACCAGCTTTAGGAACCACTGCTCGACAAAACCAAGCAAAGAGGGGTTTTCTTGGACAGATTTTTTTTTTTTTTTGGTTGTTCAAGGAGATTTTCTGTTTTTCTCTGACCCACCGAGAATAAAAGGAATTTGGGGAGGCCAAGGATCCAAGCTGCAAAGAACGTAACATAAAGAATTCTACTCTGAGGGCTCAGCCCTGCACCAAGGTGGTGTCAGGCAGGGGAAGGAGAGACAAAGGGGTCTTTTGGGTAAAGGGGACCAGCCCTAGAACAGAAACTCCACAAAGGTGGCCACTTTGTTTGTTAATTGCAAACTGTCGGCACCCACAACATTGCTGGTCACACAGGAAGCTCTCAACAAATGAGTGAATAAATAGTGCAGCCTGGCCGATGAGCTGAGCTTTCCTGCTTCCATTCTGCTCTTCCCAAGCCTTGCGTCCCACACAGGAGCCTTGCACTGAGGGGTGAGGACTCGCTGCCCGCCCTCTGCTCCCAGCAGTGCAGGAGAGTTTGGCTCGAGACGGGCCGAGGCAAAGGTGAGATGCTGGAGGCAGCAGCTCAGAGCAAGTGGAGGCTGGCAGCAACCTTGGGAACACTGGTTACGATATCCCACCAGGAACTGGGGAAGGAGCCAGACTTCTGACAGTATCGCAGAATGGTAGCTGAAGTAATTTATTTGTATATTTAATATTATTTAATATTTTATATTTGGACCAATCAAACACGTTTTAGGTATGAAAGATAGCTCATGGCCTAACAGAATGACACTGGAAGAGTATTTCACCTCCCTGGGCCTTGGTTTCCTTAACTGCAAATCAAAGTTTCTAAACCAAAGGACCTCTGGGTCCCTTTCCAGCTCTGAGGTCTGGGATGTGTGAGAGGTTTTTCATTAAAAGCAACAGTGATTGGCCCTGGGCATGTGGACTTGCTCTGAAGCAAAGCCAAATGCCTACTTTTTCCTTTTCAGGGGAAGATCCAAAACCAAAAGTGATTGACAGCATGCCCAAGCCAGAACCAGGCATTTACTAATTGGGGAACCATATTGTTCTTCCATATAAAGTAACACAGGTAGGTTGTGCTTTCTGATAGGAATAATCTCTCCCTGGTGAAGACAGGTAGTGCTAAGAGAAGCATTTCAGACAATTTGGCTAAGGGCAAAAGGAGCACCCTGGGATGCTGTGTAATTTAAGCATGAACACTCTTCAAACATCCTCTAAGAGCGGAAACTGCCTTAGTCCCAGCTGCAGACCACTCAGGCGCCATCCGTGATGTTGAGCTAAAGGATCAAAGAGCGTTCTTGTTACAGAACCACCTGTTGCTGTGTAATGAAAGCGAGACACAGACACACTGAGCTTCGCTGAGTGAAAGGGGGCACCAAAAAAAGACAAGTGAGCCCTGGACACGGGCTGAGATGCAGGTGCAGTGCTGGGAGGCTGGGCCGGTATGGCCGGGGGCACGCACCTGACCACTCTGCAGACTCCTCCCGAGCCGGCTTCTTTTGGACCTGTGTGTCTATGAAGGAAAGCTTCCGTGTGACCCCTCCCCACCCCCCTCCCATCCCTGGGCCCTGAGACCCAGTAGTAGATCAGGGAGGAGGAGAGAGGGGGTTGGGCCCCCTCCCAGCTCCTCCCGTGGGGTGGTGACAGTCACCATATCCTCCTCTCTCCCCTCAGACCCAGGACTGCAAACGCACAAGCAGGCATGTGTGTCCCCAGGGCCTGTGCTTCCCCGCGGTTCCCTACATGCTCTGTAAACAGTCCTTTCACTCAGTTCTTCTCAAATAGCCCATTTGATGGAGCCTCCATTCCAGGACCACAACAGTTTCCCTGTCTAACGGAAGCTCCGTAATCTGGGAGGGATGTGGGAATACCAGAAAAGTTCAAGAAGAGGAGAGAATAAGTGGTTACTGGGATGAAGTGAGAGGTGGGACAGTGGAGGGCTCCTTGCAGAAAAGAAGGTGGGGAGACAGTCATCAGGCCTGGGCCCCTTGAAGACTGAGCCAGGGGGCAAGATGAGATGCAGATTGACATCCACTTGGCCTTGGGCAAGTCAGCCTTTCTGGGGTCAGTTTCATCCTCTAGGAAACAAGGAGGGCTCTAACTGGATTCCCTAGTGCCCATGCCGCTGCAGCTATGACCTACTCACACTTCACTGTATTCTGTGAAGTCCCCCACCCTGAGGGCAGTGCCCTGCACCTGGAGGGGCTCAGGAACAAATTTCAAAAATAGCCACCGCCCTACATCTCCCTCCCCAAATCAATCAACGTGATCCTTCTTACACTCTTCAGTTCAGGGTGTGACTGGTACCCACCCCCCGCCCCGCCAGCGCATACACACCAGTCAAAGAACAGGACACGACAAACAAAGGCCAGTCATGAAAGATTTGCTATGCAAGGCACTTTTTACTCTTTTTTTTTTTTTTTTTGCGGTACGCGGGCCTGTCACTGTTGTGGCCTCTCCCGTTGCGGAGCACAGGCTCCGGACGCACAGGCTCAGCGGCCATGGCTCACGGGCCCAGCCGCTCCGCGGCATGCGGGATCTCCCCGGACCGGGGCACGAACCCGTGTCCCCTGCATCGGCAGGCGGACTCTCAACCACGGTGCCACCAGGGAAGCCCTTGCTACTCATGTTGTCAAAATTCTTACCTACTTTTAATACGCTCCTCTAAATAAAAAATCAAATTCCTTTATATGGCATACAAGGTTTTTCATGACCAAATATTTTCCTGCATAATTAGAGGGAGATGAGTCAAAAAAGAAAAAAATGAAAGAACTAAAATGGCAAAACCTCCTCTCTTCCCTAGGGCTTAGCAAACCCTCCCTGAAATCTCTCTTCACTCCTACATGGAGCCGCCCAAGCCTCTACACGGAGGGGACCCCCCCAAGACTTGCCTTCTCCAACAGCGCTCCCTCTGCCAACCTGCCTGGGGCCTGCTCCCTGACCTGCCACCAGCTTTCCCAACTAGCTAATCAGATCTTTGGCAAAGGTTCTGGAAACAGCAGGTCTGAGGGTTGAGGACAGGTGTCTCTTCTTTCCTAGGTAGCTTTCTGGGGGCACTGCCCAGCTTTTACATACTGTTCAACTACGTGGCTCTGGTGGGAAAGAGGCCCGCAGAACAGCCTCGTGTGGGCCCCAGGGCCGTTGTGGGGCTCAGGGGTGTTCACAAATGCTCTGAGGCCTAGAATGACCCTGGTGCCGGCAGCGCCCAGGAGAACATGCTTCACCTCAGGGACAGGCCAGAGGAAAGACAGTTTATAAAAATGTGTTTCCTGGGCTTCCCTGGTGGCGCGGTGGTTGGGAGTCCGCCTGCCGATGCAGGGGACATGGGTTCGTGACCCGGTCCGGGGAGATCCCACATGCCGCGGAGCGGCTGGGCCCGTGAGCCATGGCCGCTGAGCCTGCGGGTCTGGAGCCTGTGCTCCACAACGGGAGAGGCCACAATAGTGAGAGGCCCACGTACCGCAAAAAAAAAAAAAAAAAAAAAAGTGTTTCCCTGCCTGGGAAATCAGACTCAGACCTCTGTCCTCAGTCCTCTCCAGACCACTCACGTGGGGACATCATTCAGCTCAGGGCTGGAGCTGCTCTTTTCAGAAATGGCCACTGTTTTGGACTCAGCCCCAAAGCCCCAGGTCCACCCTGACTTGGCCCCAGGCCACATTTAAATACTCACATCAATGTGCCTGATACCAACAGGAGTCCTCCCCTGCAGGCACTGGAAAACAGAAATCCAACAATGTTGTACCCTTAAACTGAACAATTTTGCTTTGAATGATGGAGCTCTGGATGGTGGATTCTGTGAAGCTTAATGACAGAGGAGAATCGGCAGCACACGAGGTTTTCTTCTTGTGGCAGCCCATGCTCTGCGGGGCCTTGGGCACACAGCCCCTGTCTCACTGTTTGGTCTTGTGAAACATGGATGATGGGCTTATTCCCCTCTTCTTAAAGAGATTAATGAGCTAAATGTTTGCAAGATGCCTTGAGTAGTTTGCTTAAAATTTTAAAACAAATTCTTCCAAAACCATTTCCTCAAAATCCAATTTTATTGAATTCCTCGGTTGAAAACTAACTCTAAAATGATGTTAAAAAGGAGCAAGGGGGCTTCCCTGGTGGTGCAGTGGTTGAGAGTCTGCCTGCCGATGCAGGGGATGCGGGTTCGTGCCCCGGTCTGGGAGGATCCCACATGACGCGGAGCGGCTGGGCCCGTGAGCCATGGCTGCTGAGCCTGCGCGTCCGGAGCCTGTGCTCCGCAACGGGAGAGGCCACAACAGTGAGAGGCCCGCATACCGCAAAAAAAAAAAAAAAAAAAAGAGGAGCAAGGTCACAGGGTCTGCCGTCTGCCATAAACCTTGTCATGAACATTGGAAGCAGCCTTGCTCAGCTGAGCCCATGGAAATTGTGACTTAATCCAACCACTTCTTTTCGTTTCTCGGACTTCGCATTACCAGAAGTATGCAGTGCGTTTCGAATGACATTTATCCAAGGTTATGACAACAAACAACTGTCTCTCCAGTGATGCATTTGTTCTGTGCGTCCCAGCCCAAGGCCCTTCTCTTGCTTTTCTTTCAAACCTCATTCGTTCTCAGTCATCTCGGCCAGAAAGTTCCTGCTTCAGAGCTGAAAGTAAGTACATTTTCTACTAATTTCTCAGGTTCTTAAGTGCTTTGGGATCATAAATAGAACACTTAGGGAAAAATCTTGAGAAAAGATTCTATTCAGAATTCCTAATAGCTCATCTTTTAAATTATGGTCTTTCATCTTCCTGTGGGAGTACATTATTTTCTAATTAAACTGTAACAACAAAATCTCTTACTTGTATGTCTAACCAAAGCAAACTTCCCTCCTGATGAATATCTTAGCTTCTCTACAGTTTTGGTCGCTACATCATCATCAAGCTCTATTCAGGACTACAAGCAGGTTTTTCCTAATGGGATTAGGAGCAGAAAACGTCATGTTTCTTTTACCTCCTGAGAGTCACCCTTTTACCTGATTAACCTTCTGTTTCCATTCTGGTACTGGTGCATAAGCATCTCTGCCATCGACATATACATGTGGACTTTCTGTGGTTCTGGGGCAATTAACACTCTGCCTTTCTCATCTACAAGTTCAATGGTCCTCTGCCTTCCTTGGCAAAAATACAGGGTGTAGGATAAATGAGAATTAAAAGCAGATTCCTGATCACATACTCCTCCAAAGTGGTTGTCACTTGGAAAGCCATGCAGTCACTGCAGACCTGAGACATTCACTCTTTGCTTGGTTGGCTCTGTCACGGGGAATATGTATTCCCCAAAACGGAGGGCTCAGTCTTTTCACAAAAGCAGCTATTCTTCCTATTTTTATTTCCCTAAGCTGCCTTGAGATGATCCCACCACTCATCTTCCTCCCAAACACATACACTTACACACACATACACATGTACACACATGCATATACCTGTACGTACATACATGCATGCGCACACATGCAAAGCCAAGGGGGAAAGAACTGAAAGAGTGATGAGAGGCCGACGCTGAGAGCAGGGCCTTGAGCAGGATTGGGAGGGGCAGGCGTGCAGAGGGCTGGTCATGAGCCTCACTGGTTCACGCACTGACCGGAAAGGCCCATGCACACTGAGGCACCAGGCCTGCGACCGCGAAGCCGCTGTGGCTGAGACAGCAGGTCACACTCAGTCCTCGAGAAGAGCTCCCACGGGGCTGTGGGAGCCCAGAGAAGGGGGCCCCCAGCAGATGGGGTAGGACACCCCCTGGCGAGTGGAGGGGACACCATGGAGCACCTTGGCTTTTCAGTGGCCCGGATTTCGTGGGAGGGGGGGAGGTGTGGGTGTCCCCCTCCAGCACCATCACCCTCTCATTCCTCAGGGCAACCTCAGGCAGCTCAGCGTAAAAAGAAAAGCCAACCTGCCTTCACCTCATTAGTTTTCCAGGCATGTTTCCCACCTGAATACTTAATGGCTAATTAACCTCATGTGAGATCCGTCCGCCTTGTCATAAAAACGCTGGCAGGTCTGTGCTGGGGGGTGGCATCCGGGGCCAGGACGTAAGGACAGGTGGCGGGAGCACAGGTGGGGCAGCTTAGGGAAGGCAGCCCAGAGAAGGGGGTCCAGGAGGGAGCGCTGTGGGGCGGGGGGGCCAGGTGGCCCTGAGGCTCCGAGAGCTGAGAGACAAGAAGGTGTGTAAAGGGCGTGGGTGTCATCTCAAGAAGTCTGGCTGATATTAAAATGATACAGAAATTCAGAAGAAGATTTACACTCAGGGCGCCACATGCACTTGGCAATGTGCCAGCGATGCGTGTGGGGCCTTGGAGCAAGACAGACTCAGTAGCTCAGTGACCTTGAGCAAGTCCCTCTCTGAGCCTTAGTTTTCTTATTTATGAAACGGGTGGGAGAGCAGGGAACAGGAATAGAATGTGCCCCTCATATTTAACTGGAGCATTGAAGAACACCTCTCACCCCGCACCGTCTCTGACCTTTAACGTGGAGACCATTGTAAGAGAAGCCAGGGCAAAATCAGACTGCTTTTAAAGTACAGATTTTAAGGATGTGCTGGTGTATTGGGGAGTTTGCTCTTTTATATGTTAAAATATTAATTTAAAATGCTAAACATACATTTTGGGCCCTGCGCAGGAGACAATGAATCCTATACAGCCTTAGGTAAAGCCACATAGCTACAGAAATCAAGGCAGAAGAATAGACAAAGATCAGTGGAAGAGAATAGAGAGCCCAGAAACAGACCCATACAAATGTAGCCAACTGATTTCAACAAGTGTGTGAGAGCAATGCAAGGGAAAAAGGATAGACTTTTCAACAGATAGTGCTGGGAGAAAACACTTGCAAAATACATATTGGAAATGACTTTTTTTCCAAAATATTCAAAGAAATATTAAACTCAGCAATAAGAAAACAAACAATACAATTTTAAAATGAACAACAGATATGAATAGATGTCTCACCAAAGGAGATCTACAGATGGTAAATAAACATAAAAATAATACTTATCATTTATCATTAGAGAAATGAAAATTAAAATGACCATGAGATACCACTAAATACTTATTAGAATGGCTAAAATCCAAAATGCTGACAATACCAAATTATGGTGAAGATGTGGAGCAACAGGAGCTCTCATTTCTTGCTAATGGGAATGCAAAATGGTACAGTCACCTTGGAAGACAGTGTGGTGGTTTAATACAAAACTAAACAGACTCTTACCATATGATCCAACAATTGTGCTCCTTGGTATTTACCTGAGTTGAAAACTCATGTTCATCACAAAAATCTGCACATGGATGTTTATAACAGCTTTATTCATAATTGCCAAAACTTGGAAACAACCAAGAAGTCCTTCAACTATCGTTTAGCTAGAAAGCCTAAAAAAGACAGGGGTGAAACTTAAATGCATATTACTAAGTGACACAACCAGTCTGGCCATGTGCTGTGTGATTACCATTATATGACGTTCTGGGAAAAGGAAAACTATAAGACAGTAAATAGATAAGATATTACCAGTGGTTTGGGAAGGGACTGAAGTTGAATAGATGTAGTACAAGCGGAGTTTTAGGGTGGTGATACTATTCTGTATGATACTGTAATAGTGAATATATGACACCATGCATTTGTCAAAACTTATAGAAATTTACAGCATAAAGTGCAAATCTTATGTTTTCAAAATTAAAAAAGAATCATTTAGGAGGTTAGAATGTCTCAGGATGGAAGCAACCAAAGAATCTGATTGTATCATAAATACATGAAAGAACCTCAATGCATGTGGTGGGGGAAAGGTGCTGACATAAGTGACTTTGAAAATGAGTAGAGACTGTAAGACAAAGGCAATCTGCTCTCTAGTTGATACAGTTCACCACAGGGATGTGGCCTAACAAGTCTGAAACCACTGGAAGTGTGCATCTGGACCCAGCAATTAAATGATGCCCTGCACCTGGCAGGAGCTGAGTTCCTCACTGTTGGGCCAGGAGGTTACAGGTAAGCAAGGAGAGGAGGTCAGAAGGCTCCACGTGGCAAGAGACTGGAGCTGGAAACTTCAGGATGAGCTCATACTTAGCTTCATGTAGATACAGATGGAGAGAGAAGTATTTGTAGATGTGTGTACACACATGGCTTAGTGTATACACATGTGTCTCCTTACTCTGTTAGTGGAAAGGGCTCAGGAGCAGCAACACCGCAGAAACAACATACACATTAGCCCTCAGATCTTGGTTTTTAACACCATTCTCCAATAAAAGGAGTCAGTGATTCTTGGAACAATGACTGATTCCATGACGATAGCACAAAATAACAAGATGAGCCTGGAACATCTTGCAGTGCAGAAGGTAAATAATTGTTCCAAAAAATCACAGTGGTGAGGGTATGTTCAAAGGGTATGTGCCAACTGCAAGAGCTCCCAACAGCCAAAGTTGGGACAATTTAAGCAACAAAATAAATAAAATAATATTGGATTATAACCTAAAGTATAAAATAAATATCCATGTATCCATACTGATACCAATGATTGAACAAATCATAAATGGAAGACAGTAGACAAATCTCCCATGCAGATTCCCAAATAATTTACGTGGCTCTTCCATTCACAAGAGGCAGGCACAGCTCTCTACTCCTGAGGTGTGGGCTGTGCATACTGACCTCCTTTCAAAGAGGTCAGATGGGCAGGGGAGAAGTTAGACAGACACGACCTCAGCCAGGTGATGCCGGAAAAGTCGTGTTGACAATACGTCCCTTGATGTGACGTAATGAGGATATAACTTTACTTCGTGTGGTCTTCCTCCCCCTAAAGTCCGTAACCCCAGTCTGAGCATGAGAAAAACACCAGACAAATACCAACTGTAGGACATTCTACAAAATGCCTGACCAGTACTCAAAACTGTCAAAGTCATCAAAAACAGAGGAAGTCTAACTGTCACAGCCAAGAGGAGCATAATGAAACATGCTCAATGTAAAGATGACTAAATGTCATGTGGGCATGAACAGAAAAAGGGCATATGGTAAAAACTAAGGAAATATGAATAAAATATGGGTTTTAGCTAGTAATAATGTGTCAATATTGTACCGTTCATTGTGGTTAATGTACCATACTAATGTAAGACGTTAATAATATGGGAAACGGTGTGCTGTGTATGGTAACTCTCTAAACTATCTTTGTAACTTTTCCATGAATCTAAAATTGTTCTAAAATAAGAAGTTTATTTTTTTAAAAAAATGTTCATAGCTCCATCACCCAATTAAAATTGGACATATGTCTTTCAGAGATTTTTCTATGCCTTTGCATGAGTGTATATATACTCTGCACCACTGAACCATGATTTTAACCATAGAGTAGTGGTCTACATCATGGGCCTGCCAGAATTTATTTAACCAATCCTCAGTCACCAGTTATATGTATGGTTTTTCAGTTTCCCACTATTATCATTAACATGTATATGCAGTGAGCATCACTGTATGTACATCTTTGTTCGTATCATTGATGATTTGTTTAGAGCCACTGAGTCAGCTCAGTCAGGTTTGTAGGTCCTAAAGGTAGAGTGTGACAGTGGAACTCTCTCTGTCACCTTCTATTGGGTTAGGGTGTGTGACTAGGATCCTCAGATTTTTAGTGATGACACATTTTAGTGATGACACATTTTTAGACACCTAAATTTAACAAAACTTTGTACCTGGATTTTGAGCAATTTATATTTATTGAAACTTAAATAAATCAGCTGTGATTATGATCTTTCACAACACCTTCATTTATAACTTTTTTTTTCATCTTTTCATCAATTTTTATTTCTCTGAAGTGTCATTTGTCAGTTAGGCTCCAATGTTAATAGAAAACTGTTTGCTTTAACCATGTATTTCTCTTTTCCTCCTCCAACTTTCACTCCAGCCAACTATCAGTATTTTCTCCTGTATGAAAAGAACTTGGTACCAAGTGAAGGAGGGGGCTGACCTGCTTCTAGGAGAAGCCTTTCTCAACTCACCTGCCTACCTTTTGATTTGAACCAAATGGAACCCCAGGAATCTGAAATTACATTGATAATATCGGGCTTATACTTTTTGATCACAGTATATATTTCCTTTTACTCATTAGAATGATACAGTGCTTTTTATCCTGAATATCTCATAGAAGTCATATTTTAATATAGACCTCATGTAACCAGTATGGGTTGCTCCACAAAGTAATGGTAAAAATAGTCGCATCTCTTGATATTTGAATTAAATGTTCAAGCACCAGCCTGCTATGTAGGGAAAAAAGGCCAGTATCTTCCTCTGGGCTGCCTCCTATCCTGAATGTTCTAAAACCCCAGTGGTTTACGGACTCTAAACTGAACAGTGATCCTGGCATTGGTCCATCTAGTACTGTCTGGACTCCTCACTGCCACTTGGTGCCGCTGTTGGGAACTGCTCCACCAGCTCGCAGAGGTGCTGGTCCTGGTGGGCGTGGTTCCCAGGACAACCAGGGCGGGGCCTGCTTCCCAGGACTGTCAGACCACCGCCCGAGGTCCTCAGCACTTCAACCCCATCACAGCAGCCCCCGGAGTACTAGCCACCCCGGAGCTCTGGGACAAAACTGGATTTGACATTCACCTCTCTCTTCCTAGAGAAGGACCGTCCACTGTCTCTTTCTCTTCCTGAGTAAACATTCCCAGATGCTGGGCAATTTTTCTTTCAACAAGTAAGACATCTGATTTCAACTCCTTTCTACTGACAAAGGCTAGTCACTTGCCCCTTTCCTTCTAAAAACCCTCTTCCTTTCTCTCCTGCACAAAAAGTCTCATTATTTTCTGTTTTTACTGCCCAGGAGAACTTTGGCCAGGCACGTGCTCCTGCAGATAAAGCTGTTTTCCTGGACTCTAGGGGAGCTGGTCCCTCACCCTTTCTACAAGGAGAGTGAGGCTGTTCATTTTACAGGCGCTACTTCAAATAAGAGGAAACCAAAAAATTAAACTCTAGAAGCACTCATTTTCCCACAAAATTCTAACTGAAATTTGGTCTGCCAATGAAAAAATAAAACCACTAACTCTGTTTCTTGCACATTTTATATACCTCCCCCAAACATATCTTTCTAGAAACACAAACTGTTGATTATTCAATTGATGATGTTCACATTCTAACACATCAAAAATAGTTACTGGGCACTTCAGTGAGTTACTGAAGTGGATCAGAGAGGAGGAGGGAGAACCTACCAGCCCCCGACCCAGGGGGTTACCTGCTGCTCAGGAGACACAGCACAAACACCGGAAGCTGACCTTTCAAATAGGCACAGGGTGCCACATGACAAATGCAAGGCAAGAACAAAACACGTTTCAGGACGTGAGAGCAGAAAGGCCACCTGGGTTGAGTGGTAGGCAGAGACACTCTAGATGTTTGTTCTTGACTTGGGGCTAAAACAAAAGTAGGATTTAGAGGAGAGATTGCGGAATTCTAGAGGGAAGACAGTAGTAAAAATGTTGAAGCAAAAATGTGCTAAGCTTCCTGGAGATGATAAGAAAACTGGGCTGGAAGGTGGGTTCTACATAGAATACTGGGAAACATGGCAAAAAAATGTTAGCCTGGGACAGATTGTAGACAGCCGTAAATGCCAAGTGCTTTAAAAATGGATTTTATTCTGTAGACAATGAGAACTCCTTTATGGAGCCCACACTGCATGTCTGGCTCTGGGCTGGGTAATTTACATGTAGTGTCATATATAACCCAAACGTAACGCAAGAGCTCTGAACTAAGTAGTCTTGTCCCCATGTGCATGCGGGGGAGCTGAATATGACAAGGCTTAAGGATATCTATTTCTTTGATGCTTTTTCTTGATTTCGATGATTATTTCTCTGGTGAGCGTCTTCAACTGTATTCTTATGAACATATCTAGCTCTCTTGCCAGAAAAGTGCACCATTTCTCTGGAATATAGTTAAACAAGGTGGCAGATCTAAATATCCTACAAACTCAGCCTCTCCACTTCAGTGATTCAGCCTTTCCACTGACACTGAGCTGATGCTTTTTAGACATGAAGACTGTTGATTGCTGTGGAGTGGTTTGTGAAGGCTTAGCCTGATTTATTACTTGGTTTAATTCTTTGCAGCCTTCTGGAATTAATTTATTTGTATGATTGACAGTTGGCCCAAAGTGATGCATGTTACACTGCGGTGTGTGGGGTAGTGAGGAATCTGAAGAATGCTAGGACTGTTACTAAAAGTCAGAGAAGTGATTCTTTCCCAGTGTGCATTTTCTTCCCTTAGAATCACCTGAAGCGTAGAGAACTTCCATGTTGAAGCTCCTTGATTTGCTAACTTTACTTTAGAGCCCTATCAATATTTACAATGAGCAGCAGAATTGAGTTGCTGAAGCAGAAGGGCCTTGGAGACACCTAAGCTTGTCAGGTATGCTGCTGAGAATGTTTTCACTAAGAAATATTTTTTGCTTGTCTTTCCCATCAGTTGAAAAAAGGGGGCTTTATATTAATTATCATAGCTTTTGCTTCCCCCTCCTCCCCTTTAAGGTAACAGTAATCTCACCTAGTCTCAACTGTCACTTGGCTGTCCTTACCATTTTTATGTACTTTGGAGTTTGATATAAATGTGTTGTCTCGCTGGCCAGGGAAAACTCAATTGAATTACTAACAAAATAGGAGATTTTGAGTTTTATACACACAACTAATTAATTGAGTATTGATTTTTCTCCAATTACATTATACAATGCAAATGAAGAAAAAAGGCACAGTCACTGAAGTAGAAAGGTACCAGGGGAAAGGGGTACCCACCACACAGACTGAAGATTCCCATCACTTACAAAGTCCCTCACAAAAAGCAGAATCTTTTCAATTTGTTCACTTGTTCAATTACTTTTATGAGAAGTCCTTCAAAGTGTTCTGCCTATTCAAGTCAAACACCTGGGATTGAAGGTGTGGACTGGCAGGTGCTCAGCTCCTTGGGGCGAGCGGGCAAGTGCCTTGGCAAGACAGCTGACAGGTTACACACATTCCAACCATCACACAGACTCCTGCCAGGAGTGCCAGTGCTGAGTGGAGTTGGGTGCTGGGCAGCAGGGAGGTTGGGGAGTCTGCTCGAGGGGAAGCAGTAAGCTCCCGGACCAACCCACATCCTCCACCCTGCCCCATTCCTGTGCTTCACCCTCCATGGTTTAAGTTTCAGCCAGAGCCACTAAGCTCTGGTGAAAATCCAAATAACTCTTCGGAAGAGTGGCTTCCAACATTTCAGTGGGCTTCATCTTAACATGCAATCAGAGTAATATTCAAAACACTTAGAACATGCCAGAGGACACTGACCCCCTACAACCCGACACTAAGGTAAACTGGTCCATTCAAGACAAAGTCTACCATTCAGCTACTTTAAATTTATGTAAAACCTAACCTGTCCCTGCATGTTGGTTTTTAAGACTTTGCTATTGTTTCCTATTTTTCTTTCTTTCTTTCTTTTTTTTTATTTAACATCTTATTGGAGTATAAATGCTTTACAATGGTTAGTTTCTGCTTTATAACAAAGTGAATCAGCTATATATATTCATTTATCCCCATATCTCTTCCCTCTTGTGTCTCCCTCCCTCCCACCCTCCCTATCCCACCCTTCTAGGTGGTCACAAAGCACGAAGCTGATCTCCCCGTGCTATGTGGCTGCTTCCCACTAGCTATCTATTTTACATGTGGTAGTGTATATATGTCCATGCCACTCTCTCACTTTTTCCCAGCTTACCCTTCCCCCTCCCCCCTATTTTTCATCTTTTCTTTTTTTACTGGATCATATTTAGCTTATTTCACTACTCATTTTTTCCACTCTTTTTCTTCTGTTTTTGAATTTAAGACCAAGAAATAGAAATCAGTTATAAGGACAGTTTGTACCCAAACAGGAAATGCTGGGTGGCTCTTTCAGCCACATGTCGAGGGAGGCTGGGTCTGGTGTGTTTGTCGGCACTGAGACAGAAGTAGGAGGTAAGATCAGAAAGTCTCAAATGCCCTGAGAGCACAACAGCGGTGGAGAGTCTGCCCGAGATGGGATATCAGAGTAACAGAGAGGGAGGTAACAACATGCATGGCAAGTATGTAGACCAAAACCTACCAGGTGTTTTGTTGGCAATGATCGAAAAGTTTGATAACCCTGTATTGAGGAGGCTATGGGGGGAAAGTGCTCTGCTGGTGAGGATGTAAATTGACACAACCCCTCTGGAAGGCAGTTTGACAATATCTATGAAGACCAGTGATGCATATACACTTTCACTCAACAATTCCTTTTCTGTGAACTTATCTAATTCATTATGCACATGAGAAATTATATACTTACATGATTACTCATTACAGCATTCTTTATACAGCAAAATGTCTGAAACAACCCAAGTGACTATCAATACACACAGATTAAATAACGTAGGACATATCCACCCAATGGAATACCATGTAGTGGTTTTTTAAAAAAGGAGGAAGGAGGAGGAGGAGAAAGAATGAGAAAGTGATCCATCTACTTTGTGGAAAGTCTCCAAGATGAAACAAGGTACAAAACACTATGTACAATACACTGACTGTTGAACACAAAGGGCAGGGGATCATGCTGGCCATGGAAATGGGCCTTTCAGATCTGCTGTGGGAAGTAGGGCTGACTGGTGCCCAGCGCTCTGTGTCTGGATCCCACCATGTTCCTGCTGAGGTCCTATTTCCTCCAGACTGCCTCCAGTCCATGACTGGGCACAGTCTATTTCTGTTGGAGCTAGGATTCCTCTAATTGGCAGCTGGCTCAAGGACTCCCCACTGGCCAGGTCAAAACTTCCCAGATCTGTGCTGTGGTCTGAGACTCCCCCTTTCTTCCTCTTATTTGCCCCCAGGAGCCAGACCTGCCTCACAGCCTGAAGGCTCCCCTGTTGCTCTTGTTACCTCTCCCCTTCACCCTAACTAATACCCAGGAGAAGATGCACATACTCCTATTTTCTTTTATGGGCATAAAGAAACTCCAGAAGATTGATCACCTCTTTGAGGAGTGGTAATGGCACACAGGATAGAGGGTTGGGAGGAAGACTTTTTACTATTTATGCATATCTACACATACACAAATATACATATATAAATATATATGACTGCAGTACCTATTCAAAAATGAAATAAAAATGTTACATGCATCTAGTGAAAACAGGGAGAGAGGGCAGCACAGACCTGGGATGCAGACAGCAGCCCTGTGGCATTGTGATTTATAATAAGAGACATGCATTTGGTCTTCCTCCTCTTTTCTGGCACAGAGCTCACAAGACAGCTGGAATTCTCTAAGTGGGGAGAACAATCAAGTTGTCTTCTGTTATGTTAATGAGGTGACTTTTAGAAAGCTGGTAACCTAAGGATGGGGGCTGGTTGCAAGGGAACCCAACTCCACCCCTGAGGGGCTGGAGGTTGAGTCAATCACCAATGGCCAGTGATTCAATCAACTGTGCCTGTGTAATGAAGCCTCCCTAAAAACCCAAGAGGAGGGGGTTTGAAAAGTTTCTGGGAAAAACCTTTCCTGGGAACCCAGACCTCAGTTCCTCACTGGCTCTCTCTGAAGCCTAGGTTCTAAAACTCCATCAGCTGGAAAAGCCTGGAAGCCCTATAACAAAAACCACTTATCCACTCAACAGAAAAATAAGCCATGCTACCCTCCTTCCCAGCTGTTCTCCCAAAGAGCCATACAACAACCCCCAGGAGCACAGAGAACACAGGCACAGTGTTGCTGACTTGTCTCCAGAAAGGTTCAGGGGAGCCTCCCAAACTGCCCGCCATCTCCAGGATGCCTGCAGCCCTTCTACTCAAGGCCTCGTGCCATCACTCTCCCTTCTCAACTAAAGGAGGGGATTGCGGGGCCTTGCTCTTCTCTGAATTTCTTTAATAATCTTTGAGAGAGAATTGGAAAAACAATCCTGACTTGGTCATATGTACAGGTTTAAGGTTTTTAAGTTATTTTATTTTCATTTCTACTAAAGCCAATAAAAATTCCTTATCCGATAAATATTTATAGAAGCACTAAGATTAAGTGATTTCTTTTAGCAGATACTCATCTCTGGAGCCAAACAGACCTTGATTTAAATTCCAACTCTGCCTCTTATAGCTTATGGAACTTCAGGCCAGTATCTTGGCCTTTCTGCCTCAATTCCTCAGATGCAAATTGGGGAAAATAAGACTACCTTGTACTGTTGACAAGAGGATTAAAATAAGATGCCATGCACAGCATGTGGCATTGTACCAGTTGGCACATAACAGGAATTTAATAACAAATAATAAAGCCTTTTCCTTTCTCTTAGAGCCCTGCAAAAATATGAAAATTAGATATTTTACATTTTCTGGTCAAAGACAATAATCAGTATAAAAATCTCATTTTACAGTTGCCCATGCTCCCTTGGCTTTTGCAAACAACATCGGCCCAGTTATGCCGCGTAACAGTTGTTGGAGCCACATTCATTTGCCCTGTGATGCCATTAACTCTGGTGACTCGTGTTCCTCGAGACCCAGCCCAAAACCAGAAGTCAGTTTTGCTTTTTGTGGTCCTTATGTGATTATTGTTGCTCCCAATTCTCTTCTTTGTGCCCAAAACCTACCCCTCAAGCCAAATGAGTGAACAAAAGTTGTTGCTGGGTCAGATTCTGGTCCTCCTCCATCATGCCCCTTCCCCCTCAATGACCCCCAGGGCAACACCATAGACAGAGATGGAGCCTTCTAGACTCTGGTTACTGACGTTTAAGATCAAAGAGCTTGGTCTTCAGACAAGGAATTAATCCTGGAGGTGAAAAATAATATAAGAAGGACTGAAATGTAAAAGATGACTCTACAAACCAAGACTTGGCCACCGTCAAGCTCCACACTGAGTGTGACCTCCTTGGGGGTGTGCACAAGAGCTAATCAGTTGACAACCTCACACTCATAGCAAGGCCAGAATCAGCAGGAAGCAAAAAGAAAAAGAAAAAAACACAATCAAAACCAAAACACCTGCTGGTTTAAGAATACATTGATTCTCTTTTTATTGCGGGATAATAATTTTTGGTGTCATTTTCTAAAATGCTTTGTTTGGCCATCATTTTAGCAATTGTTTTCACTGACTGAAAGCACTCTGGGGAGCACCACCCTCCCTGGCAGTGGCATTGAAGCCATGATTCAGCGCTCACTGAAGTCCAGACCTCAGTGGTCTAAAAGGCATTTTCAGAGACAAGTGGGAAAAGTAAAGATGGTTGCTGTCTCAAGGAATGTAAGAGTTCCACTATTAATTTGGAAAATAATCGCCCATTTGGTACTTTTTTCCCATAGAATCTGAAAAATGAAGTTATAATATTTTGTTAGGTGATAAAGAGCACAAACTGGATTGTTTTCATTTTCTACTAAAGATCTTATAAATAGTTAATGTTGTTTTGCTTTTAATGTTTACCAGACACATTCCTTTTTTTAAAGAAATAGCCAAAACTTTTAAAACATCCATTATATTCTCCTATTATGAAGAATAATTTAACTTTACCTCTTATATTGAATGTTAAACTGGGGTAGTTTCTTTTTATTTTATTTTTTTTAACTTTATTTTATTTATTTTTATTTTTGGCTGCGTTGGGTCTTCGTTGCGGTGTGCGGGCTTCTCATTGAAGTGGCTTCTCTTATTGCGGAGCATGGCACGCAGGCTTCAGTAGTTGTGGTGCACGGGCTTAGTTCCTCCGTGGCATGTGGGATCTGCCAGGACCAGGGCTCAAACCCGTGTCCCCTGCGTTGGCAGGTGGATTCTTAACCACTGTGCCACCAGGGAAGCCCTGGGGTAGTTTCTTAATAGCATTTGAGCATCCATAGTAGTCTATGGCTCCACCAAATTAGAAAACAAATTTATAAACAGTATTACCAAATCAAATACATTTTTACCCTAAAATATGGAACTGAAATCTGTGAGTTCTCCCTTTGAAACAGAAGTGAAAACACATATTGCACCATCAACTATGGGAATAGTACATCAACATCTTTGCCTTTTCCATAAGCTGTAGGGTCAGGCAGTGACCCAGAAAGACAAGCAGTGGAAAGAAAGGACCTAAACATCCTGTCAATTCATGGAACCTGCCACCACATCCAAGTTGAGGAAGGGTGACCATGTGCTTTCCTGTTCTGAATCTTTACTTCTTTACTTGTTCTAACCCACTTTACATGCAATTGGATTCAGGAGAAAGATAAGGAGGGAAAGGGGAGAAGCACAGGATAATCTTTATCTCTAGGCTCAAAATTCCACTAAATATGTTTTCACAGAGCAGTTAAGATGAGGGTCCAACTATATAATAATAAAAGGATCAATACAAGCAGAGAATATTACACTCATTAACATATATGCACCCAATATAGAAGCACTTAAATACATAAAATACTAACAGACAAAGGGAGGAACTGATGGGAATACAATAATAGTAGGTCACTTTAACACCCACCCCACTTTAACACCCACCCCACATCAATGGACAGATCTTCCAGTCAGAAAATCAGTAAGGCAACAGAGATCCTAAAGGATACAATAGAACAGTTAGACTTAATTGACCTCTTCAGGACACTACATCCAAAAAACAAAAACAAAAAACAACCATAATACACATTCTTTTCAAGTCCACATGGAACATTCTCTAGGATAGATGACATACTAGGACACAAAAAAGCCTCAACAAATTTAAGAGGCTAGAAATTGTTTCAAGCATCTTTTCTGACCACAACAGCATGAAACTAGAAATCAACCACAGAAACAGAAATGAGGGAAAAAAATTACATGGAGACTAAACAACATGCTACCAAAAAACCAATGGGTCAATGATGAAATCAAAGAGGAAATAAAGAAATACCTTGAGACAAATGATAATGGAAACACAACCATACCAAATCTATGGGATGCAGTAAAAGCCATCCTAAGAGGGAAGCTCATAGCAATATAGGCCTTCCTCAAAAAACAATAAAAATCTAAAATAAACAACTTAAATGACCACCTAAAAGTATTAGAAAAAGAAAAACAAACAAAACCCAAAGTCAGCAGAAGAAATGAAATAATAAATATTGGAGAGGAAATAAATAAAATAGAGATCAAAAAAACAGAAAAGATCAATAAAACCAAGAGGTGGTTTTTTGAAAAGATAAACAAAATTGACAAGCCTCTGGCCAGGCTCACCAAGAAGAAAAGAGTGGACCCAAATAAACAAGATAACAAACGAAAGAGGAGAAATAACAACAAATATGGCAGAAATACAAAGAAACAAAAAAGAATACTGTGAAGAGTTATATGCCAACAAACTGGACAACCTAGAAGAAATGGACAAGTTTCTAGAAACATACAGCCCACCAAAACTGAATCAAGAAATAGATAATTTGAACAGACGAATAACTAGAAGTGAAATAAAATCTGTAATTAAAAAAAAAACCTCCCTGTAAACAAAAGTCCAGAACCAGATGGTTTCACTGGGGAAGCCTACCAAACAAACAAAGAAGAACTTATACTGATCGTTGTCAAACTCTTCCAAGAGACTGAAGAGGAGGGCACCCTCCCAAAGTCATTCTATGAAGCCACCATCACCCTGATACCAAAACCAGACAAAGAGACTACCAAAAAAGAAAATTACAAGCCAATATCTTTGATGAATACAGACGCAAAAATCTTCAACAAAATATTAACAAACTGAATCCAACAACACATAAAAAGGATCATACACCACAATCAAGCTGGATTCATCCCAAGGGTCACAAGGATGGCTCAACACACACAAATCAGTTAATGTGATACACCACATCAACAAAAGACAAAAACCACATGATCATCTCAATAGATGCAGAAAAGGCATTTGATAAAATTCAACATCCATTCATGAGAAAAACTCTTGCCAAAGTGGGTATAGAGGGTACATACCTCAACATAATAAAAGCTATTTATGACAAACCCACAGCCAACATAATACTCAATGGTGAAAAGCTGAAAGCCTTCCCACCAAATTATGGAACAAGACAAAGATGCTCTCTCTCACCACTCCTATTCAACATAGTATTGGAAATCCTAGCCACAACAATTAGACAAGAAAAAGAAATTAAAAATATCCAAATTGGAAGGGAAGAGGTAAAATTGTCATTATATGCAGATGACATGACACTCTGTAAAGAAAACCTAAATACTCCACACAAAAACTATTATAAGTGAATTCAGAAAGGTAGCAGGATACAAGATTAACAAACAGAAATCTGTTGCATTTTTTTACACTAACAATGAAATATCAGAAAGAGAAACTTTAAAAAAATCCCTTTTAAATATGTGTCCAAAATAAAATAAAATAAAATAAAATACCTAGGACTAAACCTGACCAAGGAGGTGAAAGACTTACAAGCTGAGAACTATAAAACACTGATAAAGGAAACTAAAGATGATTCAAAGAAATAGAAAGATATCCCATGCTCCTGAATTGGAAGAATTAGTATTGTTAAAATGGCCATACTACCCAAAGCAATCTACAGATTTAATGCAATCCCTATCAAATTACCCATGACATTTTTCACTGAACTAGAGAAATATTCCTAAAATTTATATGGAACCCCAAAAGACCCAGAATTGCCAAAGCAATCCTGAGGAAAAAGAACAAAGCTTATGGCATAACACTCCCAGACTTCAGACAATACTATAAAGCTACAGTAATCAAAAATGTGGTATTGGCACAAAAACAGATATATGAATCCATGGAACAGAATAGAGAGCCTAGAAATAAACCCACACACCTACAGTCAATTAATCTTTGACAAAGGAGAAAACAGTGGAGAAAAGACAGTCTCTTTAGCAAGTGGTGTTGGAAAAGCTGGACAGCTGCATGTAAATCAATGAAGTTAGAACACACCTTCACACCATACACTAAAATAAACTCAAAAAGGCTTAAAGACTTAAATATAAGACATGACACCATAAAACTCCTAGAAGAGAACATAGGCAAAACATTGTCTGACATAAATTGTAGCAATGCTTTCTTAGATCAGCCTCCTAAGGCAAAAGAAGTAAAAGCAAAAATAAACAAATGGGACCTAATTAAACTTACAAGCTTTTGCACAGCAAAGGAAACCATAAACGAAATGAAAAGACAACCTGGAGAATGGGAGAAAATACTTGCAAACAATATGACCAACAAGGGCTTAATTTCAAAAATATACGAACAGGGCTTCCCTGGTGGCGCAGTGGTTAAGAATCCGCCTGCCAATGAAGGAGACACAGGTTTAAGCCCTGGTCTGGGAAGATCCCACATGCTGCAGAGCAACTAAGCCTGTGCACCACAACTACTGAAGCCCTCGCACCCTAGAGCCCGTGCTCTGTAACAAGAGAAGCCACTGCAATGAGAAGCCTGTGCACCACAGCGACGAGTAGCCCCCGCTCGCCACAACTAGAGAAAGCCCATGTGCAGCAACGAAGACCCAACGCAGCCAAAAAAAAAAAAGAAAGAAAAAAAAAAAACCGAACAGTTCATACAACTAAATAGCAAAAAACTCCAAACAACTGAATCAAAAACTAGGCAGAAGGCCTAAATAGATATTTCTCCGAAGGAGACATACAGATGGCCAACAGGCACATGAAAAAGTGTTCATCGTCACTAATTATTAGAGAAATGCAAACCAAAAGTACAACGAGGTATCACTTCACACCAGTCAGAATGGCCATCATTAAAAAGTCTACAAATAATAAATGCTGGAGAGGGTGTGGAGGAAAGGGAACCCTCCTACACTGTTGGTGGGAATTGGTGCAGCCACTATGGAGAACAGTATGGAGGTTCCTTAAAAAACTAAAAATAGAGTTGCCATATGATCCAGCAGTCCCACTCCTGCACATATATCTGGAAAAGATGAAAGCTCTCATTCAAAAAGATACATGCACCCCAATATTCATAGCAGCACTATTTATAATAGCCAAGACATGGAAGCAACCTAAGTGTCCATCAACAGACGAATGGATAAAAAAGATGTGGTATATATATACAATGGAATATTACTCAGCCATAAAAAAGAATGAAATAATGTCATTTGCGGCAATGTGGATGGAACTAGAGATTATCATACAAAGTGAAGTAAGTCAGACAGAGGAAGACAAATATGATATCATTTATATGTGGAATCTAAAAACATGATATAAATGAACTTACAAAACAGAAACAGGCTCACAGACATAGAAAAGAAACTTACAGTGACCAAAGGGGAAAGCAGGGAGGAATAAAAGGAGTTTGGGATTAACAGGTATATGTTACTATATAGAAAATAAACAAAAGAATATGAAAAATAATATATATATACACACATATATATAACTGAATCATTTTGCTGTACACCTGAAACTAACAAAACATTGTAAATCAACTATACTTCAATTAAAAATAAAAATATATTTAGGAAAGATTTTTTAAAAGATGAGGGTCCAGTAAATTGTTTTATTTAAATATTCCACCATTATATTTTGCAGAGGCAATAGAGCTTCCTCAAAGCTAACATGGCTTGTTTTTATTTTGTGATCTATTTTGCAACTGATATTCCTACATACACTTTTTTAGGTGACTGTGTGGTTTTCACCTCAGGTCTTCAGCAAGAACTACAGAGAAGAAAAGATTCTGAAGAATCAATCAAATTTTCTGTCAAGTCCCAGTAACATCCCTGTCTTAACCACGTGCAGGAGAGATGAAACACATTATCAACCTGTATGAAAGCATCAACAGTACAGCAAGAAATAATTCAGACTGTCCTCCTGTGGTTTTGCCAGAAGAGATATTTTTCACAATATCCATTGTTGGGGTTTTGGAGAATCTGATGGTCCTTCTGACTGTGATCAAGAATAAGAATCTTCAGTCGCCCATGTACTTTTTCATCTGCAGCTTGGCTATTTCCGATATGCTGGGCAGCCTGTACAAGATCTTGGAAAACATCCTGATCATGTTCAGAAACATGGGTTACCTCGAGCCTCAAGGCAGTTTTGAAACCACAGCAGACGACGTGGTGGACTCCCTGTTCATCCTCTCCCTCCTTGGCTCAATTTGCAGCCTGTCTGTGATCGCCGCTGACCGCTACATCACAATCTTCCACGCTCTGAGGTACCACCGCATCGTGACCCCGCGCCGTGCCCTTGTCGTCCTGATGGTCATCTGGACGTGCTGCATGGGCAGCGGCATCACCATCGTGACCTTTTCCCATCACGTCCCTACGGTGATCGCCTTCACAGCGCTGTTCCCGCTGATGCTGGCCTTCATCCTGTGCCTCTACCTGCACATGTTCCTGCTGGCCCGCTCCCACGCCAGGAGGACCTCCACGCTTCCCAGAGCCAACATGAGAGGGGCTGTCACACTGACTGTTCTGCTCGGGGTCTTCATTTTCTGTTGGGCGCCCTTTGTCCTTCATGTCCTCTTGATGACATTCTGCCCAGCTGATCCCTACTGTGCCTGCTACATGTCCCTCTTCCAGGTGAACGGTGTGTTGATCATGTGTAATGCCGTCATTGACCCCTTCATATATGCCTTCCGGAGCCCAGAGCTCAGGGACGCATTCAAAAAGATGATCTTCTGCAACAGGTACCAGTAGAATTATTGGTCCCTGATTTTAGGAGCCATGGGGAAATACTGTCAAGGGACAGAGTAACGTGACATACCAACAATACTAATGCTCCAACTGTCCTTTCCTTCCCTAAAGCACACGAGGAGAATCTCACTGACTTGTGTTGTAATAGCTCAGTTCCTTGTGCGCAGCCTTGCTGTAGGTACAACTTCTATAGCTAGAGAGATAAAATATTTACTAAAAAGAAGGACAAGATACAAAGCACATACAGCAATACACATATGAGAACTCTGGGCTGAGGAAGAAGTTGTTCTTCTATAGATATCTAGCTAGTCTATCACTGGGGTGGCCTTTCCAAAGTACTAGGACAAGTACTCAGTGTATAAACTACAGGGTCTGTGTAAGCCAAAGGTGCCATTAAGTTGCTGCAGCTGAATTTGCCTGTCCCAGACTGCCACACAGAATCCCTGCTCGCCTGCTTTCCCTTCTGCCTGCCTGCTTTATTGTATGCCATCTGAGATCTTTCTGGAAGCAGGCAGGATGCACATTATAAACGTCAAATAACCAGTGTTGAGTTTCCAATAATAAAGAAACCTTCTCCGTTAGTCTTCTTTGCTAACTCAGTATCCCACTGGCCTTAAAGTATTTTCCTGGTTAAAACTCCTCAAGCTTTAGGAGAATAAATTTCAAAGGAGGAAGTAAAAATTTAATCCATTTGGTTCCTATGTAGGAATAAACAAAGGTCAGAGGAAAGCTGTGAAGTTTGTAGAAGATATAATCAATCCTTGTGTATCTGTCCAAACACAGAAGTAAATGAAAAGACGTCCCAAGCCCCAATATGCATTTTGTGGACTAAGTCAAGAGTGTGTGTGTTCACCATGTTTTTGGACTATGGGGGAAACCAAGACCAAAACAATACTTCAAGACAGTGCTATTATTGAGACCCAAGCCAGGGAGTGATGAAAAACACTTAAACTCATTCCACAGATGAGTCTGAGAGGCAGATAACATCACTGGAGAACTTCATCCTACCATCATCCACAGGAAAGATGCCAGATATCGAAAAGCAACATCCCAAGTAGGGTAAAGGAAGCATAAATTGCAAGTTCATATGTTTTTAATAGCTAAAGATAAAGCTTAAAGAGGAAGCAAATTCTGATCCTAAGTCCTTGCTGAGATGGAAGAGAGAAAGAGGCCAGGTCTGCAGGTGCATGGAGCTGAAATGCTCAGGATCCACAGTGAGGGACGGCGTCTCGGGATGAGGCAGTTCTTGGCCCTCCGAGTTTTCCCTGAGCTGCTGAAAGGAGAAGCAAGCCACAAGCAGGACTGCTGGCTGGGTGATGGGTTGGATATTAGGTGTGGGGAGGGACAGGAGCTTAAGAAGCAGAAGAGAAAGCACAGAGTTAAAGGGAAGGCAGCTGTGGGCAGGTGTCCAGAAAGCCTGTGACACAGCTTGAAGGTGAAACCCACAGTGTGTCTTCTGGTCCTCCATTCTCTAGAAATCCTTCTTTGGTCCTTCCCTCTCACCTAATGAATGATGATACCCTTTTTCTCCTCTTATTTCTCTGGCAGAACCTCCAGGACAAAGGCAAAAAGAAGCAAAGATTGAGGGATCCCTTACGCTTTTCTTCATTTTAATAGAAATGCTTTTAAAAATTTCACCAATAAGTTTACTTTTTGAAAATTACCTTTCATCAAGTTAATAATGTTCTTTTTCTGCCTAGTTTCTTAACAGTAATTTTTAATCACTAATCAATGTTGAATTTTATTTAATGCTTTTTCAGCATCTATCAGATGATCAGTTTTTCCTCCTTTAATTTCTTAAGGTGGTATATCACATTAATAGATTTTTAACAGTTGGGCTATCTTTGCAAACTTCAAATGAAGATTGATATGTAGTATACCAACCATGGTCATATTTACAAAGCTAAAATATATTGTTTGACAAACAACTTATTGTGAATTATACTTTTACATATTTGAAACTACCTATAATGATATAATTTTATTTATATTTCATGAATGACCTCTAGTGAATTTTATGAAAAATGAGAACAGTACCAAAAAATACAGATTCAAGATATGTGGTTTTGAGGGAATTCCCTGGCTGTCTAGTGGTTAGCGCTCAGGGCTTTCCCTGCCAGGGCCTAGGTTCGATCCCTGGTCTGGGAAGTAAGATCCTGCAAGCTGTGCACTGCGGCCAAAAAAATAAACAGATATGTGGGTTCCATAAATATTCCCTTTAAAATAAAGGAGAAGAAATTATACATGGAATATTTAGTTGGCTACTCCTTTACGTATATTTAGTGATTTTTAAAATCTATTTTGTGCAGATCCCTATTTGCTACACATGCAACAGTTTGTAGCTAGAAATTCTCACACTCAGGGTGACAATCTCCCATTGACATTACAATATGATCATTGAAGAAACAGCAAACAACTGTTATTTATTTTGCCAACATGTGTTGTACATTTAAGATCTATTATTTGCAAAGTATTGCTGAAAAAAGAATCCAGTTAACTCCTCTTTGCAAATCTACATATATGTTTCTTTTTTTAAAAATTTATTTTATTTTTATGTATTTTTGGCTGTGTTGGGTCTTTGTTGGTGCACATGGGCTTCCTCTAGTTGCAGCGAGTGGGGGATACTCTTCTTTGCAGTGCGTGGGCTTCTCATTGTGGTGGCTTCTCTTGTTGCGGAGCACGGGCTCCGGGCACGCGGAGTAGTTGCGGCTTGCTGGCTCTAGAGCGCAGGCTCAGTAGCCGTGGCTCGCGGGCTTAGTTGCTCCGCGGAATGTGGGATCTTTCCGGACCAGGGCTCGAACCCCTGTCTTCTGCGTTGGCAGGTGGATTCTTAACCACTGTGCCACCAGGGAAGCCCTACATATATGTTTCTTTATTCACATAAGTGTAGTCTGTATTACAATTAAAATTTTTGATAGTATGTTAAGAGCCCCTAAATACCTATATACCCTCGTGCAGAGAAAGCACATCTTTTGTCACATCCCCTAATGTCTCAGGTTAGACTTCGACCATGTTCCTCAGAACTCTGAAAATAAGGAGGGCAGAGGGCAGGAGGACCCACAAAAGATTAAGAATACCCTTCAGAACAGTGAGTGTCCCTTGTTTCCATTAGGACATTAATAAACGTACCTAATTTAATTTTTTTAAGAAAGTTTTATGTCAGTAGAAGCTATACTATATCTGAGATAACAAATCCCATGAGCTTAAAATCTGTTAAAAGTCTTCATTTTATCTGTCCCTACTTAATCCTTTTCAATTTTCTACAGGTTCTAGCAGTCTGGAGTTTGTTGAACAAGACTGTGATGTCATACAGACTTTAAGCAGGACCCCTTGCAGCCCTTGCTGAAGAGCGCTGAAACTTTTCTCCTGCTCCCTTTCTCCTGATTCTTTGATGATATCCAACCCAAGAGTGTTGGACACATTGAAAATTGTCCCAATACCAATAAAGCTAAAATGTTGATCAAGTAAATTCATAGAATATGTCTAGAAGTGGCAAGAACTTCCTTTTACAGATAGAAAAGCACAGTCATGAGAGGTAAGAGAATGATTCAAAATTCACGTCATTGAGTTCAAATCCCAGTTCCATGTGTACTATTTGTTTTTGTTTGTTTGTTTGTTTGTTTCGGTACGCGGGCCTCTCACTGTTGTGGCCTCTCCCGTTGCGGAGCACAGGCTCCGGACGCGCAGGCTCAGCGGCCATGGCTCACGGGCCCAGCCGCTCCGCGACATGTGGGATCTTCCCAGACCGGGGCACGAACCCGTGTCCCCTGCATCGGCAGGCGGACTCTCAATCTCTGCACCACCAGGGAAGCCCTACTCAGATCTTTAATTTCCCTCAGCAATATTTTATAGTTTTCAGTGTACAAAACTTATACTTTTTTGTTAGATTTATTCCTAGGCATTTTATTTTTTCTTAAGATCATTTTTGAATTGTTCAGTACTAGCACATAGAAATATAACTGTTTTTTGTACATTGATCATGTATTATGTAACTTCGCTGAACTCATAGTTTTTTGATGGAGTTTTTAGAATTTTCTATATATAGTTATCTGCAAGTAAGACAGTTTCACTTACTCTTTTCCAATCTGAACGCCTTTTATTTCTTTTTCTTGCATGATTACACTGGCTAGAACCTAAGTAGCAAGAGTGAACATCAGTGCCTTATTCTCAATATTCTTTCAACAAGCATGATGTTAGCTGTAGGTTTTTGTAGATGCCTTTTTGATCACAGTGAAGTTTCCCTTCTATCCCAAGTTTGTTGAGAGTTTTATCATGAAGGGATGTTGGATTTAAAATACTTTATCGAAATTTTCATGCTGTTTTCTCCTTTATTCTATTAATAGTGTTATATTGATTTTCAGATATTAAACCTTCCTTGCCTCACTGGAATAAATCCTAATCATGGTGTATAATCCTTTTTATATGCTGCTAGATTCTGTTTGCTAGTATTTTGTTGAGGATTTTAATCTCTATATTCATAAGAGATATTGGTCTGTAGTTTTCTTTTCTTGTGATGTCTTTTCCTGGCTTTGGGTGGTATCAGGGAAATACTGGCCTCAAAGAATGAGCTGGGAAGTATTCCCTCCTCCTCTGTGTTCTTTTTATAAAAAATATTTATTTATTTGGCTGCACCAGATCTTAGTTGCGGCATGCAGGATCTTCATTGCAGCATGTGGGATCTAGTTCCCTGACCAGGTATCGAACCCAGGCCCCCTGCATTGTGAGCTCAGAGTCTTAACCACTGGACCACCAGGGTAGTCCCTCCTTTGTGTTCTGTAAGAGTTTGTGAAGGACTGGCATTATTTCTTCTTTAAATATTTGATAGAAATCACCAGTGAAGTCATCTGGGCCTGAGTTTTTCTTTGTGGAAGATTTTTAAGTATTAATTCAAGTTCTTTACTATTCAGATTCTCTAATTCTTCTTGAGTGTTTCAGTATTGGGGGTCCTTTTGTCTTTGTAGGAATTGGTCCATTTCATTTGTCTGATTTGTTGACATAAAATTGTTCATATTATTCCCTTATAATCCATTTATATATTGTAAATTTGATAGTAAATTCCCTTCATTCCTCATTTTGGTAACTTGTCTTTTCTTTTTTTCTTGGTCAAGTGTGTCAATTTTGTTGATCTTTATAAAGGATTTATTTCACAGATATTCTCTATTGTCTCTCTGTTTTCTAGTTCATTTATTTTCCCCTCTAATCTTTATTTCCATCCTTCTTACTTTGGGTTTAGTTCTCCCACCCCCTCATTATTTAAGTGGAATCTTAGGTTATTGACTTGAGATCTTTGTTTTCTTTCCCAATATAGGTGTTTACAGCCAAAAATATTCCTCTAAGCAATGCTTTGGCTTCATCCCATACATCCTGATGTGTTTTGATTTTCATTCAGTGCAAAATATTTTCCGATCTTCCTTGTGGTTTCTTCTTTGACCTACAGGTTATTAAAATCTTTTTTGGTTTAATTTCCAAATATTTGTGGATTTCCCAAATTTTCTTCTGCTGTTGACTTCTAATTAAATTCTACTGTGGTAGTAAAAATACTTTGTATGGTTTTAATCCTTTTAATTGTATTGATATTAGTTCTATGGTCTATTCTGGAGAATATTTCATGTACACCTAAGAAGAATGTACATTTTGCTGTTGTTGGGCGAAGTGTTCTATAGATGACATTTAGTTTAAGTTGGTTGATAGGGTTGTTCCAAGTCTTCTGTATCCTTGCTGGATCAGGGTTATCTTTTAAAAACATAGAATAAATGACCTCATTCATATAATCCTCTTGTGGCTTTCTACTGACTTTAGAATAACAGATTTCTCCCACTCCTACCTATCTCTATGCATTCATCATGTACCACTCTCCACTTTGCTCAATTAACTCAATTAGCAAGCTAAAGCTATCCTTGTATTCTGTTATTGATAAGATCCATTATAAAGATACAATTAAAATGGTGTGGTACTGGTACAAGGAAAAACAAACTGATCAGTGAAACAGAATAGAGTCCAGAAACAAATTCACACATATATGATCACCTTTTACATGACAAAGGTGGAAAACTGGTATCCTAAGAGAAGGATGGTTTTTCTCAATAAATAATGCTGGGACAACTGGAAATCCATAAGAGAAAACTTCTACCTTAAATCCTATTAACAAAAATAAATTCAGTAAGATTTCTGATTTAAAAGTGAAAGGTAAAACAAAAAAGATTTTAGAAGAAAACACAGAAGAACATCTTCATGATCTTGGTTGGAATATGCAAAGACTTCTTAAACAAAATATGCCAACTATAAAGGAGAACATTGGTAAATTGTATATTAAAATTAAGAGCTTCTTTTCACCAAATATATCCTCACAATATGATACATTCAACAAAGGATTCATATCCAGAATAAACATATTTTAAAAACCAACAAGTCACTACAAAAAAGATAGTCTACCCAATATAGAAATGGGCAAAACTTGAACAGATATTTCACAAGAGGACAAAGGCCAATAAGCATATGAAAAGTGCTCAATGTCATTAAGAATCAGTAAAATGAAAACTAAAGCCACAATAAGATACCACTATGTGACACTACTGAGTGTTGGTGAAAAGTGGGACAACTGGAACTTGGAAAACCTGTTGGGTAGAGTCCAATAAAGCTAAGCATGATGTCTGTACTATGACCCTGCAATTCTACTCCTAGGCAGAGAGGAGTACCTGTGCCCCAAAGTTCACGGACTAGAATATTTGAAGCAGTGCTATTAATAGTATTTCCCAAACTGGGAATGAACCAAACATCCATTGGATAAATAACGTGGTTTATTCACGCAGTGGAATACTATACAGCCATGAAAAAGAACCATGTACAAATACATGCAACAAAAATTTCACACACTGTAGACCAAATAAGCCAGTACAAAAGAATACATACTGTTTGATTCTTTTCATATAACATCCAAAAACAGACAAAAGTAACCTATGCTCTTAGAAATTGAGATAGCGGTTACCCTTGGGAGGCAGCTACTGGAAGGGAGCAGGAGGGGCTTCTGTATTGTTTGATATGGGTGCTGACCGTATGCGTGTTTTCCGTCTGCGAAAAACACCAACTTATATATATATATGTTACTCTTCAATAAAAAGTTAAAACAAAATAATGTGCCTCTGCCTGGATAATCAGCTCAGACTGAAGAGATGATTCCTCTCGGCCATCCTCTCAACTCCTAACTGCCACTCCCAAATGGTGTCAGCCCCTAACAAACAAACTAGATTTGCTCTAGGTCTGGCTGCTAAAGGAATAGGCCTACCAAAATGTGAAATCCCAGTTTAAACCTTTGCCTTCCTGCCTATGAATTATTCACTTTTTACCCTCCTCCCTAGTACATTCAAGGGCCCTCCTGCTCTCTCTGCCCCAAATCCTTACTCAGGAGTAAATGCTCCTCTCAGGGAACATTTAAATAAGTATCAGTTTTGCACCCAAAGGATGGAGCTCCAATAGTTGATGTTTCCAGTTGCAGGTAGCAGATGAGCAAGGAGTCCTTTAGGCCTAACGCCCTGGAGGCATGTAACGTGCAACTGCAGTGCAGGCCCGACCTGGGGGTTATGGGGTGTTCAAATCTTGGCTTTGCCGTGGGCAACTTTGTGTCCTGTCTCTCGATTTCCTCATCATTAAAACAGGGATAATGGTGCTTACCTCATACAGTTGTTGTAAGGATCACATATAATACATTTAGAAAAGTGACTGACATAAGGGAGGAACTTAGTAAATGTTAGCTGTCAACATGGCTTTACCCAGGGTACACTGTCCCCAAGAACACACGGCATAGGGTAAGTCTAGGTAGCAGAGGGCTTTGGAGCTCACCCAAGTCTCGCCAGGCAAACCCCGGAGAGTACTCCTGTGTGCCCTATATTTGTTAGGTAGTGCAGTGAGAAGCAGGCACACATGCTCCAGGGCTAAATGGGAACGGAGGAGGAACTGGGAAGGACATGAGGTGGAGAAGAGCTGGCTGTCCCCCAGCCCCACGTATATCTACTAAATAAGTCTATCATTAAATAAACGCATGCATCAGCCACTGTTATCGACTGCCTTCAAAGAAATGCTGTTGTCAGAGGGTGAGAAATGAAGAAACTTCCTATCAGGTGTGTAGCATTTGATGTAACATCGACCAGGGAGGTGGTGAGATCATACATCCATGCTTCCTGTTTGACCAAACGGCCATGGGCATTATGGTACAACTGTTATTACAGGGCCGTGGTCCCTGGGTCTGGCCTCTACTTTGAAAACCTGAGGTAGACAACAAAAAGTCACTTCCTATTAATCATGTTCAGTAGCTAGAATATTTACACTGGCAGTACTTCCCCACAGGCAGGTTTGCACAAGAAGCCAAATCCTCATTAGGATATTTGAAGACTTACCAAAATAACATAATGCAATAAACTAAGACAGGCTGAATAAATACCCAGAAGACCTAAAGGGACTGCAGATCTGGACAGCTGACAGCTGACAATGCTTCTGTGGTCTCTCCTCTGCTGATCCACATCACTCCCACCTCCAAGCCCATCTCACTTGTACCCCACCCCTCTGCTCTGATGCCCTATAAATACTATTAACGTGAATTCAGGCAGCAATCATACTTCCTCAATTTCCAAGTTTGGGGAGGGGTAGGCTAGGAAACCCTGTACTGATAATCTACCTTTCAGAGTCATCACAAACATTAGTTAATTTAAGTCACAGTCTCTAATCAATCCTTCTCTCTCTGAAGGCAAATTTCTCTGGGGAGTCACACTGGAGTGGAGGCTTGGTGGCCCAAGTGCACAGTCACCACCCGCAGGTTAGGACACTCCCCTTAGAATGTAGTGGGAAACGGCCAGGTTCTCTCCCTGAACACTGGCTACGTGGGGCCATTGCTTTATTGGATTCCAGGCCCAAAGAGTTCCATTTGTGTGCTCTCAGTTACACCACAACCAGCCAGGTTCCCAGCCCATTCCTCACGATTTCTTCCCACAAATGCTGTAGCTGATTCTCACTTCTACTTTCATCCTCAGAGGACGAACTGAATGGCAGGTCTGAAAATGCCCTTGAGCCACTTCCAAGAGCAGCTTACATCACTGGCTTGACAATGAAAAGCCATCCTACCACTCCTAACAGTTTCCACTAGTCTTGGATAGAAAATCACCAAATATTTAGACTGCAGATGTGTGTGGAATCATCCCACAAGCTTTTACCCTGGTGATGACAGTTCTTCTTCAATCACTGCCCAGACACCTAACTGCAGCAGGAGATGTCAGGGAGGAAGAGCAGAGAAGGCAACAAGGCCACCAAAGCTCGAAGGGCAACGGCTGGGATGCCGCACCCTCTGGCGAGGCTCCACACACCCCTCCACACATGCTAGCCCGCTCAGACCGAGAGCCCACTCCAGCTCTCTGTGCACCTTTCTATCCACTAAAGGCCTGGGGACCCCACCTTCCTTTCCTCTTGGTTTTGCCATCACAAATTACTCCACCCTTTGGGGATTCTTCTCTCTCCCAAATTACCCATGGAGTAGGACAGAGCAGAAGGAGGTTAAAAATATGCCTTATGACTTTCTTAGAATAAACTAAGACCATTACATGAGGACAGTGGTAGTAAATAACAGAGAAGTTTTTCATACTCTACCCAAACTATCACAATACTTTCTGGCACCTCCCCCAGAACTGAAATGAACCTGGGTACGTAACACCAAGAGCTCACCACCCCTACCTCCCCAGCACCAGCACCAAACTGTAGCTGGCAAATGGCAGCCACCAGGCAGAACTGCTACTATTTATTTTCCCCAATGACTTACGGTGAACCACCACTAAGGCAAATGACCATTTCTGTAAACTGGTAACAGTCTGGAGATGGACAGATTGTGGAAGGAATAGAAGTTAGGTAACCTGTGTTGTCCTGCTAGAAGGTCTGCTACTCTAACACCGTGAACAATCAACACACATAAACAAATTAAGAGACTACAGTTTTTTAACAAGTTCTCTGGATAATTACAGAAAGAAATGTCTTTAAAAACCATGCATGAAATAAGTGATTTTTAAAGGAGCATGTATAAATTGCTCTGCTTTGCTCTTTAAATTTTTCACTACATATAAAAAAGGCAAGTTTTCTAAACGGTGATAAATTAAGAAAAACAATTCACACTGGTGTCAGTTTCCGAAGAGTCACACAAGAAGCCAGGGCTGATAACTCTTAAGGGTTCTGAAATGGCACATGCAAATTGTGAATGGGGACAAGACGCCAGACCCACTGTGCCAAGTACAACGTGGTGACAGAAGAGCAGGTACTGGTTGTTTCTGGGCCAAAGGGGGTAACGGATCTACAGCATGCAGCACCCGTAACCCAGACCCGTCATCAGGGTGAATTCCTACAAAGTCTCTCAGTCAGCTTCCTTTACCACCACGCTGCCGCCCGCTCCCCACCCCGCCACCCCAACTGCAGTTCCATATATAAAGCTGAAGAAAATGTGCAAACAGGTTCACATGGGAGAGGTTCACCAAATGTTGAGAAAAGCACCTACGGCATTTTGGTTCAGTAAAGATATGAATTACATCCTTGATAATTAGAAACATTAATTGCTATTCTAAGAAACTCTTAAGAGAAAGCTCCCCAAATCCAAAACAATTTTATGCTGGAATTTGAAATGTTCTATCTAGTTCTAAAACTGCATCATATTAGCAAATGAAGTAGTTATTATTTAAAATGAAATTTAATAACTGGTTAAAATTCTAGGTAATTAACTTTTATGACCATCTAAAATTTAGTTTTAAACTTATAATTTTAACAATATATATTGAACACTTACATTCAATTGTACAGAACGCAATTAATTTAATCTTGAAAAACACTAACAAAACTAAGGAAATAAGTACACACACCTCCGAATCAGTACACTCTCTCACCAATTCTACAACTGCAATAAATTTAATACTGTAAATAAACACTGGACAAAGCAGAGCACTGGCGAAAGAACTCAGAGGCTTTAACAAGTCATTTTATAATTTTTATGAGCTAAGAGAGTGGAGGCAAATGGAATTCTTAGAACATTACTTAAAAATAGATTTTTAAAGACAAAGGTCCTGACTCACTCTTATATACACACACAAAGTTCATCTGTCACAGACAGCAAATGTTGAATTTATACACTGTAGTTTCCAGCAGCATCCTGCACGTTGAGAATAATTAAATTAAACAAGGATGTCAGATCTATGGAAGATGGACCATTCAAATCTGTACAAGAAAGAACACAGCTGTTCTGGTGCTACTGCATATGTGATGTGCTCACTGCTGCTTCTCAAATGCAAAAACCAAGTAAATACCTGAAAAGAAAACAAATAAAAGTTAGAGCTTGGTTTCTCACATCCTCAGGGCAACAATCTTGGTCTTGTTCATAATTTGGTGAAAATTCTCAAGCAGCTTTTGAAAAGGAGAAGTTCCATTATTTCTAGGAGTTCTTCAATAATTTTGAGTCATACTTAGGCAGATATGGGATCATATCTGCTTACTTGAACACAAATATCCACTTACTGTAATAGTGACATCACAGCCCTGGAGAAAACCAATTTAACAGCTCTAAATATCTCTACTGACCGTTTGAGGAAAAAAAAAAAGTATAAAAGCAAAGAAAATGAAAACTGGAAAACCTTATGATTTAATTCTTTTTACCTGGAATAACTGCACTACTATGAGTGCAGGGGTAATCTAAGTTTGCTACTCGGGGGGGGGAAAAACCCTAATAAAAATGGTAAGGAACACATATAACGTGCATGTTAAAATTCATCCAATTATCCAGTGGTTGTGTCGTAGGGCCTGGTAAGGAAAGTGAGCCAAAAGCCACATGATAATCGACAGTCCCAGCCCCAAGAGCACTCTCCCTTAAATAAGGTTTCCGGCTTTGATGTGTTCACTCAAAGACATCTAAATGCGTCTATGGTTCCCCATTCTGAACCACACTGAAGTTCAAACTTATTATATCTTCTTTTAAGATACTGATAGATTTTATGATTATGAAAACGACTGAGAAGACAAATCCTCAAAACATCACAAAAATGTTCAGGGTGTTCACTAGAACATTCACCCAGCAAGTCGAGATAAGAAGCCATGTGATGCGGAGGCCTCGCCCCTTGGGTCAACTGTAGAACAGGGGACGGATGAAGGACAGCAGACCACATAAGGGCCTCCCAATCCTCGACTCCTCAGCCTCTCCAACCCAGCCTGCACAGGAGCACCATGGCAGTCTCCCCTAACATCGTTCTGGTCATGCTATTCTTTACTCATTCTCTAGCTCCTGAGTCTTTTAGGAGAAATAAATATGGCTGGCAGCAGAATAGACACATGGGGAGAAAATAGGCAGGGTGATCATCAACACTGTGGATTCTTCTTGAGGGGAAGGAAGCAGAGCAGCCTAAAGCACTCACTGGCAAGTCGTGAGGCTCAGGATAGGCCGGCATTGCTGAGCTTGCGGTGCACTCCAAGTGCTCTTTCTGCAGCAAACGCTGCCAAACCCACCCCAAACACATCTATACCCACTGCAGATAACCTGGCAGTCCTGACCTACCTGGATCTAGGGTCATATAAAACCAGTGCTTAATTTCAGATCAGCAATGAATAACTTTCTCTCCTTTCTTACTCAAAAATTCTGGAAGTCTCACTAATTATATAAAACACCTTCTGTGCCAGTATTTCAACTGGGATTTAAACAAAAGAAACTTAAACCACTTCTAAAAGCAGATCAGCAACAATTCTCTTTTCTTCCACATTTAAAGCATCTTCTAGAGGAGCAGCAGGCTCTGGTAATACGAGCTAAATGATTAGACCAGTAGGAGTCTAAAATATAGCTTCTTAAGACTGTGGCACCAGCCCACAAAGCCCTCCAGGTTAGAAAAATGTAATTCATCACAGGGCACATGGACCCTGACACACTGACCCTGGCTGCCCTTTGGCCATTGTTCCTTTCCTATTGCTTTTCTCCTCTCTAACCCACCTCTTCTTCAACTGTCTGGGGGAATCTAATTCTTCACTTGTATATTACTGCTAAAGTCCATGTTTAATATAAAAATACAGTGCTCATCTGCAGCCAGCACCACCATCACGACCTTTGACCTAGGTCGTTCTGTTACACGGCACTTTGGGATTGGTGGGACATCTAAGGTAGTTGGCATATCTCCACTCCAGGGAAACCAAAGAAATGTGTCGGTTTCTGCACATATTTCTATGTTTGTCAGAGATTACGTCTCTAATATCTTCCAATCCCATTTCTACCGAGGTCACCAATATTCTGAAACTGGCTCAAAGTGTGCCTTCTTCCCTTTTCCTCTCTCTCCAATTCAGCAAGTTCTAAGAATTTTCCTTTCCGTGGGTGTCCATGAGGCCATGGCTGCGAGTGTGGAGCACCTGGGCTAGCTCTCTGACCTCAGCCAAGCTATTTGCCTGCTTTCCTATCTGTGAAAAGAAGACAGAATTAATAGTAGTCTACTGACAAAGCTGTGAGGATTAAACGAGGCATAACACAGGAAAAGTTTTGAACAGAGACTGGGCCCAAGCTAAACACTCAGCAATACGAACTATTATTATTTTCCAGATTTCACTAGTTTTTATTAAGCTCTCCTTCATCTGTTTTCCCCATTACAGGAACTTCAGCACGTAAAACAGTGGGCCCAGGAGTCACTTATTTATGTCTGTTTCTTCTACTGGATAGTACATTTCTGGAAAGCAGAGAGGTAACATTTATTTTTTTATCCTCCAAAGCCCTTTCATAGATCTTTATGTAAGTTAATATTCAAAATGTTTATCAAATGGGTTATCTCTGATTACCTTTGATTTTTCCTTCAACATAATCAACAAATATTTTAACCAAAGAGTGGGAACTACCTTTTAAGTCATCAGGGCAACCATATAAGGGTATCACCATCCTGGCAGGGAGGCTCTGGGACTTCACAGACTGGCCAGGCCTCTGACCTCTCCTCCAAAGACAGGTGCCTCACTTCAGAATGTCTCTACATCATGGCTGTTCCCAACCACACACCCTCTAAAACATCCTGCTCAATGCTGCTTCACTAAATGTTCTAGTATTTATTATGACCTCACTGTCAACGCCAGAGAGGCCAGAATCAAATAAAATACACGGAACTGCTCCATAAGCCAAAATTTCCAGCAGAAATGTAAGGTAAAGACATCAAATACAGATGGCTTCACGGTAACAAGTAGACAATGAAAATGTTTAAGAATGCTCATCAAAGTTTACGTTAAGGAACATCCTGCATATATTTTCTCTTGGCACTAAATAGCCGTGCAAGATGGGGAATTAGACATTTATAGGAATTTTGTGTATAACATAATCACCCCCTCACACAAATTAATACATGTCAGAAAAATTCTAAAGTTTTCAGATTTTAACAATCACTTTGAAGCAATTTTTGAAAATGTCAGTAAATCTACACTGATGATATACTCACTTGTAGCTTCCCATTCTGATTTACTTAAGGTTCCCTAAAATTTAAAAAAAAGAAAATTTCAGATTGAATATACATATTGAATAAGTACATATATAGTTATTTTTCAATAATGGACAGAGGTCTCCAAAACCCTAACTTCATTATAAATACACATGCAATTTACTGTTAATATTATTGTGATCTGAATATAAAATAAATCAATGAGATTAACCTTTAATGCCATCTTCTCACCACTTTTGCGCTCCTGCCAATTCTCTAAACCACTGATTCTCAACCAAAGGGTGAATCTGCATAAAGAGGGTATTCGTGTGTAACTGGAAAAATTATCTAGCTTACACTTGTAACTTGGAAAATGGAAAAAAAAAAAAAAAAAAGAGGCCTATCTTGAAACATCAAATAATACTGCAGGAGGGAATAAGATTTTACAAAAAATCACAAAATAAAGTATGTATCATACAAAGGAAATAAATTGTATTTAGTGATGTACTTGCTACTTTGCAAAGGCACTGAGTAACAAGATATACAGTGGCAAGTTTAGTGACTAATATAATTTTGAAGAAGTGATAATTATGTAGCATTCATAATTAAGGAAAATGTGAACTTCCACATAGAAGTCAGAGAAAATGAAGATGTAATTTTTCCCCATCTAAGTTCATAAGCCCCTGAATTTTATCTATGGAACACCACGAGTCAGTAGTGTCCAGGTAAAGATTCAATGGTATAGCAAGAAAACTCTCAAGCCAAGCCTATAACTTTTCTCCCATCCTTATTTCCTCCATTCTCAGTTTGTTAAAGTACATTTTATTCTATATTCTACAGTTATAAAAAGTTATCACAACTTAGGGGAAACAGACTACTGTATATCTGATTTGTAACTCAGTGAACTCAAGTATTATAAACCAGTGAAATAATTTCCTAAGTTTCCATTTTTCTATAAAGCATGTTAAAAAATAAAAACTTACCAATGGCAACCTCACTTGACTGTTCTTCATGTACTTTGCTGCATGTTCATAGTCATCCGCCTTCTCAGATGCAAGTTTGGAATTCTCGTTTGCAGGATATGGCTAGGGAAGCAAGTGAAATTCCTAGTTGAGACATTACACTGAAATTTACAATTCAGAATTAAACACACAATCACTGAAATAAAATAATTAAGACAGTAATCTTTAAGTATTACTTCAGGAATACAAACTACACATACTTTTGAAATATGAAAAAAAAAGGAGTGAAGGGAATCCTCTCTGAACAAAGCAGCTGCCATGGTCAACACTGAGCATGATCAGAGTATCTACAATCACAGAGAGTCTACACAGGGACTGAATAGCATCCTGAATTGCCACCAAGGACCACTGGCTGCAAACACCTTTACCTCCCTGACTCCTGGTCAAAGGCTTTTTCTGTTACGACTCTAAGCTGAAGGAAGTTATCAGAAGGGCTAAACATTCATTTGAACATTATGGTGACTTAGCAGCCATGGAAGTATGAATAGCAACTGGAAATAATACAAACGAAATGCTCAGTTAACAGAACGTTGGGAGTTCCAGAAGAGAAGGAAAATATCCAGCCTCCAATACAGGTCATCTCCATATTTACATAAAATCTGAAGAAGGGCCTCAAAACAATGCTGTTATAAAAGGTATGCTGGACAAATGTTTATTCAAATTACTTTGAGCACTATTTTTAATCCATTTGAACAACTCTTTATACTACAAAGTGCTTTGTAATGCATGTAAATAAAAACAATGAATTACACACTCATGTAGCAACCATCTGCTCTGTAAAGGTTATATACTCTTTTAATTCCTTTCTTTGCCCTGTTACAACAAACTAGCTAGCAAGGAATCACTTTAGATGTACATCTTCCTGAAGAATTTTTAAGAAACTGATCCAGGAATGTTTACTTTGCTATCTTCTTTTTCCCCTTTATAAGTATCCTACAGTAAGATCAGACATTAGAAATTTAGCTATGTGTTTGCTGTTTAAAAAGTATTTAGTTTTTTGGACTTCCATAGTGGGGAGAGGCCAGGGTGCTGCTGAACATCCTACAGGGCACAGAGCAGCCCCAAATGCCAACAGTCCTGAGGTTGAGAACTCTTATGTTAAAGTTCTGTCCTAGGTGCTGAAGAGTCTAGAGTTGGCACCAATAAGCTGTGTAACTTATATAAATACTGAGTGTGTACATGGCCTTGAAAGAAATCTCAGAGACAGCCAAACAAGTTTATTACCACCTGGAATTTTTACACCTTTTCTAAATACTCACCTCCAGGGCCTGCATTCGTTTTAACAGCATTTTATTTTCATTGTTCTTAATCTTTTCCTCATAGAATTCCAGAAATGTTTTTTTGTAGACTAGTTTCATATTGTACTTCTTCGCCATTCTGTCCAAAAAAGATTATTTAATGAAAAGGCTTCCAAAATATTTGTAATTCCACACGCAACAGTAACATCTTCTGGGCTTAACTAAAAACCTTTACAAATTCACAAGAGGACCATGGAAAATGAGTGAAGGGCAACACACCACTGACCTGAAGGAAATGTGCAGTTAAATCTCACTGGGTCACAGGGAACTCCAGTAACATAACAGGCCAGGAAATGAAATGAAAGGCTGTGAGATGGGGACCACAGGCTGTAAGGAACACTTTTCTACCAACTCCATTTCATTTGACTCGATCCCTCACAGTGGCATTGAAAATAGTGGCCAACTTCCTTCTTAAAATAGTCTCTTTCATCTACTGGATTCCCTGGCAAGACACACTATTAATTTTTATCCTACATCTTGAACTGGTTCTTCACAGTTTGCTTTACAGGTTTCTTTTCCCAACTTCCAAATGTCATGGTTCTGAAAAGTGTGGCCCAGAACCTTGCTCACTGTCACTCCCTGACGTATACAGCTTGCCAACAGCTACGGTAGCTCAGTCCTGGCCTCTGTCACTGCACTGCTCCCTAGAAATCTCCACCAGGACTGTCACAGGTGTGCTCTAACTCTCCACCTCCAGGGCTGAATCCCACTAGCCTGTTCTTCTGCCAGTCTTTGCTATTTCAGTAAATCTATCTAACGATCCACGCCTCCCCCTCTCTATGCCCAGTGTTCAGCACACCACCATGTCCTCTCTGTTTACCTATACAACATACTTCAAACAGGCCCACTTCTGACCCCGTCACTCGCCACCATCCTGCTCCAACACCATCACCACACAGCTGTACCACTTCGCTCGTTTCGCTGCTATTCTTACCCTTCCTCAACCAATTTTCCAACTGCAGCCAGATTATGCTTTTAGCAGTGCACAGGTCACATCCCTCCTTCACACCCTTCATTGGTTCTCCAGCACACTTAGGGCACAATTCAAAAGCCTTTAACATGGCCTCTAAGGCACTCATTTATACAGGAGTGCTGCCTCATCTTGAGCCAGCTGGGCCCTGATTCCTTAAGGCCCAGTCACAATGGCTTTCCTTCAGCTCCTTGAACTAGCCAAGCTCTGTCCATCCCACTTCGGGGCCTTCACACATATCGTCCCTTACGCCTGGAACACTCTCCCTTCCACTCTCCAACTGGCCAACTAGACAGCCTTTAGATGTTGACTTAAACATCACTTTTTCCAAGGTGGCTTCCTTAAATCCTCAATGACATTAGGTCTCCCTGTTATGCTTTGTGTGTGTTATTTTTTCCGAGTGCATTTGCTGAAGTTGATTACTATGTAGCTGTAGACAACAAAAGGGAACCTGAGGATGATTTCAGGTAGCACAAAAGGAGGAGAGGAAGAAAGGGAAAAAGTCTGAAAGGGGGCTTGTGAGGTGACAGATGAGGGGACAGAGTGAAGGAAACATTTGCGGGCCACTTGGATTTGCATGTAAGAGGCATACGGAAGGCAGGAGTCCCTGTAATTAGCATTAGCCCTCCTTGGAAAGACAACATGAGTAAATATAAAAGCCTCTTCTATTCCAGGTAGTTCATTTTCTATCATAAATATCCAAAATGAGCCTTTACAAATGAAACCAAGCTTTAACCCTAAGAAATACCATAATTACAAAGAACTGAGACTCACTTTGACCAATCTGAATAGGTTTGCCATGTAAAAGCTAATTAACGAAATGGCAGAAGGGTATCTCAAAATCCCTATGCATTTTCTGATTGTCTCCCTGAATGAATACCTGTCTTAATAAATAATTTTAAAAAATTTAAAATATTAAAGTGATACTTTATATGTTTATAATCATTAGGCAATATAAGCAGAAAAAATTGCTAGTGTATGCCTAGCATTTTTAAAAAAAAACTTTCATTTTATTCTTTATATTTTGGCGTATACTTAAATCACCACCTTTGTCAACCCCAAACACCAAGCTAACATACCAAACATATAAAACAACATACTAAAAATGTTTAATATTTTTCTTTCATAAAGTTGAAGAGCATAACATTTCCCCAAAGTTTGCTAATTATAAGGAATATGTGATATAAATTTTTTAATTTTATAGTTCATATTTATAAATTGTGCATAGTATTTTCCATGTTTAGTCACATGCTACTTCATTTTCTCATATTATTGTATATAATTTTTATATATTGTAGAACTCCTGAAAATCCTACACCCATAATTTTACAAGCTGCCTGAGACACAATTCAAATAATCACCAGCCAAATATAAGTAAAAAAATAAAGCTCTTCCTCTTCCTCAGTTAATAAAGGCTTTGTTTTAAAAAGAAGGAAATGCAGTTTGGTCAGCTGTGACATGGCCTGCATTTAACTGGACTCTTCCACGTTCCCTATCAGGGAGACCCCCAAGACCAAGAAAAGGCCTTGGGGCCTTACCTGAAACCCCAGCTTTCCCTGTGCCTGTGGTTTGCCAGGACTCCTAGGAATTCAGGTGCATGAGTGAATACATTCCTGAATCAGGAATTCCTGATTATTCATTCCTGAATAATCAATTTATTATTGCCATTGCCCGTGAGACAGAGGCAATTTCATAAGCTATAGCGAAATATAAAACAACTTTTAATACCTATCCCTGTCAAAAGGAGGATCTCTACTTTGGGAAGACTCATTTTATGTCACCAAAGTGCCAGCAGTTACTTAAAAACAAGTCTTTTGCTATTTATAGTGTCAGTTATTTTCTTCCACAACTTGCAGGCAACAGGCTCCCTTTCTTGCCTACAGGATGAAATAATTCCAGGAATAAAAGAAACTAAATGAGTAAGGCTGCAAGAGACCTATGCCACCAACCCTGGATTTGAAGTTATTCTTTTTTTTTTTTTTAAATAAGGCTATACTTCTTAGGATCCCACTTAAAATAAGAAACAAACATAAATACTGATTTTTTTTCCTTTTCTTTCTCTCTTACGCAAAAAGAGAATAGTTAACAGATTAATGACATTCTTACTCATTTAGCAATGGAAAATAGACCAAGAATTCAGGGACATCCACAACACCTTCCAAGTTGAAGTCATATTTGCAGCCAAATAAAGGATAAGCTCCTTTCTTCTGAAATTTCACAGTATATATTTCATTTCCAAATGATTCTGTTTCTGAAGCTTCAAGGCGTCTTCTATAAAAGTTATCCCCAAACCAAAACAAAAAGATTAAATTTGTTATTAGGTCAAATTTATTTTGATCAGATTAAATATGGGAGGGGGACACACACATGATGCAATTTTATAAAGATTAGCTTTTAATTGGATTTGAGCTACTTTTAAGAAGCTATACACTAAAAGATCATTAACAACCTCACTAATAAAATTATGCTGGAAGTAGGTTTCACTATCATGACAGCTGGTTAAGTCCCAATGCCTCACATCTGATCTGGAGTTTGTCTAGCAATACCACCTCTGGCTTTTTGGCTGGAAGTAACATCAATCTCCAACTTACACAGAAAGATGTTTTAAAGGTTCATCTGCAAATCTAACTTTTTAACTTAAAATTTGAGTATCTACTCAAATACATTATCAAAGTGCTCAGCCCTTATAAGATCAACACGGCATGTTCTGTAAACTTTATTCCTAATAAACACTTGCTACTCTAAAATAAGCTTAATTTTGAGTATTTTATAAACCACAACATATAAAAGTACTTACATCAATTCAAAGCTATTGGGAGTGGTACCAATAAAATAGCCTCCAGGGCTCAGTCTCTCACATGCATTTCTGAGCATGACGTCAGCCTGCTCATAGGACTCGAATGAGTAATGGCAGACAAACTGACAACTGCAGATGTCAAAGCACATTTCTGGGTCACGAAACTTATCAATCAAAAGTTCCTGAAACAAATTAAAATGGGTCAAGACTTTGAAGTTGGCTGGGACATAAAAATTTAGTGAATTAATTTCTAGAATTAGGATCCTTAAAAGTAGACATGACCTCTCACCAACCTACTCTTTCTCATTACATATCATAAAGATCATAATAAAAACGTTCTTTCTTTCTGATTCAATAGAATTTGATTCCCATTTTCACAGTAATTTTAAAAACTAGAGATTCTGAAATAATGCTAAAAAATATATCAAACATGACATTTAAAGGAGTTGAACCTTTAACTGGCTTTACTTGAAAACTAAAGTAAAATGATGTTGAACAGTAACTTGGGTTTAAAAAAAAACACAAAGCTGGTCTTTGGGACATTTTTTACTTTTTAGGCTGCGCCATGCAGCTTGCGGGATCTTTAGTTCCCCAACCAGGGACTGAATCCAGGCTACGGCAGTGAAAGTACTGAGTCCTAACCACTGGACCACCAGGGAACTCCCTGGGACATCTTTTTAAAACGCAGAAGTGTTTTTAAAGGTTTCCAACTTTCTAGCCCTTTTCCTTCCACTTTCACAACTGCAAACAAAATGTGTAGGGTTACAGGTATCTATAATAGTTCAATGAGCTAAGGAGTCAGAAAAGAAATGTTCAAGGGGGGGACTTCCAGCATTTTGAGTGCCTCTATGGTCTTGAACTTCAGCTGTTAAAGAGATTCGGAAACAGGTGTCACCAGACTGTGATATGCTGGGAAACCACCCAAACAAATTACAAGGTAAACAAAATGAAGTGCACATCTATTTCAAAATACTAGAAAATAAATCGTGTCCAAACAGAGAAGCAACAAATGATTTCCAAAGTAAAAGTATTAAAAGCTAAAAATTCCCAGAAGTATTCACTGGGTCATTTAAGGAAATTTATCATTAATGGAATTTCTAGTTGAAACTCAAAATCCATGTCCTAAAGATTTTTAATGTTTCAAAGCAAATTTTAAAAAAATGAGCTGATTTTTAAAGCAAACCATTTACTCATACTAAAATACAAAAACAGACAAATAAAAAAAATACATACCTTTGAACAATCAGCAGTTATAAATTCTGCACTGAAAATATATTCATTATCACGACAACGATTTTTCATGTCCTCGTACCGTTGCTGACACTGTTTGACAGAAACATCAGCAATATCTGGAAGGGGGAAGGGTATTAGTAATGTCAACAAAGGCCCACAGAGGTAAAACGGAAATGCAAAAATGGCACAAATCTAGACTTCATCTCAACTTTTAAACTTTGGCAGGGAATCTAGCCTTAGAAAAGCAAAAAGGTTCTATTTCCTTCAAAACAAAAGAGAAGAAAGTCTTTTGTTCCAACGGAAATGCCCTCTTATTTTTCAAAAGGAATTAACCACTTTTTCAATAGGTACTGACAACAGAAAAGTTCTACCATGATTTTTAAATGCTTATTCAAAGTTAAAAGCAGAAAGTTTAAATTCCAATTTGGATTATAAAACCTAACACTATACGCCCAGCTCTTTATAGTTTCTTAATAAAATGTTATTTGCCTTTTCCCAGTGTTGAGATTTGCACTGCAGGTACAAAAGCAACGGTGGGTACTTTGTCATGAATACAAGGTAGGGGCACCAATGGTACTGGTAATACTTGATATATTCTTCACTGCTATAAGCCAGCACAGAAAGAAAAAAGGGGGAAAAAAATCCAATTTCATTTAAGAATGTCCTTGATAAGCAGTAAAAATTAATTTTATGAAATCTTCAAAACATTTCTGCTACATAACAAAGTCTGCCTGAACAGGACTGGTGTGACTGTGCTGTAAGCTGTACTGCCCACTTTTTTCACACAAAATTGTTTCACTTAAAGAACCACTGACAGACAAACTGGTTATTCAGACTTTGTAATTTGGCAGACCTTTTCTTCATAGTGAAAAAAATGAGCCTGTCATTTCATGAAAACTACGGACTGTATTTGTTACCAATGATAAATTTGAGCTTTCAAGTGAAAGTTCCAACTCTGACAAACTTTTATCTACCACCACCGGCTGGGCACCTTCCCAATACTTAAGACTTTTCTGACCGATGGTGATATTAAACAAATGTGATTTCCTGATGTCAACATTTAGAAGATTTGCATAACTTTAGTGAACATTATTTTCCAAATATTACAAAATCTTGCAGGGCGAAGTGCAAGATAGACCAATGGATTTAAATATAACAGAACACAAAAAGTTCACCAATACGGTTTCAGATTCCACGCTGTAACTAACCTTTAAAGGAACTACCACTTGCCGAATTTTGATGTAGTATCAAAGATGAATATCCTCAATTATCTGAAAAGGCTATTAAAATACTCCATTTCACAACTACTCATCAAATAAAATAACACATCAAAACATATTGATGCAGAAACAGGTGTGAGAATCCAGTTGTCTTCTATTATTCCAGACTCTAAAGGAATTTGCAAAAGTACTTTTAAAATGCCAGTCTTCTCACTACATTTTATCTATAATAAATATTTTTTAAATTCTCGGTTTTAATTTCTATAATCAGCAGATATAACCACATATGCAAAAGCTTTCTGGGGTCCTCAATCATTTTGAAGAATGTACTGTGGTCATAAAACCAAAAACTTTGACAAGTGCCGATTTAGGCAATACTACTCCACAGGTGGTGCTGGGTACTTCCCACAGCAAGGAACATGACATCATCTTGTCCCTCTTCAGGGTTAAGACTGACCAGCAGATTCAGGCACTTGATTCATCCAGTTAAGTTCCTATCAACTTTTCACCTAATAGCTTAGATCTATTATTTTACCAAGCGTGGAAAAATTTATTCATCATGATTTTTCAATAAAGAGGTATTTTTCTTTTCAACCATTTGGTTACGTTGAAATATGGTTTATACAGGGTTAGAGAAGATAAGTACTAGCCACCTCCTCCCTTAGTTTATGAATTTCAGAATGAGTAAGTTTCCTTGCTCCCTCCAAGTGTGAACGAGATTTTTCCCCTTTATTTCATGTTTCAATCCACTGTAATCACTGTCTTTTTAAAATAATTAATTAATTAATTAATTAATCTTGGCTGCGTTGGATCTTTGTTGCTGTGCGCGGGCTTTCTCTAGTTGTGGCGAGTGGGGGCTACTCTTTGTTGCAGTGCACAGGATTGTCAATGAGGTGGCTTCTCTTGTTGCGGAGCACGGGCTCTAGGCACACGGGGTTCAGTAGTTGTGGCGCACAGGCTTAGTTTTAGTTGGTCCGCAGCATGTGGGATCTTACCAGACCAGGGCTCGAACCCGTGTCCCCTGCATTGGCAGGCGGATTCTTAACCACTGTGCCACCAGGGAAGTCCCTTGTAATCACTCTCTTTTTTAATGAAGAAACTATCCTATCTTTGACCAGTGAAAGCCTTTCCAAGCTTGTGTTTCAAACATGGAGTCCGACATGACTCCAATCATCCTTGTTTTTAACACCATCAGTAAAGTCTCATTACTCATTTTAGAAAACACCCATCTCATGCCTAGCCCCCAGACATCTTGTGGTAAGGTATTTTGGTATTATGTCCATAATGAGATCTTTCTTATTTACATTTACCTGACAGACCACAAATTATTCTTTCCCATGCCATTATCTGTCTTACCAGTACAAACTAGCTTGTCAATTCTTCCCTTTTTCCACTTGAGCAAATCTCCACCTTTACCACATCCCAGGTCCAAAACAGTGATATCACGTTTTTTTTTCAGTCGCACCTTTTCTAAAAATTCTCCTAAAAGAGAAAATTAAGTCATAATAAATGATCTCTTCTCCATTTTTACTAAAGCATAAACTGTTACCCCTAATAACCTACTAACTTCTGCCTGACACGTACAGTAAGTCCCCTACATTCAAATTAGAGAACTTTCAAAGATGTGAATGTGTGTTCGTTATGTCCAATCACGTAAGTTAGTTCATGTGTCTGGCATACATTGTCACATGCATGCTCTACAAGTGATTGTGCTTTTGTGTATTTTACGGTACAGTACTGTACAGAGTACAGTAGTACAGTATTATTTCAAGCCCCGAAGGTCCAGAAGCTATTGTAAAAGCAGTGGTGATGTAGCTGGTCCTGCTAAGAAGCACAGGTTGTTGTAATGTACTACTGTACTTTTCAAGGAACTGTACTGTAAGTTTAAAAATATTTTATGTTTGTTTTTTATGTATTATATGTGTGAGAAGTTATGATAACCTATTACAGTATAGTACTATAAAGCAATTGTGTTAGTTGAGTACCCAGGCTAACTCTGTCGGCCTTACAAACAAATTGGACTTATGTACGTGCTCTCAGAACAAAGCTCGTTCTTGTGTAGGGGACTTAGTGTAATATAAACACATTCATTTATGTAATTAATTCATAACTTCTAGAAAATATTTCAAAATTTGACTAAGAGTTAATTAACTTGATCCTTCAGCATTAAAGATGAAAGAGTATGTGTCTGGTATTTTAGAAGCTAAGACAGGTTTTTGAAGGTTATTTTCAGAATTTGATTCAACATTAAATAGCAAACATTTTATTTTTTCTCTCTCATTTTATTAAAAAGAAGTTTAATAGTACAAAGAAGCCACATGACCTTGGTGGGTCAATAGCAAACATTTTAAATTCTAATTAATACAAGAATACCGAACACTTGCTCATAAGAAAAAAATTATTCATAATTTTTTGCAGTTCTCTTTCCAAAGCTAAGTGTTTAGCTTACTATACACGTAATAATTATGGGATCACAAGAGACCTTGGTTTTGATAAAAGATGTCAAGCTTACCTCTAAACTAGTCAAAAAACTATACATACCTCTTAATTTTACTATCATCAGAATTCTTAAAAACTCTGAAATAAAAATGGAGTCTTTTATCCCAATCTACCAAATCACATTAAGATCCAACGAATAACATTAGCATGTCCCTTACATCAATAGCCAAATGGTTCAAACATAAGTTAAAGGCATATTAATATTCTTAGACAATGAAATATTCAACAAGTCTAAAATTGGATAAAATACTGAATCCTAGATCTACTCTTCCTATCATTCTGAGTTTAATGTTTTCTATTTCTTATGTGTACTATTTTGACTGCTAGAATATTCTGTATAAGTACTTCTGCCTTTCACTGTCACAGAAGTACAAGTGTTCCATATTCAACTTTCTGCTATGAATCTTAAAAAAAAAACCAGCATAAAATATAATACGGAAAGAGTGAAAATAAGAATTATAAAATCTCTTTATTTCCACATAAGATTAATGAGAGGGGAAATCTTCATGAAACATTATTCAAAGATATCTTTATCACATTCAAGCATTGTACTCAACTATCACTAGCTATAAGCAGCAACAAGGAAGCGAAAATGAATGACAAAGAATGGGTGTTGAGAAGAAAAAGAAAAAAGGCAGCAAGGGAATTTGGCACAGGCCACACTGATTACAGCAGGACCAGAAAGACAGGTGCAGATAGCAAAGCACCCATTGAGAGAGTTGCTGGAACAGCTGAAGAAGATATAATACCATAAATATGCTAAGAGATAAATTTTTGCCAAGTCTGACATACGTGTTTTTAAAAACTACCCATTTCCCTGTTTATAAAAATAATACAACTAACAATGTGAAAAATAGTGCTGAACTTAAAAATATTTATTCAATGAATAAATACACGAATAAACAACACATTAGGAAAAATACTAAATGATAACTTATCTGCATTACTGAGGATGATGAGGAAAGGAAGAGAAAAACTGAAAAGAAATTAGGAACAGCAACCAAAGATTACGAGTATAGAGTAAAAATGCCATAAGTAACCTAAAAATAAATAAATAAATAAAAAGAAGTTCGTTTATTCATTTACCCTGGCTGACAAGTAGCAGAGTCAAATAAGTCTTATTTTTATAATAAAACAAAGAAAAATATTAAAATGTGTTCGAAATAATGAGTCTAGTTCCCACTCCTGACACTTCTCAGAACGGATAATTTATCTTTTAAAATTACTAAATTATTGTTAAAACTAGTAGAAAGTAGCCATAATTAGCACTTTATTCTTTTCAGTGTAAATATGAAAGCATTCTCACTTTTTCTGAGGTTGGCTTTTTAGAAAACAAAAACAGAAACCAAAATTAAAAAAAAACCTTTTTGTGAAAAACTCCAAAATCTACTGGCTTTTAAAAATTCTCTAATCTCAGGTAAGTGACTATTTAATGTACTTGATACACAAAGCAATAGATATATTCTGAATCATATTTCCTCCACTGACTTCCATTTTAATATCAAAGGTGAGTTTCCATAGATAAAATGCTTCTAAAAAGCTGAATGTCTTCATCAATCCTCAGAGTAAACTTTATTTCTCCCCAGAAGAAAAAACAAGTTCAATGGACAATCAATACACATGATGACCTTTAACAACTCATTAAAGGCCTAGAGATAAAAGATCATGGCACTGCCCATTTTCTTGACCTAATGGAACCCAAATGTTTAATTCAACAATATATCATTGCTCCAAATTATTTAATAGCACTAGGTTAGCTTGATTCTAAATGTAAAAGCACGTTGCCTTCTGAAAGCCTGATTAACTCATCAACTTAATATTAATTAAACACTCATTGCTATCTTATGTAGTCAATCATAAGTAAATATGAAAAAAATTTACCTAAAAGGCTTAGTTTCAGTTTTGGCTCCAGTCTTATAAAGCCAAGCTTTGATGATTAAATGAATAGTAACTAAAGACCTAGTAGCTTTGTGTATGATTAACCATTTGGGGAGTAAAAATGAGACATAAGCTGAAATTAAAAATTCAAAACTATAAATCAAAAAACAAGCATACCAATGAGGACACTTTTCATCCAATTATTAAAGTTTCTTAGGTAAAAAATTCTACTTTGGCTACGCTTCTCCAAACCAACTTCCTGGAGTTCATTGTAGTGAGCAGCCACTGCTGAGCTGTGTCCTTCTTCTAAGTTCTGAAAATAAAAGAATTGAATAAAATTAAGAAGCTGAACATGAAAAAAATTAGTCTAAAAGAGCATCTGACCTATATACGGATAAAATACTACTGAAATTGGTAAACTTCATTAAGCAATGGCATAACCACAGAAATCCTAATTATAATCACATGGAAGATTTTCCCCTGTTCCCTATTTTTAAAAACATCTCCTGATTTAAAAAATTTTCATCTTGATTTTCATCTATAGAATTTTGGTGTTAATGTATTAATAAAACCAGTACTCTTCCAGAGTTCTGATTTATTCAATTCAGTAAATGTCAGTCAGTGGATGAAGTTCCTACAAGAATATAAAATAGAAATAATACATTTATTATATTACTATAAAATTGTTGTGGGCATTAAGTGAGATAATATACACAAAGAGATGGGAACTCAACAGGCTATGTTCAGTGTCAGTGATTTCTATTATTTGCTATTAATCTAATTCAAGTTTCAATTTGTGCTCTCTATCTAAGACCCTAAGCATTCTGCAAAAATGCCAGGAAAGTAAAGGGCTTCAGATCCCCCCACTCCCCTGCTCAACCAAAGTGTTTCATCTGACATGTAAAATAGGTAAAAGGTTTACGATTTTCACTTGAAAAAAGGGTTCCACTGCTAGTAAAAGTTTAAAAACTACATTTATGATACAAGCTCCTCTCTGTTACAAAGATTTGCATTCCACCAATGACAAACATGTGGCTTATCTGCTTTCTTCCTGAGGAGTGATGGCAGAATTTTACTCATTCATTGAGTAATCCAGATTCCAACTCAGATCCCGCCACAATATAGTACTTCCAGATGAAAATGACTTGCTATCCCTTGCTTTATAATATTCTTGCTAAATACCAGGCTTAGCTAAAATTGTATGTAACTACCCTAATAAGAAGTGGAAACACCATAGTTTAAGGAATTACATTAAGAAAAGAATGTAAAGCTGGGTGTCATCTTGATATTTATCATTGTAAGTGATAATCTCAAATACTTCAGACATAAAAGAGATGAACACCTAATTACGAAGGAAAAAAAAGAGGATGAACGCCTAATTAAAAGAAAAAAAAAAGAGATGAACACCTAATTAAAAAGGGAAAAAAACGAACACCTAGTTAAAAGGGAAACAAAATTTAAAAATTAATTAGGAACACCTAATTAAATCATCTGGACCTTACACTGTTGTGTTTTTGAAAGTACTAAGAAAAAGTAAACTATAAAAACTACCTTTCAAGTTTCTAGTTAAATAAGATTTCCGAAATAAGATAAAAATTATCTCATTAGCAGAAGTTGTACCCACATAGAAAATAACTAAATTACAAGAGTTAAAACCCTACTTTATCTTAAGACGATGTCTATTAAAAATAGAACATTCCTACAGATGGTCAAAAAGCACATGAAAAGATGCTCAACATCACTAATTATTAGAGAAATGCAAATCAAAACTACAATGAGGTATCACCTTACACAGGTCGGAATGGCCATCATCAAGAACTCTACAAACAATAAATGCTGGAGAAGGTGTGGAGAAAAGGGAATCCTCATACACTGTTGGTGGGAATGTAAACTGGTACAAACCGTACAACCACTATGGAGGTTCCTTAAAAAACTAAAGATAGAACTACCATATGATCCAGCAATCCCACTGCTGGGCATATATCCAAAGAAAACCAGAATTCGAAAAGATACATGCACCCTAATGTTCACTGCAGCACTATTTACAATAGCCAAGACATGGAAGCAACCTAAATGTCCATGACAGAGGAATGGATAAAGAAGATGTGGTACACATATACAGTGGAAAATTACTCAGCCATAAAAAAAAATGAAATAATGCCACTTGCAGCAACATAGATGGACCTAGAGATTATCATACTAAGTGAAGTCAGTCAGAGAAAGACAAATATCATGATATCACTTATATGTGGAATCTAAAAAATGATACAAATGAACTTATTTACAACACAGAAATAGACTCACAGACTTGGAAAACAAATTTATCGTTACTGAAGGGGTAAGGTGGGAAGGAGGGATAAATTAGGAGTTTGGGATTAACATATACACACTACTATATATAAAATAGACAGTCAACAAGGACCTACTCTACAGCACAGGGAACTCTACTCAATATTCTGTAATAACCTATATGGGAAAAGAATCTGAAAAAGAATGGATATATGTGTATGTATAACTGTATCATTTTGCTGTATACCTGAAACTAACACAACATTGTAAATCAACTATACTCCAATATAAAATAAAAATTAAATTAAAAAAAAGAACATTCTTAAGTTATTAAAATTATGTAAAAAAAAAAAAGGTATTATTTCACAACTGCTCCAGATTTCAATCTGACATATTCCATTATGAATAAAAGAAAATACACTCAAAATACCTTTTGCTTTTCAGGAACATCTTCAAGTTCTATTTTTCTCCTTTTCTGAGTGCCATCTCCAGTAGGTTCATCTTCTGGAAAACCATCAGTTTCCATTCTTCTTTTCCTTGAAATGCCTTCATCATCACCAGAACCTTTTTCCTCTGGGGCAATTTCAGCATCAAGTTTTCTTTTCTTGGATGGAGTGTCTTCCCCACAACTAGAACTTTCCTTTACAAGATCATCTTCAAACTCCATTTTTCTCTTTTTTGGAGTGTCTACTTGCCCACAAGTAGGAGCCTTTTCAGGAAACCCAGTCCCAGGAGAGGTTGTGTTTTCATTAACAATGAATGAAGACTCTGTTTCTGAATCTATTGATGTTTTTGCCTCTTCATGAGAGATCTTTTCACATTCCTCTGCTTTTGCAGAATTTTCCATTTTTGATTACTTAAATATATGGTAAAACTTCATGAACTAACACTGGAATGGCAAAAATTTCATATTACTTGTAAATGTAATGCTAAGACTTTAAAAACAATTTAAACCAGAAACTAGTCATTTAATTTCAGCGATCAACTAAGAGTTTAAAAAACCTCATTAAAGAATATTGAAAACAATATTGATATATATCGCATATGAATTTCTGAAAATGCTAATGTGGAAGTACTAATTATAATCCCGGAACACTTCTACAATCTTGTCCATAAAAGTCACCATTGGCATTAAAACTGACGAAGTCGTGGTAAATGAAGTCGGTTCCATTTCTATCCTGATCCTTACCCTACAGCCTTGGTTCCCCAAATGTGCGCTGGACTCTATAACAAACTGATATGGGCACAGGAGAATATTTCAAAATTTAAGGCAACGGTAGTGACATCTGACATCTGGAAAATATCACAGATACACCTTCAAATAGAGCATAGTTTTAACTGAGTAGATTGCACTACATTTCTTTAAATGACACCAGAAGCTTGTGAAGCTGAGACTGGTGGTACCACAGAAAATCAGTGTAAAACAGGAAATGAAGTTGATGTCAAATCTGATCTCAAGGCTTGAGAAGATATCCAGTACTCAACAGATGTACATATTCCACTAGTATGCATTCGTGGTTAGCTAAGAATTAAACACAATTTTTTTTCAATCCGTGCATTATTTTTAAATACAAAGTTGTTAGGACACGCTTATTAAATTGTTTGGACTAAACTATTTAGTAAGGGAAACTACTAGGTATTTCTTTTGGCCTAGGGACACTGAAAACCAAGAACAGGAGAAGTCTGGGAACCTACAGTTGACTTCTAAAATCCTTACTTCGTAATGGGTGTCAGAATTAGGTAGAAAGTGAAGAAAGTAGAATTGGGTGGACAAGAAGTTTCAAGACCCAGCCTGCAACTTAATGACCATTAGTCTCTTTCAAATGTTCTTAAGCCTATGTGTGAAATGGGAGGGGGAGAAAAATAAGTGAGCTATTTATTGGACAGGAATTTATTAAGTCATTCAACAAGTTGAGCGAAAGCCTACTACAGAGAAGCTCAATAAGACACTATGTGAATTAGTCTTCAAGAAGTTTACAGCTGATATACTACTAAAATGTTAGGCTGTATTATTCAAACCAAATGTAAAAGAAAAAGCAAAAGTCCAAAAATCAGTGAGATTCAGCAAATTCAGAACCTGAAAATTATGAAGCGGGGGGTGTTCCCTGTAAAGAAACAGAATAAGAAATAAAGTCGGTTAATGGAATGGGTAAAAACAAGTCACTCTAAACCGGGAAGGGTTTCAAGGGATATTAACTTTCACTACCCAAGGTTTGAGGTAACAGAATACCAAGACGTGCCAAAACAGGAAGAAATGACGCAGAGAGAAAAAAATTACCCAGAAATGTAATTTTATGAATACTGCTTAAAATGATTATCTAGTAAAACTATCCACCAAATTGTCAAGTCCCTATCCTCTCCTCCCTACCATTTATTTCTTAATAAGGAAATAGAAACTGGTTTTAATATAACTTATCCTTAGCTATAAATAATTTCAGCTGTAAATGTAATATCTAAATTCTCTATTGGGAATAAAAGTTAATTTTATTTATATTTATCTGTAACATTTCCACAGATGAGATGGTCTAAAGACAATTCGGTCAGAATAAACACGGATTTCCAAACGAACCCAAAGATGGATAAGACTGAGGCCGAGCGTCTAAGGTGAACAAAGAGTAAGGTCCAGACCCAAGAGGGCTGTCCTTCGGAACCCTCGAGGAAGAACTCCGGTACAGAGTCGACAGATACAGAGATGCGCATGAACGACCACACCTGCATCTCGGTGACCTGCGCGGCAGTCACACCCGAGGTTTCACGGGAACCGCCGGCCCCGGGACTCGAGCTCAAGCAGGTGAGCTCCACGCCCAACCCGCCGGCGGGCCGGGTCTCCTCGAGCCCGAGGACTCACTGAGCTGCTCAGGCGCCGCCCGGCTCAGGTTCCAGTCCACTACGCAGGCCAGGCCGCCGGCCGCTCCGGCTCCGGCAGCCCGGCAGGCCTGAAGCCGCTCTAGGGCCTCCCGAACCCGGGCCGGCTCTGCGCGGAGGGGCGTCAGCGCCCACGGACCCGGCACTGCCAGCGGTCTGAAGGCCTCTTCCACCGGGGCGGGCGCGGCTACACACAAAGAGTACGAAACCCAGCGTTGGAACCACACACTCACCGTCCAGCCATCCGCGACTCTGTTTGCGGAAGCGACTCCGCGCCACGCGCACGCTGTGACGCCACTTCCGGAGAGCGCGGGTCACGCGTCCCGGAACCCCGAGTCCCGGCGTGCCGCGCGCGCCGTGCCGAGGGCGCCGGCAAGAGCGGTGCGATCCCGTGGTTGGTGTGGACGGTGTGTTGGGCGGGCGGGTGTGCCGGAGGCCGGGTCGCCTGAGCACGCGGCTTTCGGCGCCCTGACCCACGCTCGGCTGGTGGCTCTGCGGAGGGGCACGGCGGGGGCTCCAAGCGGCCGCACGGCGGGGAGCGGCGGCGGCGGCCTCAGGTCCTGAGGTATCCTGGGTCGAGGCCTCTGGGGGCGGGGCCGGGCAGTCGGCGGGGCCTCCTCAACGTGGTACGCGGCGGTGAGCGCCCCCGGGGCGGACAGAGGTCACCCCGCCCTTCGCTGTGCGCCGGTGTCCTGCAAACCCTGTCTGTGGGTCGGTTTTCTAGCCTCCGCTCTGCCTCCTTCACCCTTTGCTCTGCCCTTCCTTGGACGCCGGCCGAGAGGGGCCTGAGAGCCCCCGCGCTCGGACTTGATTCGGAAACGCGCGGCGCCCTACTTCTCCCCGGGGACCGCGGGTCGCTCCCTACCGCCGCATTCGGGAGGTTCAGCCAGAGTTCTCTCGAGAGGGCCGTTCTCATCTGTCAGACTCTGAAGGAAGGGGCAGCCCACACCTGTTTAGGAGAAACGCCTTCCTGGTAGTATTTGTGTTTTCTGGATTTTGGTATGGGATGGTTGGGGAGTCAACACGCTTTGTTCGTCCTTTCCCTTCAGTTTCTACTGGAGAGTCGCAGGTACCTGCTTGCCACCCCAGACTAGGGTCAAAACTGTGCCTGTGGACCTAAAATTGTTGATGCTTTGTGCCTCAGCACCTCCCACCTGAAGGGTGTAAAACGGGATCAGAAATACGTTTTCCATTATTCTTCACCAAAATTGATCCGTTTAAAAGCAGCTTTGGAAATAGGTTCACTAGCCTGCATACTTGTCAGTAGACGCAGTTATATTAGCCACTAGACTTCGCCTGGGGGAAAGCAACATTCGCAGCATATACTTTACAGTCGAGTCAAAATTCTAAATTGTGGGCACTAACCTTTCTGAGGTTGTTGACCACTTATAAACTTTGGACCAAGAATGAAGTCTGTTTTTAATGAATGAGGATGAGCCATCCATTTCAGATGACTGTACTTGTATTTCTTTTTATTATATGCAGTGAGCTAAGTTGAGAATTAACTTCAGTTCATTATTATTTTTTTTCGAGGTTGATTTTTTTTTTTTTACCATAGTGATGCATGCACCTTTGATACTTACTGCCCTCATAACACAAGTAAGATTACTTGAGTATGTGTCTGTAAATACTCTTTATGCATACAAAATAGCCAGTGATCCTTCCAAGAAAGTTTAAGCATCAAACCTAAAAATTCAGCTAAATGTATTCTTATTTATTTCTCTAAACATAAATTAGTGGCCTGCCACAGCTGATGTGTAGAAAATCACTATGACGAAATATCTCTTCCTCAGTGTGATTTAGTAGTACTTGTTACTTTTCACAGCGTATTGGGAAAATATATTTTTCCACATGGCATATTTTTACTTTTCTCTTTGTTGTTTATTTTTATAGTAGGTTGTTTTGCTCTCCACCTGAGTTCATTATTATTGACAACTGCAAAGGTTGTCCTAGAGATTGAATGTGTTATTGCGTATTCATGCATTTAGAACTGGCTAATTACATATCCATATATGCTGGTTCCAAGGCTAAAGTTTCTTATGATAGTTGCTGTTGTAATTTTATGGAAAAGGAATCTAATTTTGACTTTTTAAGAAATTTTCTCATTAGATTAAAAGTCTCCTAACTATATGTTTATACAAACTCTACCGTGAATTGATGTTGTGAATGAGATATATAGAGATAACATTTTGTAGTTTTTATTAAAGTTAACTAGAAGTCAAGTAGATTCAGTTGAGAATATTTCTGAACCAGGTTCGTTTTGCCCAGCTCCCAGCAAGCCAAACACTGAGATGCTCAGGTTCGCAGCAAAGAGAGGGTTTATTCACAAGGCAAGCAAGTGAGGAGACAGGAAAACTAGTCCATCTATCCTAAAGCGAAGGGCTCTGGGTATTTATGGGATAAAGAATAAAGAAGTAGGGCTGTCTGAGGTGGGGGGAGTGTGGGGAAAGGTGATTGGAAAAGGGTGTAAGGCAGGGTACAGGTGAAATGGATTTAATGGTAACCCACTGGTTTCAAGAATAGAGGAAGAACTCTTGAAGGTAGTAGTGATGGAGAGAGTAAATGGGCTAGATAAGAATATTTTAAAAGTTACCATTGGTGTTATTTTTCCCACCATTGCCTGAGTAATAAATGGTTTTCTGGAAGTTGAATTAAAATAATAATAGCTGATAGTTTAGTACCTTCTGTGTGCCAGAGTAAGTGCTTTATACATTTGAAGTCATTTAACTCTTACATTTTCAGTGGGATAGTTGTTATGATTATTTTTGTTTTATAGGTGAGGGGTAAGTAACTTGTCCAAGGTTATGCAACTGGGAAGTAGTGGTGGGCTAGGTTTTGGATCCAGGCAGCCTGACTCCAGAAATCAGACTCTATGCTAATGATGAAACAGTGCCAGTTTAAGGCCAGACTCAGAACTGGAAGTTGACTGAAACACAGTAGATTTTCAGAAAATGTTTTGATACTTCTTAATGCTTGGGTTATTATGTTCAGAGAGAAAATAGCTGGATAAGGATGTTGTCTTGTTAGCATATGAACTCTAGCAAGACAGGGATCATCATTTTGTTCAGTGGTTTAACCCAGGTGCCTTGAACAGTGCCTGGCACATAGTGGGGTGGTAATGGATGAATGAATAGCCTAGAAAGGTTTTTAAAAATCCCATTTTTTTTGAAAGGACATACAGGATTTATTTCAGCCTATTTATAAGATTTCTTTATGTGCTGTTTTGATTATTTGGTCCATTATTCACCCAGACTGGTTTGGATTTCTCCTGGTTTGTATTGGGTTGGCCAAAAAGTTCGTTTGGGTTTTTCCATAAGATGTTATACTTTTGTCAGTGAGAGAAAATGAAGTAGTAATTTGTAAGTTTTCTGGTCAGACTAAAGGCAAGCAACAGTTTCAATAGATACCATCCCTTAAAGTGAGAGCACTCAGAGGTGGGTAATTTTAAGGTGTCATTTCTGTTGTGGAGTTGAAGATCACATTTTTGAAACATAAAAATTGTTTTTAAAATGTAGATACAATGTTATAGCTTCCTAGGAATGATAGTGTTCTTGGAGGTAGGAAAGAGAGGTGGTTGTAGAAGCTGTGTTTCTCCAAATAGTTTTGGAAGAACTGTTCATTCCTTCAGTCCACTCAGCCGAAGTGTCCCTACTGAAATTTTATTGCCTTTTTTGAACACATAAGATATTATTGTTTAAAAGGTTTTTCCTGTAATAGAAAGTAAAGATTTGCTTGAGAAATCTGTAAGTTTATATTTGTGATGATTAGTTTTATATGTTAACTAGACATGGCTATAGTACCTATTAAGTGATACTGTGATGGTATTTTGAAAATGTGTCAACATCTGTAATCAATTGACTTTAAGGGGATTACCCTCCATAATACGGGTGGGCCTCATTCAATCAATTGAAAGCCTAAATTTCAAACTGAGGTGCCTCAAGAAGAAAAAAATCCCAAGGCTGTGGCATCAATTCTTTTCTTTTTAAAATTTATTTATTTAATTTATTTATTTTTCGCTGTGTTGGGTGTTCATTGCTGCACGCGGGCTTTCTCTAGTTGCGGCGAGCTGGGGTTACTCTTTGTTGTGGTGCGCGGCTTCTTACTGTGGTGGCTTCTCTTGTGGAGCATGGGCTCTAGGTGCACGGGCTTCAGTAGTTGTAGCATGCAGGCTCAGTAGTTGTGGCTCGTGGGCTCTAGAGCACAGGCTCAGTAGTTGTGGCGCACGGGCTTAGTTGCTCTGCGGCATGTGGGATCTTCCCGGACCAGGGATGGAATCCATGTCCCCTGCACTGGCAGGCGGATTCTCAACCACTGCATGTGGCGTCAATTCTTGTATGAGTTTCCAGCCTGCAAATCCACTCTACACATTTCAGATGTGTAGCCCTCACAATTGTGTGAGCCAGTTCCTTAAAATAAATATATCTATTTAAATAAACTAATAATAGATTCCCAATAGGTAGATATAGATATATGTATATGTTTTTTCCTGTTGGTTCTGTATCTCTGGAGAACCCTGTCTGATTCAGATTTTGGTACTGAGAGTGGTTCTAGAGGAACAGAATCTTAAGGATGAATTTTCTGGATTGGTTATGGCATTCCAGAAATTGGTTCTCTAATCTGATTAGATTTAAAGGCACCCTTGACTATTCTCAGTGGTAAAGAAGGCAGGCACTGTAGCCCACGATGTGATATGACAATAGAGATATGCAAAATACCACCATTGGATACTACTACTCAGATACTTAATGAAAGACCAGGTTCTGGGTGATCATGTATTTGAAGATTTAAAACATTTTTGCCAGATGATGAACAAGTATAATGAGACTGACTGGTTGCTCTGTTTTCGGAGAAAGGGGGGTGGGAGGTGGAGAGTGATGAGCTCAGGTCTTGAAATTCCCAGCTCAAGCTCTGTATAAATGACCAGAAAGTTTCTATGTCTGCCCTTCTCACATAGATGCAGAGCTGAGATTGCTGAAAACCAAACCCTTATCCTGCAGAGTGGCTGGATTACAATGCAAAATGAATTCCCATTCTAACAGGGTGTCTGCTGTTAAAATGAGAGCATTGCCTGGGGAAGGTTGAGATCCTCAAATTTGGAATGGAGTATTGAACTCCTAAGTTTTCATTAGTCTTCTTTGGCGGTAGAAGCAGTCCTTCCACTCCTGTTTGAGGAAGTTAACCTGTAATGACCTTCCCTGAAGGCTAGACATTGCTGATTGATTCTCCTCAAGAACTACCTCTACCACACTTCTTTGCTTCTAGACCTATAACTAGATTCCCACCCTAACAAGCCCTCAAGGGTCAGCTACAAAGTGTGACCTGAAGGGGTGTGCCATACTCTTAAAAAATGGCAGGAATGTTTATTTGTTTATACACATGGAAATCTGGGGGATATGTTTACGAATGGATATTAAGGATGTGGGATAATGGTGGAAGGAACATAAAGTTGGGCCAGGCTAAATTTACTGATATAGGCCCACTAAGCAGAGATTCTTGATTCACTTTTATAGCTTGAGGGGTTAGAAAGGGCTCTCAGCAGTTTGATTGGTTGGCTGAAGCATGGACCAAAAGGTGACCCACGCTAAATGAAGTTGAAATGCCAGGCCTGCCTTGGTACACTAAAGAGGAAGGGGTCCAAAGGCTTAGGGACACTGGAATGGTAGAGTGGATTTAACACGTAAGAGTAGCTCACCCACTCTGGGGGAGTCCAGAAGAGAAACTTTTCACCATGACTGGGAGAATTAAATTTGTGAGGGGAGCCCCAGCATCCATGAAGAGCCCTATGATTGCTCTTCTCTGTGGGTCAGAAATTACAGTGACTTTGCTGCCACTAAACTGGGGATCCTTAAATGAAGTGAAGGTATTTGGAAATTGGGCAGGTACTATAGAGAGACATATTTTCTTAATTGCATATGTATATGCTGAAGGAAAGAAGCCAGAGGAGAGGGCAGTTGGAGTACAGGAAAAAGAATAGCAGTAGAAAAATACAAGGAAAACTTGGTTGAGCAGAATTCTTGGAAGACACAGGAAGAGTTTAGATCTAGAACACAGATGGAGGAATGGGCTTTGAATGGAGGGATAGTTCATTTTCTGAGGAGGCAGTTAACTGACCCTGAGATGGGTTTGGATGCAGGTAACTGGAAGGGAGAAGGCTGAAGTTGAGAAAATTCATCCCCTAATAATTTTGGTTCATTTTTAAGGGGAAGTGGGGGATAGCTTTATCTAATTATTCATTTAACAAATATTAGGTGCCTCCTATGTGTCAGCCAACCTTTGTTGTCGGCACCTGAGATGCAGCAGTGAATAAAACAGGGGAAAAAAAATTCTGTCCTTGTCAGTCCTTAAATGGACTTAAATGATAATAATAAGTGAATAATAATTATCCTAAAACAGTAATAAATAAGTGAATCATGTAGGGTGTTAGACAATAAGTGCTATGGAAAAAGAAACAAATAGAACAAGGTAAGCAATATTGGGATGACAGGGCTGGAAGAGAAAGGATTGGGAACAGTGACCCCGTGGAGCGGGTACCATTTGAACAAAGACTTGTAGGAAGTGAAGGAGTTAGTCATGCAGGTATCTGGAGAAAGACTCTTCCAAGCAGAGGGAACAGTTAATGCAGAGTTCTTAAAGCAGGGGCCTTTTTAGCATGTTCGAAGAGCTGTAGGGGGGCTAGTGTGGCTGGAGCAGAGTGAGCAAGGCACAGGCTGAGAGTAGGTGATGTATTCAGTGAGGGAAAGGTAGAAGGTTGTGTAAGGCAGGGGTCCCCAACTCCCTGGCCTCGGACCATTACCGGTCCATGGCCTGTTAGGAACTGGGCCACACAGCAGGAGGTGAGCAGCGGTGCAAAGCTTCATCTGCCGCTCCCCATCGCTCGCATTACCACCTGCACCTATCCCCACCTCCGATGCCCCGCCCCCAGTCCGTGGAAAAATTGTCTTCCACGAAACTGGTCCCTGGTGCCAAAAGGGTTGGGGACTGCTGGTGTAAGGCATTGTAGGCAGTTGTAAGGACTTACCTTGGGAGAAATTGGGGAGCTTTAAACAGAGGAGAGACATGATCTGATGTATACTTTATATTTTACCATCTGAAAGTGAAGTATGAGGCTTGAAGAGATTGGGAAAAGTGAGGAATGGTGGAGGAAGCTCATCTGATCAGAAACCATCATCAGTTGTCACAGCATTCAGAGCCTTTCTGAGATAGAATGATGTACCATCAATGTATGCTGGTACTAATTTACTCAGTTATGTGGCTTTTGTTAGTGCTCAGCTATGATTGTGGGATGTAGTTGTGGGAAAAACAGATGGTTGGACTGGCTCTGGATTAGATTTTGTGGTCTGGTGTTGCAGAAGGACAAAGTAGTGATTCAAGTAATGCACTGTAGAATCCAGGCTGGATAAAGACTTCAGAGTGAAACCAGGAGGAGCTGTTGGATTTGAAGGAGAAGGAGGGTAGAGTGGGACAAGGTTCTGGAACTAGAGTCCAGAGAGAGTAAAGGAGTGGAAGCTGGAAGAAGAAGAGGCTGAAGAGAGTGGGATAGTATAGTTTGAGGACTTCAGTTGTGGGTCAGTAACAGATTATTTCAGTGACAAAGGTATGACCAGTGGAGTGTATTGCTAGAGAGGCTGGGATTTTGCATGGGTCAAACAAATGGAATAATGGCAGAAGTTTAGATGAAGGAAGACTATGAGCTTGGTTTGACCAGGTCAGTAGATGAGACGACGAAGAAAGAAAGCTAGAATTAATTATTGATCCAGCATATTAAGTGCTAGATACTATACTTTATCTCATTTAATCATATAAATACAACATGATAAAAGTGTATTTAACCCCATTTTAGGAATGAGGAAAAGAGCTAAGTAAAGTAATTCCAGAAAGGGCCGGAACTAGTCTTTCTGACTGTAAAGCTTGCATTCTTCCCATTGCAATGGGATAACACCTGCCACAGCCCAAAAGGAAGTGGGTGGAAGTCTGGAACCACGTGGATTCTGGACCAGTGTTACCATAACAAATCACCCTGACTTGGCTTGTTGAACTTAGAGCCTCTGAAAAGAGAAAAGAAAAGAGAAACATTTTGTGTAAATTAAGATATTTGTGTAGTAATTTTGGAAAATTTGATTTTCTTTACAAGCTGGGGAAATCAATGAGTCATTAATGAAATTCCTTGGGAATTCACTAGGGGGCATAATTTAACCTTTTCTGAAGATTAGAAATTTAACAATGGCTTCATCATTGCCACAGCTTTAGTGGCTCAATTTTGGTAATAGAAAGCTTAAAAGCAGAATAGATTGAAGAAGATGGATTATATAATAGAAATTAAGTTGAAGCCATCCAGTGCCTTACGGAGCAGGAAAGTAACAGCCCAGAAAGTGCTGCAAATAACTTTGCATCCTGTTACTTTTTCTAAACAACAAACTCAATTTGATTTGAAACAGCAGTCAAGGTGTAATTAAGAGAGAGATCAAAATGAATAAATTAGAATATTAATCTGTTGAAAGGAGAAAATTTGAATTTCCTCCTGTTTGATGGTAATTGAGGACTTTGTATAAGTAGAGGCAATTCTTTCCTTCATTTATCCTTTTTATTATGTTTCAACCTGATGAGTTCTACGTTTATCCTGTTCTCATACCTGTACTTCAAGTTATACTATGTATCAGTTGTATTGGGTAAGGCCACAGTGTACTGTCTTTAAAGAAATTAATGAATGGACTATTTTAGCGAAGTTTAGGTTTATAGAAACATGGCGCAGAGATAGTACAGAGAATTCCCCCCTTATCCACCCCACCCACCCACACACTGTTTCCCCTATTATTGACATCTTGTATTAGTGTGGTACGTTTTTTAGAATTGATGAACAATATCAATACATTATTAACTAAAGTTCATAGTTCACATTAGGGCTCACTCTTTGTGTTGTATATTTATTTTTGTGGGTTTTAGCAATTGCATAATGACATTTATCCACCATTACAGTATCATACAGAATGTTTCACTGCCCTAAAAATGTCCTGTGCTCCTTCTATTCATCCCTTCCCTCCCCCACCCTGGAAACCACTGATCTTTTTACCACTGATCTCTATAGTTTCACCTCTTCCAGAATGTCACACCTCTTCCAGCATGTTGGAATCATACAGTATATCAGTTTGTTTATCCACTCATCTATTCAAGGACTTCTTGGTTATGTCCAGTTTTTGGCAATTATGAATTAAGCTGCTGTAAACATTTGTGTGCAGGTTTTTGTGTGGATGTAAATTTTCAGCTCATTTTGGTTAAGTACCTAGGAGTGCTATTGCTGACTCATTGTAAGCCTACGTTTAGCTTATACGAAACTGCCAAACTGTCTTCCAAAGTGACTGTACCATTTTGCATTCCCACCAGCAATGAATGACCGTTGCTGTTGTTCCACAACCTCCGCAGCATTTGTTGTCAGTGTTTTGGATATTAGTCATTCTAATAGATGTGTAGTGGTATCTTGTTTTAATTTGCAATTCTCTAGAGACATGCTGGTGAGCATGAACATCTTTTTTTCAATTGAGATATAATTGACATGTAACATTGTGTTAGTTTCAGCTGTATAACATAATGATTCAGATATTTGTATATATTGTAAAATGATCACCACAGTCTAGTTAATATCCATCATCTCACATAGTTACAGAATTTTTTTCTTGTGATAAGAACTTTTAAGATCTACTTTCCTAGTAACTTTCAAATATACAATGCAATATTAATTATAGTCACCATGCTGTGCGTTGCATCCTCATGACTACTTACGTATTTTATAACTGGAAGCTTGTACCTTTTGAACACCTTCATCCATTTCACCAGGCCTTCTTCCCTCACCCCCCTGCCTTCCCCAGCAACCACCACTCCATTCTCTGTATGTACAAATTTGAGTTTGGGTCTTTGTTGTTGTTTTTTTTAAGATTCCACATATAAGTGAGATCATACAATATTTTTCTTTTCCTTTCTGACTTACTTTGTTTAACATAAAGCCCTCAAGGTTTATCCATGTTGTTGCAAATGGGAAGATTTCCTTCTTTTTTTTTTTTAAATTGAGGTATAGTTGATGTAGTGTGTAAGTTTTAGGTGTACAACATAGTGATTCACAATTTTTAAGGTTACATTCCATTTATAGTTGTTATAAAATATTTGCTATATTCCCTGTGTTGTACAGGATATCCTTGTAGTTTATTTTATCCATTGTAGTTTGTACCTCTTAATCCTCTACCCCTATTTTTCCCCTCCTCCCTTCCCTCTCCCAACTAGTAACCACTAGTTTGTTCTCTGTGAATGTTTCTTTTTTGTCATATTCACTAGTTTGTTCTTTTTAGATTCCACATATAAGTGATACCATACAGTATTTGTCTTTCTGTGACTTATTTCACTTAACCTGATATCCTGCAAGTCCATCCATGTTGTTGCATATGAAAAAATTTTGTGTTTTTTTATGGCTGAGTAGTATTCCATTTATATATACCACATCTTCTTTATCCATTCATCTGTTGATAGACATTTAGGTTGCTTCCATATCTTAGCAATTGTAAATAATGCTGCAGTGAATGTTGGGGTGCATGTATCTTTTTGAATTTTTTCAATATTTTTCATGTTTTCATTTTTTTCAGATATATACTTAGGAGTGGAATTGCTGGGTCATATGGTAGTTCAATTTTAGTTTTTTTGAGAAGCCTCCTATACTGTTTTCCACATTGGCTGCACCAATTTACATTCCCATCAGCAGTGTACAAGGGTTCCCTTTTCTCCATATGCTCGCCAACCTTTGTGCATTTCTCTGATGATTAACAGTGTTGAGCATCTTTTCATGTGCCTGTTGGCCATCTGTATGTCTTTGGAAAAATGTCTGTTCAGGTCTTGTGCCCATTTTGTAATTGGGTTGTGGTAGTTTTTGTTGTTGTTTGATATTGAGTTTTATGAGCTATTTATATGTTTTGGATATAACTCCTTATCGGTAACATATTTGCAAATATTTTCTCCCATTCAGGAGGTTGTCTTGTTCATTTTACCTATGGTTTCCTTTGCTGTGCAAAAGCTTTTAAGTTTAATTAGGTCCCATTTGTTTATTTTGCTTTTATTTCCTGTGCTTTAGGAGATGGGGCCAAAAAATAATGCTGCAGTTTATGTCAAAGAGTGTTCTGCCTGTGTTTTCCTCTAAGAGTTTTATACTATCTGGTCTTACATTTGGGTATTTAATGCATTTTGAGTTTATTTTTGTATATGGTGTTAGAGAATGTTCTAATTTTTTTACATGTAGCTGTCCAGTTTTCCAGCACCACTTACTAAAGAGACTCTTTTTTCCATTGTATATTCTTGCCTTCTTTGTTGTAGATTAATTGACCGTAAGTGCAGGGGTTTATTTCTGGGCTCTCTATTTTGTTCCACTGATCTATGTGTCTCTTTTTGTGCCAGTACCATACTGATTGATTATTGTAGTCTGAAGTCAGGGACTGATTCCTCCAGCTCTGTTCTTTCTCAAGATTGTTTTGGCTATTTGGGAGTCTTTTGTGTTTCTATACAAATATTGAAATTATTTTTTCTATTTCTGTGAAAAATGCCCTTGGTATTTTGATAGAGATTGCATTGAATCTGAAGATCGCCTTGGGTAGTATGGTCATTTTAACAATATTTTTCCAATCTATGAACATGGTATATCTTTCCATTTGTTTGTGTCATCTTCAGTTTCTTTCATCAGTGTTCAAGTACAGGTCTTTTACCTCCTTAGGTATGTTCTCATCCCCTTTCTCTCTGTCTTCTCCTTTTGGGACCCCAATAATGTGAATATTAGTCCACTTGATGTTGTCCCAGAGGTCTCTTAAACTGTTCTCATTTCTTTTCATTGTTTTTTCTATTTCCTGTTCAGAGCAGTGATTTCCACTACTCTGTCTTCCAGCTCTCTGATCTATGCCTCTGTATCACTAAGTATACTGTTGATTCCTTCTAGTGTATTTTTCATTTCAGTTATTGTATTCTTCATTTCTGTTTGGTTGTTCTTTATATTTTCTAATTCTTTTTTAAAGCTTCTAACGTATCTCTCTGTGCATCCATTCTTCTCCTGAGTTATTTGATCATCTTTATGATAACTGCCCTAACTCTTTATCAAGTAGATTACCTGTCTCCACTTTTAGTTCTTCTTCTGGGGTTTTATCTTGTTCCTTCATTTGGAATGTGTTCCTCTCTTGCCTCATTTTGCCTAAGTTGCTGTTTTTGTTGTAACATAACTGATAAGTTAGTTACATTCCTGACCTTGGAGAAGTGGCCTTTTGTAGGAGTCATCCTATGTGTCCCAGCAGTGCACTTCCCTTTCATCACCCTAGCTTCCTAGGGCTTCCCCCTATGAGGGCTGCATGGGTCCTCCTGTTGTAGTGGGCTATGTGGGCAGTCTGGTAGGCTTGGTTGGCCCCTGGTCTGGTTGGTTGCCAGGCCCTGCCTTGTGTGGAGGCTGCTGGCCACTGGTTGGCAGGACCAGGTCACAAGGTGGCTGACTGCAGAACCCAGGGGGGCCCTGGGGCTAGGGCTGGCTCACTGGTGAGTGGAGTCAGGGTCCAGGAGACTCTGCGGCTGCTGCTCACCCACTAGTGGGTGAAGGTAGGTCCTGGGGTTAGTGTCAGCCTATTGGCAGACAGAGCCAGGTCCTGGAGTCTGGTTGCAGGGCCCAGGGGTCTCAGAGCTAGTGTCAGATAGCTGGTGGATGGGACTGGTTCCTGACACGGTTGGGTATGGGGTCTGGGGTGTCGCGAAGCTTGTGTTGTCCTGCTAGTGGGCAGGCCCCAAGAAAATTCCAATATCTGTTCAATTTTCCTTGGAGTTTCTTATCTAGCCTGTGGAGCTCAGGAGCTTCAGTAGGAATAAGTGCCTATGTTGTGACTGGTGGGAAACTGGCAATTAGGCAAAGTAGGACCAGCATTCACAGAGATTTTGTTTTCACTGTTAGGGCTTCTGTGGCTGTGCCCTGTGAGCTGGAGGAGGTGGGGGCAAACCAGAGGCTCCATTGCTCTCACTCCTGCTTTAATCTGAGCAACTTTGCTTCTAGTTATTTCCTTTGTTGGACTTCCAAATAAGAATTTGTTTGACAAAAGAGTTACTTTGAATTCACATAATAGACAACCAGGTTCTGCTATTGAAATTTGTTGCTTCAACTCTTAACTTTTTAGTCATTGTTTTTTTATTTCTTATGTAAGAACAGAGTATAAATTATGTAAGAACAGAGTATAAATTAGTTAATTTTTGCAGCTATTGTATTTCCAGTGCTGCTTGAATGTTTTAGGCTTCCAGGTGTGAGGAACAGAAACAGAAACATGCTCATATAACCTTGAGCAGTATGGGTATGGTAAGGATATAGAGGGAGGAAAGGAGTCTCATAAACTAACTCATTTGGCCTTATGGAACTGCAATTTCAGGATATAGTGGCCCTAGAATCCCAACAGCACTCTAATATTTGTGCTTTCTCACTGGCATTTGTTTCCAGTACATCTACCCTCCCCTTCATTCCTTTAACTCAGCTCCCCTCTCCCTTTCCCCATCCCTCTCCCTCTCCCTCATGGTTCCCACTGCTTCCTTATGCTTCCTCTTTTTTAAAAAAATTTATTTATTTTTGGCTGTGTTGGGTCTTTGTTGCTGCATGCGGGCTCTCTCTAGTTGCGGAGAGTAGGGGCTACTCTTTGTTGCGGTGCGTGGGCTTTTCATTGTGGTGGCTTCTCTTGTTGCAGAGCACGGGCTCTAGGTGCGTGGGCTTCAGTAGTTATGGCACGCAGGCTCAGTAGCTGTGGCTCGCAGGCTGTAGAGCGCAGGCTCAGTAGTTGTGGTGCACGGGCTTAGTTGCTCCGCGGCACGTGGGATCTTCCTGGACCAGGGCTTGAACCCATGTCCCCTGCATTGGCAGGCAGGTTCTTAACCACTGTGCCACCAGGGAAGCCCCTATGCCTTTACTCTTGACCACTGTGTCTTCACTCTACTTTGCTCTGCCTCAGGACTACATGAGAGGCTCCTGACTTTCAGACATGTGTGTTACTGCTTCCTCATGCCTGATCCTGAGCCCTGTCTCTGAAAGGTTAGGTATTAGGGAATTGATTAGTTACAGTTTCATATAAATTTTAAATTTTGGGCCAGACCTATCCTAAGCAACTGTTTATCCTATAGAATCTCCTTTTGGCTCAAGCACTGATCCTCAGGCTTTACCACTGCAAATAAGGGCAATAGGCTATTTTGCTTACTTATAATAATAACTTGTAACATTTCCTGAGCACTTGCTGCATGCTAGGTATTTTCTAAACCTTTTACATGTATTCATTCATTTTATCCTTACAACAACCCTATGAAGTAGGTTCTATTATTAACTCCATTTTACAAATTGGAAACCAAGGCATAGGGAGGCTGATAAACTTGTCCAAAGGTTACATAGTTTATAAATAAGGTTTTCAGGATTTGAACCCAGGCAGTCTGACCTCTCAGATCCCAAGCTTTCCATTTTAAGTTAGATGCTATAGCTTGCTTACTAAAATTAAGTAGGTCATTAAAAGAACCAGGCTTTACTTAGAAATTATTCTAAGCAATTCAGAACAGTGCCCTCATCTCTAGACATGAAGGTTTCATGCTGCTGGAGCAGGAAAATAACGTGTCACCGTTCTGTAGGAAATAAGCTAAGTCTCATGATTTAAATATTTATTACTGGAATTACTGTATTTCACTGGAAGAAATTCAAGATTAAGTTCTCCAGATTCTCCATGTGTATCAGAAATATTTTAGGTGCCTGTTGGTTCACAATTTCTTCAGGCCCACTCATTCACCTGTCCAGATATAGCTGACTTGATCTGGGTAGGACTTAAGAGGAATGGCGCCTCCGTTATTGGCCAGTAACCAGAAACTTTTATCTTTAATTGAAAATATGAGCAGACTAGTAAAATCAAGAAATGGAAGCTGCCAGTGAGCTGAGGCCATTATACACAGGTGCTAGCTGTGAGACAAGAAAATTTCTACTTTGTCATTTTATGTTCCTGAAGCCTGTTCACTCCAGAATATTGAATATACTACTCAGTCTCTGCCTGCCCTCTCCTTTTTTTTTTTTTTTTTTTTTTTTTTTGCGGTACGCGGGCCTCTCACTGTTGTGGCCTCTCCCGTTGCAGAGCACAGGCTCCGGACGTGCAGGCTCAGCGGCCATGGCTCACGGGCCCAGCTGCTCTGCGGATGTGGGATCTTCCTGGACCGGGGCACAAGCCCGTGTCCCCTGCATTGGCAGGTGGACTCTCAACCACTGCGCCACCAGGGAAGCCCCTGCCCTCTACTTTTATTTGCACTCATCTGAAGTAGGTTTGTTCCTTGAAATCGCATGAGTCTTAATGTGTATGTCACCAGTATTGTGATTGGATACCTTTGGGAGTCTAGCTATCACCCACCCATTTAAATTTAAATTGATTTAATTTTAGTTTTTAATGTAAAATTTGACTCAGTTTTTGGGCCCTGTGTTTCCTTAGAGAGCTTTGACCATGTGTCTTATATGTCTTGGTTTGCTGAAAATTGGCACTGTCTCTTCCTTCTAGAAGTGGCCATGTTAGCTTAGTGACCCAGTATGTATGGGCCTGGGATTAAACTGGGTTTGAATCCCAGCTCCTCCACTCAGCAGTTGAGTGGCATTGGGCAAGCTATTGGTTCAGTGTCCTCAAATGTAAAGTGATGACAGTAGTCCCTCCTTCATAGGGTTGTTACAAGAATAAAACGAGTTAATACGTGTAAAATGTTTGTAAAGCACCAACCACATAGTAAGGGCTCAAAATCAAAAACACCTTACCATTATGATGATGATGGTGATGATGGATGATATTTTTGCTGCCATGCTGCATCTGGCACTGAAGCCATTTGATGGGCTTAGAGAAATGGTTCTTAAGTTCATATTGTCAGGTGTGACTTGACTGCAGGACATTCTGATTTATTAGGTCTAAGAGAGTCCAGGAATCTATTTTCAAACCACCTCCACTCCCCCCACAACATCCCCAGCTCCCCATGATTCGGAACAAAAGATAACATAGTGTGATTCCATTTGTACGAAGTGTCCAGAATAGACAAGTGTAGAGACAGAAAGTACACTAGTGGTTGCCTGGGACTGGGAGGGTGAGGGAATGGGCAGTGACTGCAATAGATTTGGAGTTTCTTTTGGGGGTGATGAAAATGTTCTAAATTTAGATTGTGGCGATGGTTGCACAACTGTGAATATACTAAAAATCAGTGAATTTTATACCTTGAATAAGTGACTTGTATAGTATGTGAATTATATCAATAAAGATGTTTTTTAAAATGGGAGGGGAATAGTTGAAACCAGGGGAAGGGATGCAAACTGGAAGCTTGGAAAGAGCCTTTTTAAAAAAATCCTTTTTCTTTTTATTCACTAACACAAACACATAATAATCCAGTTATCTGAAAGTTAGACTTCTGGGAACTTCACCTCCTGGGAAACTGCCCTGTAAAGGAAATAAGTTTAAAAGAGAAAAAGAAAGCCTTTTGAGTTCAGAAAACATCTGTACTAACGCCAGGGACAGGAATCATTCAAAAGTAATGAATGGTGCTGGAGAAAAGCCTCAAAATAAATTCATCTAAAATAGAGACCAAAAAATTCATAGTAAAAGTTTCTAAATGAATTTTTATACTTGACAGATTTTAGGTTATAATTCCAACTGAGCTAATTCTTAGAATAAATAACCAGTTGGTGTTTTTTCCCCTTGGTGTAGGCATGGCATGGATTTATAGGTAAAATAGGGGTGGTAGGCGAGCACAATAAGATATCCTTTACTTACTGTCTGACTCACAACAAAGAAATAAGTCAGTTTTGTAAAAATAATTACAGACTTAATCATTTCTCTGAATGGCCTTAGTCATTTAGTGTTTAAATCATTCTTTATTTGAAGCACATGTCATTACCCTGTAGCTTTTCTCTTTGGTTATTAACTGGTCTGAGTCTTCTGTCACTTTTCACTGGCTTTGCTTTGATTCAGCCATCTCCAGTATCACCTTTAAAGGCTTCCTGGGAGCCTGTTTGTTTTGCAAGATTTGCAGTTTCATTTCACAGCCCATTTGCCTTGTGTTGCTGGATCATCTGTGAGAGCCTGATAGAAGCTAAGTTAATTATTAATTAGGAAGGGATGAGTCTGGGATTAATTTTATAAAGAGACAGTTTGTTAGTAGTTGTTTTTAAATGACAGCTTTGTATCCCAGGTAACAAACATTCATGTAAGATGGTGTATCTGTATTTGTTGGAGTGCTTAATTTACTGAGGTGCTAACTCAAAACTTGTGATTCTTATTAAGTACACAGTTTATAAAAAATAAGATCATCTATTCTCAATGTATTAGAATTGGAGAGGTAGCTGGTGCAAGGTGCGGGTGAAGATTAGGGGTTAGGTGGCACTGCCTGATGTTGAGGGAAGGGAACTGATTTGCTATATAATAATGCATACAATAATTCTATTTTACCAGTGGGGAAACTTTGTGTCTAGAGATGCTAAGTAATTTGCTCAAAATAATACCACTATTAACTCAATTGGGCCCATCTTATTTCAAAGTCCATGTTTTTTTAAAATTATACTATCCTGTCTTTTTTTTTTTTTTTTTTTTGGTGGTACGCGGGCCTCTCACTGTTGCGGCCTCTCCCATTGCAGAGCACAGGCTCTGGACGCGCAGGCTCAGCGGCCATGGCTCACGGGCCTAGCCGCTCCACGGCATGTGGGATCTTCCCGGACCGGGGCACGAACCTGTGTCCCCTGCATTGGCAGGCGGACTCTCAACCACTGCGCCACCAGGGAAGCCCCTCTATCCTGTCTTTTAACAAAGTTGTAGCTCTCTGGAAAAGTCTGTTCTCACCAGTTAATAATATATGTAATTTACAATTTTATATAATTTAGTCGAAAAGCATTATAGAATAAATGATATTGATGTCAACTCTTCATCAGACCTTAATATTTTAATAACTAACACTTATATGATGCTTGTTAGTTTACAAAAGCACTTCTTTTCATCATAAATTTCATATAATTCCTGTAAAAACCTATGAAGTAATCCTTGTTTTACTAGTGGGTTTAGGCTTCAAATCTAAAAGACAGTTGCATAGAATTATGACCCCAAAACATTAGGGCCCAGCTCTTTAGCTTCCAGATATGATTTTTCTGTTATACTACACTGCTTCTTTGTAGAATGACAGAAGCCCTACAAATATGCCTTTTGTGGCAATAAAATAGCCCGGAAATCTTACCGTCCATGATGTCTGTTGGACTGGTTTACTATATCATATTTAAATGATGTGTTTTAATGAAATTCTAAAATTTGGTATGGTAGAACTATATACCTTAACATTAATTTCTGTGGATTTGGTAACAATGTCTATCCTTTTACTTCTTAATAGTTAATGATATATGTTGAAGTAGATTGGTTTATAATGGAAATCTATGTATAATCTAATTTTTTTTAATCTAGTCTCTATAGAAGCTGGAATCCATCAATCTCCGTTCTTCAAAATGCAATGGAACGTACCAAAGACTGTATTCCGACTGGCACATAGGACATGCATGGAACCAGATAAAGCTGGTCTTTGGGGACACTGTCAAAACATGAAGGGACCATTACTTTTGTATACCTCAGAATCCAGAGTGGTTTGGGTACAGGGCCCTCAGAAACGATGGCTGCACTTACCTGCTGCCCAGTGTGTTGCAAAGGAAAGGAAGCCATTCATTGCTCACCCACCCCAACCAGGGATCCTTCATAAACAGTGGGAGCAGGATATCTTATCCAAGAGGGTTCTGTCATCCAGTGCTACATCCCCAGGAACTCCCTCTGAAAAAAAGGAAGAACCTGATCCTTTACAAGACAGATCAATTAGTCTTTATCAACGATTTAAGAAAACATTTAGACAATATGGAAAAGTTTTGATTCCAGTGCATCTAATAACTTCTGGTGTTTGGTTTGGAACGTTTTATTATGCAGCCATAAAGTAAGTTTTTGCTTGATTGAGCACCTTTCCCTGTTTTATCAGAATGTTACTCTTAATTGTACTAATGAAAGCCTTTAAGTAGTTTTTTAAATGCTTTAATGTCTTCAATTGATAGAGGATGACTATTTTTCATAGCAGTTTTCCACATTTTAATAACAGTAGCTAACATTCGCTTACTGTGTACAGCAGGTATTATGCTAAAATTTTTATAACTGTATCATCTCATTTAATTCTCACAGCAACCGTATGAAGCAGGTAGTGCAATTATTCCCAGTTTATTAATGAGAAAACAGATTAAGCAAGAATAAGTCAAAATAACTTAGTTTTTCCCAAAATAACTCGGAGTCTGATTTCAAGCCTTAATCACTATGCTTGTGTCCCATCAACATATAGGATAGCACAGGAATAAAATTAGTTTCCAGAGATTTGGCAGCAGCGTGAGTTCTGTACTTAAATGTTTCTTACAGTGTTTATCAACGTGAAAAGATAACTTATTTTGCCATGTGTATGGTTTTGGTTGGAAATTAGTAAGATTTTGCAAAGCCTGGCTTGTATCTGTTGTAGACACAAAAATGAACAAATTGCAGACTTATGCTTTAATGTTACATCTGATGAATGTCAAGGTAAGGTCTTCTGTTCTGATCAGAAGTTGATTTGTTGTCCGCTTAAAATCTTGTTAAGAGGGTATATCTCGTGTTAGGTATTTTTTACTACAATAAAGTAAATGTTTTTTTAAAAGTTAATTTAGTGGTCCTAGCCTCTAGGTATTATAAAACATAGAATTTCTAAATGTACCTTTCTTGTTAATTACTGTTCCTTTCTTTTAAAGTGAGTTGTATCATTCACACTGTTTTAGGAGCAGGAGTACACGTAGAAACAGATTATCAATGATTACCAGTTTCTTTCTGCCACCAGCAGAACTGAGTGTGCCAGCGTGTGCCTGTCCCGAGTGCTGTGTGGCTTTTCTTCCTGTGGCCTGGGTGTGACCTATGAACAGTATGCTCACCATCCTGCAGGCAATGAGATGCACAGTGAAGACCACTTTGATGTTTTTGTAAACTCCTCTAATGGGTTTAGAATTATTTTATACTTTCCCAAAGTCCACTGATTTTCAGTTTTTGGTTATATTTAATGGTTTGACAGTAAGGTATTAAATATTTTAATGTAAAGCTCACTCATTGGAAAAAGCTTATCATTTATTAAATTAAAAGATGATGGAATGGAGACTATTCTTATTCTTGGGAAACATGGGATTAGAAATGTTTCTTTACAAAAGTTCTGTTGAATAAAAGGATTTTTTTTAACCTTATATAATTGATGCTGTTCTGTTTCTTTTCATATCTTTCTATTTAGTTCTTGTTATTCAGTTATTTCCTTCTTCATTATGTATTATTATTTTCTTTAAGAATTCCTTTCTTTGCAGAGATTCTTATATGTGCATTTTATGGAATTATCTTTTTGTTTATTAATGACATTTTCTGGACATGTATAAAAATATTTATAGAAATCTTCGGAACTGCCCTTAGTTTTTTAACAGAGCCTAAAATCATGTACCATTTTGAATAAAACTTTCATAGGCATTCAGTTCTTCTATTTAATGAATAGTTTTCTACATATTGAATTTTCTTTTTTGAGCCATTTAGGATTTTTCTGATTCGGTGTTGTGGATGACGATGAGTTTCTTCCATGTTTCTTTTGCCTTTGCTAGGTTGCCTTTAATAAGCATTCAGCCTCCTGGCCTCAGGGGGAGAAATCTAAGTTTTTAATAATTGAATATGAGATTCTTATTTGGACTATTAAAAAGAGTACTTTTGTTCCTTTTACTTTTCCTTGCCTTCAGTAAAAGAGTTCTATAACCAAAAAAACAGACATTCAAATAACCTAGTAATATTAATTAGACTTAGGACGCTTTCGGTGGTGTCTGCACTGATGCAGTTGTGGTGATGTTCTGCTGTCCCCTGTGAAGTCCACCTTTCTTGGTTTTGTCCTTCCCCCTCTTTTTTCTGTGAATGCCTGTGTGTAAATGTGGTGGGACTGTCCACTTTAAAGTCGTATGCCTCATCCATCACCGCCTGCCTTTGGCTCTTTGTCAGCATGGAAATTTGGTTCCCAGACCCAGCTCTACTGCCCCACCGTGACCACTGGTCCAGTTCTGTTACAGCATCACATAGCTAAGTTATATTAGGTAGGATGTGTTGCTTTCCAGAACAGTCCCTCATGTTTTGTTAAGTCTTTAATGCTTGAGAAATTGAAAGTTGATTTGTTCTAAGGGAAATGATACTTCGAAAATATTAGTTTATGTTTGAATGGCAGTGTATCTTTCACTGTGAGATGATTTTATTGTGATATTGGAGTTGATTGTGTTAAATACAGGTTTTCAATTCAACTGACTAGAGGCTGGGTTTATTTTATTTGGTTTTAGCTGAAAAAAGTTCTCTGTTACTTGCTTGTTGCCTACTTACTATTTTTTTTTTTTTTTTTGCGGTACGCGGGCCTCTCACTGTTGTGGCCTCTCCGTTGCGGAGCACAGGCTCCGGACGCGCAGGCTCAGCGGCCATGGCTCACGGGCCCAGCCACTCCGCAGCATGTGGGACCTTCCCGGACCGGGGCACGAACCTGTGTCCCCTGCATCGGCAGGCGGACTCTCAACCACTGCGCCACCAGGGAAGCCCCCTACTTACTATTAAAAGAAAAGGGAAAACATAGTTTGTAACTTGAGGGACAACTAGCATTACTGCCTCTCAGCACCACAGAGCAAAATGCCATTCTGTATTTAGTTAACACAGTGATGAAGATCTCAGGCTTTTGAAACATTTTATTTCAGGGAGATCTAAATTGTGCATCCTCATAGATTTAATTTTTTAATTTATTTTTTAATTAATTTATATTTTTGGCGGCATTGGGTCTTTGTCGCTGCGCACAGGCTTTCTCTAGTTGCGGCGAGCGGGGGCTACTCTTCCTTGTGGTGAGCGGGCTTCTCATTGTGGTGGCTTCTCTTGTTGTGGAGCACGGGCTCTAGGCGCACGGGCTTCAGTAGTTGTGGCGTGTGAGCTCAGTAGTTGTGGCTTGTGGGCTCTAGAACGCAGACTCAGTAGTTGTGGCTCACGGGCTTAGCTTTGGTTGGTCCGCAGCATGTGGGATCTTCCCAGGCCAGGGCTCGAACCCGTGTACCCTGCATTGGCAGGCGGATTCTTAACCACTGCACCACCAGGGAAGTCCATACATTTTATGTTAAACTAAGCTTTGTTGTTGCTTCTCTCTGGAAAAGTTGCAGAGATCTTTCATCTTCTAACAAGAAGTTCTCTGTTTGGTCAAATGAAGCTCTTTGAGGATGATTTTGTCTCTACATTTAGATGCCTTGTGTTTGGGCCTCAAATTTCTAAAGTTACAGATCCATTTTGAGGCACAGTCCTGACTGGTTTTCACTGCACTTCATCCAGACTGTGGATATACTTTTGCATCATTTGGAACATCCATAAAGCTGGTGGTTTGTGAAGCACAGGTTTCTGTCAGGCTGAGGGAACTTTTGTGACAAGAGTGGATATTACTATTTGGATCAGACCCTCATTAATGCTTCATATTTAGAAATTCCAAAGGAAATAAAAGTTATTTTTTAAAAGTTAAGTCATCAAATCAATAGTTTAGAAAAAAGTGGGACCAGGTGGTTGCTTCTTTATTTTACACAGGATACTTGTGCAAGATATCTTGGTCATTATTGTTTGTTTTTGTGATAGTTTTTTTTTTTTTTTTGCGGTACATGGGCCTCTCACTGTTGTGGCCTCTCCCGTTGCAGAGCACAGGCTCTGGACGTGCAGGCTCAGCCGCTCCGCGGCATGTGGGATCTTCCTGGACCAGGGCACGAACCCGTGTCCCCTGCATTGGCAGGTGGACTCTCAACCACTGCGCCACCAGGGAAGCCCTATGATAGTTTTTTTTTTTAGATTTATTATTCATTTATTTATTTATTTTTGGCTGTGTTGGGTCTTAGTTGCAGCACGTGGATCTTTGTTGAGGCATGCGGAATCTTTCATTGCGGTGCGAGTGCTCTTTGTTGTGGTGTATGGGCTTCTCTCTAGTTGTGGCCTGCGGGTTTTCTCTTTGGGTGTGGCTCGTGGGTTCCAGGGCACGTGGGCTGTGTAGTTTGTGGCACACGGGTTCCAGAGCGTGTGGGCTCTGTAGTTTGTGGCACGTGGGCTACACGTTGAGGCGCACGAGCTCAGTAGTTGTGGCACATGGGCTTAGTTGCCCCGTGGCATGTGGGGTCCTAGTTCCCTGACCAGGGATCGAACCCGCATCCCCTGCATTGTAAGGCAGATTCTTTACCACTGGACCACCAGGGAGGTCCCAGTTGTTTTTTGTGTTTTTAAATCACTCAGTTTGGTCTTATATTTAGCCACATGTTGTCTTTTTTTCCCCCCTGCATGATTGCCGTTAAATATGTAGATTTTACATACAGGGCTTAGTCTGAACTAAGAAATGATTAATGAAATAATTTGGTAATTGTACGGGTACCAGAAGAGATGATTAGCATGTTATGGTAGGGTGTTATTGTACCTAGTGACTTGATTAGATCCACAGAATCGCTAAATCTTTGTAGTACTAAGTCTTGCTTCAGTGGGGTTCTGTTGTTTAAGAGATTTGAAAAGGAAATGAGGGTGGAGATAAAAGAAACTGGATTGGACTTGTAGTTGATTTTTAAATCTAACTCTTTAAAGTTTCCTTCAGTTATCTGGTTTCCTCTTGTATAGATGGCCAGTAATTCCTGGTGATGATCATCCGTATCTATTGAGATTCGTCTCTGATCTCCTAGTATTATAGTGAAATCAGAGAGGGACAACTTTTCCCCAGTTAAGCAAATTATTTTTTAATATTAAAAATAAACTAGGAGATTACTACTACTGTAATAATAATGGATCCAGGCTGTTTCCTTTCTTAATTACAAAGAGAAAGAGTGCTTGTACAGAGGAGCAACCTGTGGACCCGACCTTAACCACAAGTCAAACTCACACAAGTCAAACACCAGGTCAAACTCACAGGACAGACTGAGTGTGTGGCTCCTGTTGTGATGCTCTGAGATGGACATAGAATCAATTCTGCAGCTTTCCTGTCTGAAAACATTTACCCCAAATTTAATCATGAGGAAACAATCAGACAAATCCAAATGAAAGGCTGTTCTACCACAAAGCTGGCCTGGGAGCTTCAAAAATCTCAGCATCAAAAAAGACGTCCTGCCTTCCTCCTCAGCAAAAAGTGCTGAGCAGCGCTTCTGGAGAAGAACTGGAAGACATGACAAGATAGTGACAAGGGACTCACCGGACAATTCAGGGAATTTTTTTTTTTTTTTTTTTTTTTTGCGGTACGCGGGCCTCTCCCGTTGCGGAGCACAGGCTCCGGACACGCAGGCTCAGCGGCCATGGCTTACGGGCCCAGCTGCTCCACGGCACGTGGGATCCTCCCGGACCAGGGCACGAACCCGTGTCCCCTACATCAGCAGGCGGACTCTCATCCACTGCGCCACCAGGGAAGCCCCAATTCAGGGAATTTTAACATTAGATAACGTACTTTTGTATTAACTATGTACTGTCCTACATGTTAAGTTTCCTGGCTGTGATGATTATATTATGTTTATGAAGGAGAAGCACAGAACAAGAACCTTGTGATTTGAGGTGAAGGCTCACAATGTCTGCAAAACTACAGGCAGTGAGGGAGAGAGTGGGAGAGCACGAGTGTTCCGGCGTGGCAAACTTGACACTCAGGGAAACTAAAAAGAAATTAGGGCTTACCAGTTGGATTAGAGACTTTTTCTGCCTTCTTTCCCTCCCTCCAAAAATTTGTTGCAATTCATGGTAATTGCTTCTTTACCTGCCTTTTAAGTCTGATAATAGAATAGAAGCATCTTTTTAGAATAATTGAAGTTTTCATGAAACCCATAGAATCATTTATTTTTTGCATAATACAGTAAGTGGTGTTATAATATCACTTGTTTTTATGATAATAGTATAGTTTGACATGTAATTTTAGAGGTAAAAAATCGTAGGTCTTAAACTTTGAGTTGGATCATTCTAAGGAACTAAAGATTATAAGATCAGGAGAATGATTAGAATCATTTCTGATCATTTCTCCTAGGTTACTTAATGCTATTAATTTTTCTCTGATAAATGATTCTGTTTTTCTCAGTGTGCTAATTAGGGATGTCCATGAACAGAAGCTGTGAACAGTGAGACACAGCAGGACGCTGGTGTTCATGCACATGTTGTTCCTTTAGAGTGAAATTAGAGTGCTTGGTGGTGCAGGATTGACTTTTAAACAGAATTTGGTTTTGATGTTTTCAGATAATCTTTTGAAAATATTTATCCCTAAAAGTTTATCTATATGTATATATAAATTACTTTCTGTTTCTTTCTTAGAGGAGTGAATGTCGTTCCTTTTCTAGAACTTATTGGGTTACCTGACAGCGTAGTAAACATTCTGAAAAATTCCCAGAGTGGAAATGCACTGACGGCATATGCCCTGTTTAAGGTAGGTACTGCTGTGGGTAGATGGCTCCTCACACTGAACCTCTGTAACACTCCGTGCTTGCTCCCAGGGTTGCCTTTGTAACTTAAAATACCGTGTTTCATCTCTTACATGTCTAATGATTAAAAGTAAACTAAAATTTTTAAGGGCAGGTAAAATGGTGGTTTAGGAAGAATTGCCTTAAGAATAGGTAGGTTTTTCATAACCTGCTGTGATGAGACAAAGTGAGACTTCTGAATTTCTAACGAACAGGTTGTCTCTGTGACATTTCTCCTATTGATAGTACATTAATTTTCCTTATTCAGAGATCCACATGCCACCTGACATGTTAGTGAAATTTAGCATTTATTTTACTGTTTATAATAGTTTATCTTTCTAAAAAGTAAAATAGTAAAGTTTAATCAAATTGTTTTATGTGATAAACCTTAGACTTAGTTGTTGATGTAATGTATGTTTCATTTTGGAGTTCATTGTCTTTACAGTTGTCTGGATTCAGAGAATGACATCTTTGTAAATAGATAGTTTTTACACTTATGGGTCTTTATTTTGGAAGAGAAGACTCATTATTGTAAGTTGTGGAATTTAGCTATATTAATCTAATTTTTCTCAACTGACAAATTAGGTTCTATGTAGCTTTATCCTAAGAAAACAGGTAGAAGAGATTGGGAAACTAGATGTTATTTTACTACTGTTATGAAAATATTTAGAATTATGGGTTTATAGTAGTACTCAAAAATAATGTTTTATTCTGTCATCCTCATTAAAATCCTCTGAAATATTGGGAGATTTCTTATATGATAATTTTGACTAGAGGGCTAAAGCTTAATTGCTGAGTTTTTCAACATTAAAACTTATTAAATTAATAAATTATCAAGTTTTTAGTTACAGTGTATATAATTTAACCTTAATCCAACTGTCATGATGGTTGAAACCATTTCCCTAATTATAACTGTTCCTTATCCCATGCTCTCATTTCACAGTCTGTGTGTTAAGTCTTTTTTTAATGTCTGTTGTCTTTGATCATGAGCTCCTAGGAATTTAGAGTTATGTCTTCTTTCTTTGTATTTCCACTGTGCCTGTGCTGTGCTCTGGAGGCACATCAGTGCTCAGTGCCTGTTGGCCTGCTTGGAATTGAAACACAAGGTTGGCACGCAGGTGGGCTGGTGTCAGCAGGGGCTCTGCTCATGTTCCTGTGCAAGGAAAGAGGTGTGGAGGGTCCACCTGGGTGTTTGGTTTCTGTAACCTGGTTTCTCAGGTAGAGCAGCAGACACTGAGGTTTCTTGCCTCAGAATGTGATGCAGCCTGTGCTCTTAACAATTCTCCCTTTGTACCAGTTCATCTACTAGTTAGTTTGGGACCTTAAACCTCTGGTCAGTTGACATGTGTACATGTCTCCTATATGTGTGCCATTTTACCACTTTTTGGCCTCATGGAAGTTCCTGGTTGGGATGCCAAACCCAGCATGGACTGTAATGAGAAAGTAGTATAAAGCCTGGAAAAGCCAAAGAAAAGAGATTTGGAAGTGAAACTAAACTAAACTCAGTGAAGAATAAACATTTGGCCCGTGCTTGCCCCTCAGTTTGGTTCCGGTTTAGATGAATAGTGTGTGCAGGTCGGCAGGGTTTCTGGGGAGTGGAAACGCATGTGCCTTTGTTATAGGGAGGGTCCTGAGGCCTCCCTCTGGTTCTCAGTGAGTCTGCCCCCCAGGTTCACTAGCACATGGGTACAGAACTTTGGAGCTGCCCCTGTGAATGTTCTCTAATCCTGGGTCAGTGTCTAGGTGACAAATACGGAATGTTAGGAGGGAAAACCATATAGGATGTAACAGCCTTATGAAGCAATAAAGTAATTGATAGTTTGGTTATTAACAGGAATTTTAACGTCACACTATTTTTGCTTTAGACAACAGTTGTAATCAGTACTGATCTGTCCATTTCCTTTTCCCACAGATTGCAACGCCTGCGCGGTACACTGTGACCCTGGGGGGGACCTCCTTCACTGTGAAGTATCTGCGCAGCCGTGGCTACATGTCGACGCCACCCCCTGTGAAGGAGTATCTGCAGGACAGGATGGAGGAGACAAAGGAGCGCCTCACAGAGAAGATGGAGGAGACAAAGGACAGACTCACTGAAAAACTGCAAGAAACCAAAGGAAAGGTTTCTTTTAAGAAAAAAGTGGAATAGGGTGCCTTATATACCAGGTTATAGACAGTTCCTGCACTTTAACCCTTGGGGACTGGACAAAGGTACATGCTCTTGATTATTTTTTTGGTTAGCAGCCTAAATATAGCAGTTCTCTGAGGGTTAAAGAACTAAGATAACTTTTTAAAGTTGAACATCACTAGAAAAATCAGTGTTTTTTGAAAAGAAAAAATGAACCCAGTATAAGAATTTCATGTCAGTAGCAGCGTTAAGCAGTGGTCCATGTCTTCAGTCATCCTTGCTTTGTGTTTAGATAGCTGCTGACTCCTTGAATAGCTGGTGCGGCCCTACACAGATTTAACACTAGGTCTTCATCTTTTTTGTTATTTGAGGTTTTAACGATATTCACTTCTCAATGTGGAGACAAACTGTTATCATCAGAACTGCCTGTGAATAAGAGGATATTTAGTCTTTCTCTAAAGATAGTATATAACGGTTACATACCAGTTAAAATGTAGCCTTCATATAAAGAAAGCTGAATGAAAATTGGGTCATATATATGTAAATAAGATGTATTGGTTATATGTAAATGAAAAATTGACCCTTTAAAAATGATTTTTACCTCAAGCTTGCCATAATCAAATTTTTTAAGCAAATCTGTGCGGTCATAGCACTTTCTCACCCAGAATGTAAAACTGTTATTCCTGCATCATGTCCTCTCCAACTGATCTCTCAGAGGAAAAGGGAAAATCAGCACACCTTAAGTTTATGGTGGAGATCAGATGCGCTTAGCAGTGCCTGCAGCTTGTGGTTCTCGGCAGTGCAGGTTTGGGAGGATGGGACCTGCCTGTCCCTGCCACCTGGTCTCCACCAGCCAGAGTCGGTCTTGATTCCATTATGGAGTAAAATTTTAAGATTGTAGCTGCTGTTTTCCTCTTGCATTGAAACATCCTTACTTGAGCATTTTACTTGAATTTTTTAAATAGCAAAGCTGTCATTAAAACCTGCTTGGAATGAAATTCAGTTGTTGTCAGATGTGAAAGTTGCCACAATTTGTGTGGGTGTGTTTGAGGATGTGTTTGTGTGTTTCCTTTTGCTCTAACTGCCTTTACTTCAGTTCTAACCTTTGAGTTGAAAGAGGGAACGGCCTCTTTCTAGATTGTCTTTGTTGTGAGTGATCTGATAAGGCTGCAGGCATCATTGCTGTGAGGCAGGGTTTTCGTATTAAATACTGAGTTTGGCCAAATTTAGAGAATACTTTAAAGCGAAAAAGATGTTTGCATTTGATATGTCTCATCATTATATTGGCTGTGCTGTGATTGGACTCTTCTTTGTGGGGGTGGGTAGAGTGGTGAGGGGGCAAGGCTCACTCTGCCACATGCAGGCCCGATCAGGCAGGATGGTTTGTCTCCTGATACAGATCAAACGTGTGATTTCAAATTGACAGCACATTTTCAAATTCAAAAACAGTGAACATGTTTTAGCTTGTTTATTAAATAATTCACATTTTTGCATATATTAAATGCTAAGATGGATATTAACAAATTTCTTGTTTGTTTATTTTTAACCACTGAGACTGTTCGGTTTAAAATCATGTGTTATATGAAACTTCCTTTTTACTTCTCACGTTGCATAGGGCGTGTTTTCCAATGAGGATAAATTGTGGGTCTTAGAAGCACTAATAACCCTGAGTTTCCACCTTTGGTTCAGCCTGTTTGAGATTTGTTGCCATCCAGTTTCATAATTGTGTTGTGTTTGTCCAGTTACAGAAAGTGAGATAATAGGGAGTGCTTTGAAATTCTCTAGTAAAACATTCTCTGAAGGTGTAAGAAGTTCTTTTGTCATTATTTGGTATCAGGAATATCTGATCTTGTCAAATGCTGCTGCTCTCATCTTGCTAACCTAGTCCTTAAGGGAAGCTACAAAGAGCCGAAAGGGGGACCCCTGAAATATGCATGTGGAGTATTCGTAGCAGGCCAACAGCACATAGTGGGCATTGAGTTAAATTATCTGGGTGTGTGTGTGTGGTAAATATCATAACCATTTTATTTACAATAAGCCTTATACTTGCTGTGTCTGGTGTGTACATCTGTATTTAAGTAGGATTTTTGACAGGGTAAAGAGGGAGCCATGGCTGAGATTTAATTTAACACCTATAAAAATAGATAAAAAGTGTTTGCTCAGCAAATTAACAATTGAAATGAAAAATAGATTAGGTAAAAAAAGACTTAGTTTATTCAAGAAAAATAGCAAAACCAACCTTTTAAAGTACCACAAAAATGTCTCTTACTGAACCAACATTTTGCATACAGTAGGGTGCTATTTGCAGATTCCAACAAAGGAGAAAGAGTTTATGTATTAAGGTCACCTTCCTGCCACTAGTAAAAATAATAAAACTATGCCTTCAAATATAATCTTCAGCTTATTTGTTATAGAATCTGCCTTCCATTTATTTACAGATGGAAGACGTTACTGTAGTCCTTTATGCTCTAGGAAGCAATGGAGCTATTGGCTGTCTTATTTCAGTGACCTCAGAAGGTAATTCCAGGAATTTTATAAACATCTTAACAGTTTGGGCAGAAGAGATGTTTGAAGAAAAGAAGCAAGTTGTACGTTAGACATATCTAGCTCTTTTTTGTGTTCTTTCCACTTGGTTCATCTTCAGGATTTCTTATCCAAATTCAGATGTTCTGAACAAAGCCACTGTAGAAGATTGTAGAGTATGGTGATGGTAATGAAATGGACAGAAAATGCTTTAGCAAATGAGTCAGAAAGAGTACATGCATCTTTCCTGATACCTTTGAGATGATACCATTTTTATAAAATGCATTGGTGAGATATACATTTCTGAATTATTAAAGGATTCTGTCTGAAAAATACTTGCTTTCATGGTAATATAGACATATTTCTTCTGTTGGCTACATCTTACTTTTTAAAATGGGAACCTTCATTTATTTCAGATTTTCAAAATTGAATCTCCATAGGGAAGATATGGAGTTAGTTTAGAAGAAAGTAAATACATTTAGATTAAGTGTTACCAACATTGGTTTGAAGTGGTTTTTGGTATTAGATGCTTACTCAGTTGGCTTTTCCCGAGCCATGGTCTACGGTGCGTCCAGTCACATTGGCCTAGAGGCCGGAGTTGCACAGGAGTGTTCATAAAAAGTATGGGCCTCTCTACTGCCTTGGAATTTAACCACCTGAACCAGAAATCTGCAGAACCAGAGGTGGGTGCTTTTAATTATTCATTCTGCAAATAGGAGCTTTGTTTGGTCTCTCCTGGTCCATCTGTATATTACGGAGTACCCAAAAGATTCTGCCTCCTTGACCCAAAGGAACAATAGAGGCAAGAATTCTCCTTCTCTTAGAGACTTGGCCAGAATTCGTCTTCAGCCATGAATTTTGGCCTGGCTTTCTGATTCTTGAAAGATATTTGTCCTGCATTTTGAGCTTGTAACTTACATTTGAGAAATGCTAAGTTTGTGCCGATTGGGTATACTTTTCCCTCTTTGAGATTTTTTTCCTTTGTGACTTCCATGTCAAGCTGGTTCATTTTAACTCATTAAAACAAGTTTTTGGTTGTCTTGCTTCTTCAGGGTTAGGCTTTGAAAATCAAGCTGTATTCTTCCCCATAAATCGCTGGCAGCCACCAACAGTAATGATGACAGATCATAATTGTCTTGTGGCAGTTATCTGGCTATTTTGATAAGAATGATTCTCTCAGCAGAGAGAATGCGGCTTGACTTCAGAAGCCTTCAAGGCAGAGTATGACATTATTCCGTTGACTTGGACAGTGCTCGTGGGAAGTGCACAGGCAGCCCCAAAGTCCTCCTCAGCACTTGTGTTTTCTCTCTACAAGTAAGAGGGCTCATGGAGCCTGAGACGAACAGAAAGCGCTTTCACGTTGTGTTTTCTCTGGGACAGCATGGTCCATAAGAGCAGAAGTTGTAGGACAGGTCAGAGATGTTCCATGTGTAGCCACAATATATTCTCATTCTTCCTGACTATGAGGAATGCATAGAACCTTTCTTCCTTCTTTCCTCACCTCTCCCTCCCTCCCTATGTCCAGCTTTTTCTGCTTTGAATTTTGACCATTTTAAATGGTAGAAAACTCTCTTTGAAGTGAAAAAGAAAAAGGCGAGTTTGCATGCAAGCGTGCCTGGTTGTCCTGCGGTAGCCGGTATGTGGTTCTCCCTCCCTCTGGTGGGCAGGCGCTATGGCCCACTCCTCAGTAAGAGCGGGACAGAAAGCTTGCAGGTGTTTCCTGACTTTCTAATCAGGTACCTGCTGAAAGTCAGCCTTTTACTCCATTTGGGTAATTTCATAAGATTACTTTTAAGTGTACCATATATGAAATATATCTAATATAATCTACATGAAATCTACCTAATATAATCTAAATAGGGTAAAACAATGAGATGTTTCAGCTCCTTAACACTAATTGAGGGTTTGTTTGTTTTTAAAAAAAAGAACATACAGCATTTCCTCTATATACACAAATATTAAGCTGTTATTTTGTATGCACCTCTAAGTATGAGATTTGAGATTCTGTAATGATTTGAAGCGCATTTTGACTAATTTGTATTTTATTGAATTTGAGTCAGTATTTTCTTTGGATACAATCTTGCGACTTAATTATGGCTGTTGCTTTACTTCTTTAAGAATAGTGGCTGTTTGGGTTCTCTCTTTGCAAGGGTCCCAAAGGCACAGTTTGTCCAGTCCTCAAACACTGCCCTGCCATTCACCTTGGTCTGGAGGTAGAGTTACAGGGCTTGGTTGCCATCGTGCTCCATCACCATGTGCTTGTTATTCCCCTCCTGAAGAAGATGGAAGATACTGGTAGGTTGTAATTGCATTCCTCACTTCTTTTGGTTTGGAAATAAGGGACAAGTTTTACTTTCCAAAAAAAGTTGAAAATATTATTATCAGTAAAACGCTTGTCCACAAAACCTAATGCAACTTCTGTTGAGAAATGTAGATCATTTTGTAACTGCATTATTTTGGAAGCATTTTAGATTAATAGAAGTTTTCTCAGTCATAAACCCAATTTTCCCTCTAGTGGGTCACTTCAGAATGTTGAGGCCAGTAGCTGTAGTTGAAGAAAGGCGCAGGAGAGCCGGGTCAGACGTTCAAATCCAGGAACTAAGAAAGGTAAAGTAAGTACCTGCTTTGGAACTTGTAAAATTCTTTGTATTTTTGGAGCTGAAGCCAATTTATGAATATTCCTAATCCTCTGTCCTCTTCTGGTGATTTCTATCATCTTTTCCCTTTTAACTTCATAATTTTCTTTTTTTAAATAAATTTTTATTTGTTTGTTTTGGCTGCGTTGGGTCTTTGTTGCTGCACACGGGCTTTATCTAGTTGCTGTGAGCAGGGGCTACTCTGTTGTGGTGCTCGGGCTTCTCATTGCAGTGGCTTCTCTTGCTGCGGAGCACGGGCTCTAGGTGTGCGGGCTTCACTAGTTGTGGCTTGTGGGCTCAGTAGCTGTGGCTCACGGGCTCTAGAGCGTAGGCTCAGTAGTTGTGGTGCATGGGCTTAGTTGCTCCGTGGCATCATAATTTAATTCTTTCTTTAGAGTGATATTTCATTATCCAAAGAGGATTCAGCCTTAGAAAATACCCCATCCTCCCGTGGTAAGAAAGTGAGTTTGCTTTTCCTACTGCACTTGTGTGGAGGGTCATGGTGGTGGTCACAGCACCTGAGCCTGCATTTGCGACACTTGGAACGGCTCAGATTGGAATTTTCCTTTTCCTTGGGGTCAATCGATGTAACATCTGAAGCATCAGGAGCTGGCTTTTGTGGTTACTTTTCTCACTGGGAAGTTCAGTGTATCCCCAACTAAGAACTGTTGGGCTGGCCTCTCTGGGAGTGGAGAATGTGTGTGCGGGAGGTTTACGGGAGGTTGACAGTGAGGCAAAACCATGTGCTCATGGATGGTTCCGGAAGGAAGGGAGTGTGCCAGCATTGGTGAAGAGGATGCATACGTGGTACAGGATCCCGGCACCAGGAGCCTGGGGTCCTTGCGGTTTCCTTGAGGCTGTGACAGCACTCAGATCAGTGTTAGCTCCCCCACCCCTCACAGAAAGGAAGCCAGAGAAGGAAAAAATGGGGGCAAGGTGGGAAATTATTTTTTAAAAACTATTCTCCCTTCAGATTTTCACATTTTATTGCTAAGGCTGTAAGAACACTCCCTGACACACACACAACATGGTTTTTTAACCAAAAAAACTGTCAACATCTAGAGTAATGAGAAAAGAAACAGATGTATTTTACTTAAAACCATGGTGAGGAGGTTTGGGTCCTGGTGGTTCAGTCTCTGCCTTGACACAGGTGCTCCAACCCCCTTGGCACTAACTTGGCCCGTTTCCGTCACTGGCATTTTAAGCTGCAGTGTTAGCGTAGAGAGCATTCCAAGGCAGAGTGCTATTTACAAGTCTGTAGGAATTGGGTGAACCTGGAAAGTGAAAGCTGAGCAGCACAGCTCCCTCTGTGGGGGCCGCATGTGGCAAGCATACCCTCTCCTCCAGTCTTCGCGCAGGTGACCCTGTTGTATGCGTGACATTTGAAGACATTAACCTGAGACAGAGCTAATACTTGAGGCCACCAGGTCTGTAGGCTCCAAAGCCTGTGCTGCCCTTGAACTGTAAGCAGGAAATCTCAAGCAGGACCTCAGGGTCCCCCACCGAAGCCAGGGTGGCAGACACAGCCTGGCTCAGGTGGGGCCAAGGGGATGGGTCCCTGACCTGCCATGTGGGAGAGGCCAAAGTCAGCACTTTGATTTGAAAGCATGCTTACTCTGTCTGCTAGTGTAGACTGCTAGAATATTTTGTGCTTCCAGATTCTGGTGGTAGTACCACAGTAAACTCTATAAATGCAAATGGCTTTGTAAACAGGTTAAGTCATATAGGAGCAGTATACTATACACAAGTGTGTGTAAATGTATATATACTGCTTCCTGGTAAAGCCTTTTGAAAGTCTGTATTGCAGTTAACACCATGCTGTGTTCAAATGACTAAGACTGTAGCTTTTGATTTTTTTAAAGTAGGGTGAATGAGGTTTACATTATTAGCACAAAAGCCCAAAGTCTGGACAGACACATGCCATCAAAACAATGAAATTTACAAATGCACAGCTTTTACCTTTTGGCTGTTATTTTTAAAACATGCATTTTAATTAGAATCCATTCAAAGCAAAACGTCAAAACAGTGTAACGAGAGAAATTATGACGTTTTAAGTAACAGGCTCGTTATAAACTGTTTTGTGCAAGTGTCATCATGGAGAGTCAGAAATAAGTGTTTGTTCCAAGGCCACTGTGAGTGGCTCTCTGAAGGATTCTGGAGGTTCCTTTCGAGCACACTGCTTTTCTAGATGTCCTCGAGGGTGCAGGGAGAGGGCTGCCTGAGTTGCTAGTCCATCTACTTAGCTGTTGGCAGCTCTGCTGTTTCACAGACAATCCAATGAACAGAAGTCGGTCCAAGAAAGCCAGAGACTGGTGGGGTATGGGATCCGGTGCAGGCCCTGAAGTGCACTGGGGGCTCCCCATGTACCAGGTGGGTCAGCAGGGAGCCTATCGCCAGGGAGGGAGGTGTTGGGCTCTGTTATGTCCTGTGCTGAGTGTAGCCTGAGCAGAAAATGGTGGGTCCAGACCTTGGCGTCTCTCTCCCTGGCTGGCGGTGCCTCGGCTTTCGAGGGCCCACAGGGGCTCCTTGGCCTTTGGCACTTCAGCTCCAGCCCGATGGACAGCTCCTGGGTCACGGGCAGCCTCCAGGCCTATTGTCTGGTTTTGGCCTGGGGCTTCTTCTGAAGTCTTCAGAGCCTTCTCAGTGCACAGCCAGGGCTGCGGGAAGGGGTCCCACAGGCCCCCGACAGTGGAGATCAGTGTCTCGCCTCCTGTCCTGCAAGAGTGCAGTCTCTGGTTTCTCAGCGCCACACTGAGCCCCGCTGCCCAGATGGACACAGTGGGCCCACCCTGACCATCTCCTGCCTCCTTCAGAGCAGCTCCAAGTAACCTCCCTGCACCCAGACCCAGCCAACCAGGCGACCTCATATAGAAATGGGTTTACTGAACCCAATCCAGTAGGAATCAAGCCTGGAATCTCCTCTCCTTCTGTGACGAAAGTTTATACTGGTCTTACCTTCACTGAGGGATATAAGTTTGGGGAATATTCTTTAAAATTTCTCAAATATCTGCTGAATAAGAGATTATAGAATTTATTCAAGAGCATAATGTGGTTTATCAGTGACTATTTGCTGTTTTAATAGAAAGAAATCCTTTTCTTACAGCTATTTTCCTCCTTATAGCTTTCTAATCCCCTTTCCAAAATTGTCTTAAAAAATTAATTCAGAATCTAAAATGGGTTTTATGGGAGCTCCTTGGCGGTCCAGTGGTTAGGACTTGGCGCTTTCACTGCCGTGGCCCAGGTTCAATCCCTGGTCAAGGAACTAAGATCCCACAAGCTGTGCGGTGTGGCCAAAAAAAAAAAAAGTTTTATAACTAGAGTTTGGGGCCCATACAGTTATTTAAATGGTATTTTAAGATTTCAGTTTCCAAAGTTCATTTGTTTCCACAGTTCATTACTACCATATAGAAATGCAAAAATATTTTAATTGTATTTCCTGTAACCAAGCTAAACTCACTTATTCTAGTAGTTTGGTAGGTTGTATGAAGTGTTTTTTTTTTTGTTTGTTTGTTTTGTTTTTTTTTTTGCGGTACGCGGGCTCTCACTGCTGTGGCCTCTCCCGCCGCGGAGCACAGGCTCCGGACGCGCAGGCTCAGCAGCCACGGCCCACGGGATCCTCCCAGACCGGGGCACGAACCCGCGTCCCCTGCATCGGCAGGTGGACCCCCAACCACTGCGCCACCAGGGAAGCCCTGTATGAAGTTTTATACATTTCACAATTATGTAATCTGTGAATGCATATACTTACTTAGAGCTTAGAGATATCATTCTAATCTCTCAGTGAAGGAAACTTAGATTCCTTTTGCTCCATCATCACGAACTGAAAACCTCTGATGCTAATGACCTTATTAGCCTCTGAGGGTGTCTGCTGAACGATTCTCTTTAGAAGTCTTGCTCACGTTTTGGGCTGAGTTGACTCAGTTTGTCTGTGACAGCTTCCAGAAGCCTGAAGGTGACACCTCAACTCAGGTGACGATCCCTGAGTGTTCTGTGTAGAACCCAGGACTGTATGATGTGATCTGCCAGGGTTTATAGCAAATATAATGATTTCTGAAAAGTCAGAGTGAATAAGAACTGAATGGGACGGTTACCTGGGGAACCATAAGAACCATTTCTGAGACGGGTTTTTAAATGCAAGTAGTTTTCCCCCCACCCCCCAACATATGCTTTGTCTGTGAAATATTTTTTTATAAAACAAGAGACACGTGTATCAGTGATCTTTTTTTAATGATTTTGAGCTGTGGTTCGAACACAGCATTAAGAACAAGCAGAAGAGGCTGATTTCATAACACACAGCACTTAGAGCAACATCTTCCTTTAAAAGTCCGGATTGCGGTTACAGACCTTGGGTCTAAGAACTACATCCCCTCGCTCAGTTAAAGAGGCAGATACATGACAGCTGGAAATCTTTCTCTGTGTATAACTGGGAATTATGTTGAACAGTAAGCACAAATGTCTGTTTAAAAAAAAGACTTTAACAACTTCAGATTATTATAGATCACGTGAACAACTGTTGAAAAGTTCAGATAAAGTTGTACTTTTTCATTATAAAGCAGCCTAGTGAAAATTAAGTGAATTAAATGCGATGCATAGTATTGTACATATTTAAAAATAGCTTTTACACCAGAAAGTGTGATTTTTGAAAGCCATGAAATGAAGAATAGCAATATACCAGCAAGCACATTAAGATGAACCAGTATAATTAACAGTAAAGTTTAAGCCTCTATTAGTCCTGTAGAAAAGCCATGACGTGGTAACAAATTTAGTGCCTTTGAGTCCAGAACATCCTCAGATGACACTCCTGCTCAGCAGTCCTCCCAAGAGATGAAGTCTGGGGGAGTTTTTCTAACAGGGAGGAGCCTCCACCCTTGACCTGAACCACCAGGGCCACTGCCATTGGCAGTGAGCAGACAGCGGGGGCAGTGGGTGCAGAAAACACAGATCCCCATCTTCTTGTGGCCTTGCAAAGCACAGTCAAAGAAGGGCTGACCTCTGGTCCATTAGCATCAAGAGTTGCAGAGGTGTTTTCAGTTTAAGGATAATCAGTAATTGTTTTGTGGAGGACAAAAGTATGACTCCGTCGTGATTCTCAAAATCAAAACATACACCACGGAACAAATAAAAAACAAGGAATTATTAGAATTTACATCCTCTGATGACAGAATAAACTGGAAATAGGGATCAGGTGGGCAGAATTTCACGAAACTGTGGATGGCACTGGGAAGGATGCCCACACCCACGATTTCATCCATGTTTTGTTTTTTTTTTTTTGGGTTCGCGGGCCTCTCACTGTTGTGGCCTCTCCCGTTGCGGAGCACAGGCTCTGGACGCGCAGGCTCAGCAGCCGTGGCTCACGGGCCTAGCTGCTCTGTGGCATGTGGGATCTTCCCGGACCGGGGCATGAACCCATGTCCCCTGCATCGGCTGGTGGACCCTCAACCACTGCACCACCAGGGAAGCCCCTCATCCATGGTTTTAATGAACATTGTCATAGGCTCTTCTTTTTTCTATTTTCAATATTAGAATATTTGAATGCAGAGGTCACCGTCAGACACTAAAGACAGAGCTGTAAGTAGATGCTGAGTCAGGGGGTGTGACGTGGTCCCTGGTCAGTGGCAAAGCCTAGTTTGTTTCTGGGGTCGTGATCACCAGGAGACACCAAAAGGAAGGGACAGGACATAAGAATTCACTCGGCTGGCTGATTGCCAATCTGCTAATTATAACCCATAACAAATCTTTCTGAGACTGGGGTCTTCTCAAGTGGACTGGTTTGTCCTAAGTTATTTTTCCTGCAAATGCTACTGTTCATTCATTGGTTCCACAGCTTCCGTTTGTCAAAAAGGCACAGAAAGACAGATGGTCACAAATGCGTCTGGACTGCACAGTCCTCTGCTGCAGGCTGATGTGCTCACTCTGACCTAAGTTTTGCAATTTCAGTGAAAAGTGCACTCTTCACTGGGTTTGCCCTCTTCATTCTACAACATGAAACAGAATATTTTTTCATAAAGCAAGTTGAAAAATCCACATTTTTTTCTGATTATAGCTAATACTGGTCCAACTGAACATTATCGAAGGGATTAAAATAAGCATCTGGTGGCTCCAAAAGGCTGTGGTATTTTAAAAAATTATTAAGTGTTTTCACAGCAAAGATGCAACTCTGATTGCTGTACATATGTTGTTCATAGGCTGTGCTTGCTTGTTCAGACTTGTTTCCCTTGTGTCATAATACTGATATTTATTAATAAACTACATAGACTTTTATCTGTATGCATCCATTTGCACATTTCCTTATAAAAGAGGACAGAGCACATAGGCATTCACAAATTCTATGCCATTTCTCTTAAAATTGGTATCTATACCTTATATTGCAGTATTAACAAAGTTTTGTTCTACCCATTGGGTAGGATTATGTGCGTAATATAGTCAAGTTATATACAGCACCTTACAAATGAACGCCTGACAGACACTGAAAGCACCATTGTGAGTGAGGCACAACAAAGGGGGCTGGGTTCCTGCATCTGCAGAAGTTAGAACATGAAACACCTTGGCTGCTTAAAAACTACTGCCACGCTGAGCTCTATGAAAGGACGTGGATCTTCACCATCTGCATCTCTGTACAGCTCTCACCCCAGCACCTCACACACACTGAGGACAGCGCTGCTCACAAGGCGTCCCTCCCTGCACACCAGCCTGAAGGCAGGAGCAGCAAGTGGCCGTCTAACCCTGGCCGTGAACATAAACTTGAACTGTGCAAGATGCAGCACTTGGGGAGTAAAATAAGCTAAAGCTGAAATCCTGATTCCTGCGGAATTCGCACAATTCACGTGAGCTACTGGGACCCACTTGTGGTCGGGGTGAGAGCAGGTCTTTCATCTGCTTTTGTTGGGCCCCTTTAGACACAGCGTCCTTACACTGGGGGGGACTTGCCAATGCATCTCCATTTCGCCAAGGCCAAGGTGACCGTGCAGAAGGGGATCCTGGTCCCTGCCTCTCCACCAAGGTGCGGGGGGGGGGGGCTGTCACCGCAAGGCCCCGTGCCCAGCACAACTATCTTTCCCAGTTTTTCCTTCACAGACACTGCTCAGCTCTGGAAATTTTAAGAAAAATGAACGGTACACTAACATGTTGCTGTTCTAAGCAGCAGACCTCAAGCAGCAGCCTTGGCACAGCAAACACAAGGCTTGGGGAACAGCCCCTAGCCGCTGCCTCGCAGCCAGGCCAGTGTGGGAGCCTGGTGGCCAGCAGCAAATGGAAGCTGCTTTGGAGGGGCTCGTGGACCTGGACAGTCTCTGCAAGGACTCTCTGGACAGAAGAGCAGGTGGAGGTAAGATCCAGGCCCACCTGTCAGGATGCAGCCACTGGTTCTGAGGAGGGCAGGGATCTGAATGGATTCTCCCAGATCTGAGCTGCTTTTGAAAAGTGCTTGCCTTTGAGCCCTTCTCATTCTTATGATGATAAAATACAGGTGAAGAGGGGGATAATTTGAAGCTGGAGACACGCTTATCTGAGTACAGGTCCCTATGCTGGGGTAGAAGGCCCCCTGCTTCCTGCTGGCCCCTGTGTCCTCCTCTCCCAGCTGCAATTAGTGGACTTAAGTGTCATCCTCATGACAAACCTTCCCAAGTTTTGCACATTTTCCTCTGCTGTCTGAGCTGTGTGTCCAAGTGTATTTGTGGTACGGAGGACAGAGGGTATGCTTGTCAAGCTTTTTTAACACTGAGTTTTGGTCCCAGATAGAACTTTGTGTTGGGTTGGCCAAAAAGTTGGTTCAGGTTTTTCTGTAACATGGAAAAACCTGAACGAACTTTTTGGCCAGCTCAATAAATGCACAGTTTCTTCAGCAAAATCTCTTTTGTAGTAAAGGACAACCTTAGTGTCTGAGGAACACTAGGCTTGCTGAAAAAGCCAGCAGACACATGAGTGTTCCTATAAGTGGGACTCAGGGTGCCTGGGGTTCATATCCAGGGAGTCGCTAAGACGGAGCCCAGCTCCCCACCCACTGCTCACTGATCCCCTAACCCTCTGGTTTCTAACCTGGACCCTCAGGCCCCACTGATCAAGCTGCAGCTTCACAGTCACGCCTCTTTCCACACCATGTCAGCCACAACCTTCGAAAGAGCAGACGTCTAAATTACCTTTTTCCTGTGTTGAAGGGAAATTGACTATTAATTCAATTTATGACCTTGGCTTTTAAACTAATTCATTACAGAGCCCCAGCCTCAGAGACCATTCAGGTCATGGTTTGATATGTCTGCATCATTAAATAACTATTTACATTAGAGGCAGTTATCTAATAGGGTGGCCGAAAGGGAGCAGTCTCGGTTTTGAAGAACAATTAAAGTTATTTGAATTAAATAATTGTTTTACCAGTACTGTGAACATCTGCAAAATGTTCGGGTACTTGCAAAGTGACTAAGGAATTTATAAGTTTCTGAGCATAACTCACCATTTTGAGCTAGAACTACTGGGTGTGTTCACCCACTCTACCAGAAGTGCAGGTGAGGTTTGGAATGATGACACCATCAGCCAACCTCCTCATTCTGCACCTAAGGGGAACCGCCTGACCGATAATCTGCCCGAAGATGGGGAGGACAGGCACCTTCCCACCTTCACCAGCAACACAAGGGGAAACCTCACGCCATGCAGAGTCCCAGCCTCCTTTAAGCACAGGCTTGAGGTTGAGGCCATCTGATACGGTGGGTGGGTGGGTGTCCTCTGGTCAGGCCCCCAGGACTCTGCCCGTCCCAGAGCTCCTGCCATGGTCCTCAGCGTGCACACTGCTCAACAGGGTCTGAAGCATGAGTGACAATTGTTGACCACCATCTTCTTTTAAGAGATTGACTACTTGTGTGGATGTTACTGTGTGAAATCGATGAAGATTCCAGTTCTCCAAACAAAACCCAGGGACCTATACCAACCAAGAGGAGCCTCGGAAAGGAGCAGCAGAAAGCAGTTTGAGAGCTTTCTGCCAGCAGCACGAGGGCACCTCACCGGGCAGCCACCTCTGAGACCACAACAGCAGACACCCGGAACTGCAGGTCAGGGTCCCAAGTCATCCCTCCAGCCCTCGGTCCCTGCGAGAGCAGGCAGGGGCTGCACAGAAGCACCCCACCCGGGTGCAGCAAAGGCAGATGCTTCTGTGAAGGAAGTTACTTTAGGTGAGAATGAATGTTACAATTTTTAAGGTTAGTTTTCTAGTTGATTTTAGCTGCAAGTTGTGCTTTTTACCCTGTGCTCTGAGTTGCTCCCCGCCCAGTTCTGGCCTCCACTGCAGAGGCTTAGTGACCCCTGGGAGCGCATCTGGTTCTGAGCACTGCATTCCTCCCGGGTGCTGGTCCGCATACTTGGCCACATGGGTCCCTTCCTCAGTCCCAGGGGCTTCTACACAGTATCTGCAGCCAGTGTCACGCACGTAACAGGGCAGTGGGCTGCACAGAAGTGACTGCTGAGTCTTGCTGACCAGCCATCCAGGCCTGAACTCCACTATGCAGGGAAGGAGAGACCGCAGGAACACTCTGAAGTCATGTGTTTCAATAGTATAAAAATAGCCACCTTGCACTTTAAACAATTTATTGCATAAAATAGTGTATTATCTGAGTATATTTCATGCTACAGTGAAAAAAATCTATACCACAGAAACTGCACTGCTGGAGGGCCAGGGCAGCACTGTGTGGTGTGTAAATGCAGGTGTAAAACACGCAGCCTGAGGCTGGAGGGACTCAACACACCAGGGATGCAGGAGTTTCCTCTGCTCCATCCAGAGTCTCCAGGTGCCTCAGTGACGCATTCACTGCTGTGTGGTGACTTTCTTGGTGAATGTAAGTAAGTGGTGTACGTTAGGCTACCTCCCCTAACACCCTTTCCTGCATGATTATGGGGGAGATGATTATGGGGCCTAATTATAATCCACAGGTGAAAAGACAACATACAGAACTTTGAGTAAAGCTTCCTCATTATCTTAAACATGTAGTGCAACTTTTAAAACACAGCATCACAACACTGATTAACCCCTTGCATTCATCTGACTTCTCCACTTTATACCTTGGCACACAAAACAGGAATTTAGAATCATATTTTTAAAACAAAAGTTCTACAGTTTGGGGGTGGGAAGCAAACTGGCGATTCTTCCCCATAATGTATAATAACGTTTTCCTCTGTATTCAGTTAATTGTAAAACAGGCCATTCTGGCCTCTTCCCCTGCTGCGTCTGCTTTCATAGTCAAGTCAGATGCCTCTGTGGGTTTTATTTCATAATGTCTTCAAAGCACCCCTTTGTGTTCTCATGCCCACCCTTTGCCAAAACCTGCCCTTTCCTATCAATCACTGCCCCAGATGAACACCGTTTGCAGCCAGACTGGAGGAGGTTTGTACTATTTCAGCCTGCGTGCGGCCCCTGTGGAAGGAATCACTGTTTTACTGAACTTGCTGTGCTGGGGACGGAGGGGCAGTGCCACTGCCTCCCTCCGCCTTTCTTAAGTCAGGTATGCACGCAGGTCAGATGAGGTTCCCGGGCTTCCTGTCCTTGCCCTGGACGGGCAGCTCGGTGCCCCCCAGGGCCGTCCCGCTGGAGTGGCAGTCTGCTCCCCTTGTGCGTGCTGTGCTGGGGGTGGAAGAGAGTGGCACCCAGGCAGTGGCCCATCACCTCGCTGTAGGCCGGGGGTGGCCCCTCCATCCTCCTGTTACTGCTGCAGGTGCTGGCACTTATGCCTGAATTGCTGCTGGGTGGGCGTGGGCCCCCGCTGTAGACGGACACGTCTATCAAATCGCTGTCAAATATGGTTCGGTTGGGTGGGGCCCTCACAGACTCTCTGTTGAGTTCCATCTGCTGTTCGGGGTCCCGGAGCTGCAGGGTGCAGGGCCCCTGGTAAGGAGGCGGCTCCTCCCCGTCCGACAGGGAGATGGTGGGGGGAAGGTCGATCTCGTGCTGTACATAGGGGTAGGTGGGCTGGAAGCGGCTGAACCGATCCCTCTGGAGAAAGGTTGGGGCAGTCCCCCCGTTCCTGGACCGCGGTGCGTACATGATCTGCAGGGAAAAGAGCAACACCTGGGAGATGTTCTTGGCACAGTGATGACCACGGACGTGATGGCAGCAAGGAAATTCACGTATGTTCTCACCCATCTGAAAACTTTTCCCCCCAAAAAACATGTAAAGGCTATTCCAGAAAAACAGAGGTTTTTCGTTCCTAATGACTTTACATCACTCACCTTGCCAAACCCAGGACGGTTCAGCAACGGATAATTGCGGTTACCTGAAAATGTAGGTTTAATGGAGTTATTGTGTACATTTCCCACTGGTCAAGGAGAATACAGGAGCCCCCCACCCCCACCCCGGCCTGCCCACCATGTGACCTTCTTCAGACCCCACTCCTGTGATTCAGAGGAATATAGAGGGTGAAGAATTTTCATTGTAAATGTAAGTTGTAACTTCACAGGATGGTACTTGGAGCAGGTACAAGACATTGGGTCAATTTATGAGTTATTTATAGGAGCTTGTTGCCCTATCAATTACTTAAAAATATGAAACAAGTGACTTTTTTTCTTTCTGGATAAAAGTTTCCTGTAGTTATTTTTAGCAGCTGACATGAAAACTATTTTATATTCCAAAGTAAGTATGATTATAGACTTTTTTCCCCCCGAAAGAATCCAGGTACTCTCTTGCATAGCTTCTCATCTATTCCACCATCTCACTTTCTTCTAGAGGAAGGACATATGTATATAAAGATATACATCCATCTGTCAACTTCTCTCACACCATGTTTTTAACTTAAAGGCAAAAAACGTTATTTTTACAATCATACTATTAAACTGGGAGATGGGGTGAATCGAGCGGTGATGTTTATAAGCTACACCGACAGCCACCACCTCATTATCAGCAGCCTAAGGCATCAAGTGAAGGTCCTGGATTCTTGACTGTTTTCTGGAAGGAGCTCTGGCCAGGCACAAAGAATCCTTGGGAGAGTCTAGGGAAGACCCCTCCCCCACCTCTTAAACCAAGTTACAGGCACAGGCCTTGATCTTCATCTGTGCTGACACGTTCAACCCTTCCACCAATTTTGTTCATCCCCCTCTACGCATCTCCTGCCACCCACACCCCGCCTGTGTCCAACCCCTTACCTCTGAGGTGGGCCGAGGTCCAGATCTGTCTGAAGGCCACAGGCGCCCTTCCTGGTTGGGGGGTGGGGGACATCACAGGAAGATCATTAGTTTCATGCAGCAGCACCCAAAGCCAAGGGATCACACTCAGCTGAGCGCAGGCTGTGTAACACCCGGAACCACAAAGTCCCAGCCTTTTGTTACCTGCACCCCCAGAGGAGTCGAAGTCAAACAGTTCGGGTCTCCCCACAGTAGCCTTGAATGGTGTGCCCATCTACACCGCTGGCTTTCAGACTGAGTTTCCCAAACCTAAGAGCCCTCTGTGCATCTTCTTATGAATGGATTCCTCAGTACAAATGCTCACGAGGAGTGTGGAACCTGACATCTAGTTGCTTAGTAATCTTTCAAAAAATGTTTGGCCAGGGACTTTCCTGGCAGTGCAGTGGTTAAGACTCCATGCTCCCATTACAGGGGGCCTGGGTTCAATGCCTGGTCAGGGAACTAGATCCCACATGCATGCCACAGCTAAGAGTTCGCATGCTGCAACTAAGGAGCTGACGAGCCACAACTAAGGCCCAGCGCAACCAAAAAGAAAAAAAAGACCAGCAAGGTGATGAGCAAACAGCAGGCATGATTAAGGATCACTTCTAACACCATAAACTTGTCTACAGAGCATTTCAGTGTGGTATCCCTTTTGAACCCCAATTGTAGGCTATAGCAGGGTCTGCGGGGCTTTTGTGACTACTAAGAGAAGAACGGGGTGGTGGGTAGATAAGTGCCTGTATTTTTGGATTCCCAGGAATGTGCACATACGACCTCCTGCCATCATGGCCTCCTGTGACCTGAAAGTGCCCACCGGTGGACTTGGGAGGTCAAACAGCCCCAGGTCTTAAAAAGTGAAAGCGACCTCCCCTGATCCTTGCAGGCGGGCATCCACCACGGCCCCCCTCGCCGTGAGCAGGTGGCATCCCTAGATCTGACTATACAACTATGTAACGGCGACAGAGTGGCTCTAACCAGGTGTCCGAGCCCTAGGCAGTGCTCCTTTGCGTCAAGGGCGATGTCACTCCCGCGTTGAGAACAGCACAGAGCATCCTCCACTGTTCCTAAGAATTCCACCCTTGGCAACAGCAGATTAAAGCACAGGGCGCGGCCTGACAACCAGATGTCACAGCACCAAATGAAGCGGGCAGGAAGGGACCCAGAAGAGGGGTAGTAGCATGTTTTCTGAAAATGGCAATAACTATTCTCAATGGCTTTATTTTCCTAGAAGTTAGCAAAACTGGAAAAGTGCCTAAAAGAGATCCACACCAAGCCTTGCACAGGTGGAATGTTGTGGTTCTGCAGGGACCCCCTCCTCTCCAGGGGCCATCGTCACGGGACGGGTCTGCACCACCACAGCCTCCGCAGGGCACGCACCTGCTCTTCGGCCGCTGCCCCTATTGCTCACTCAGCTGCTCGCTGGCGGCTGCCTTGAGCTCAGGCTTCACAGGGGAGGCCATGAGGTTGGCCTCTTCTGGTGTACCAGAAACAGCCCTGCGAGACCAGGGCCCAGCCACCCCGCCACCCTTCGCGGGAAGCCGGGTCCTCTGACCACGACGGAATAAGCTGGGAAATAAGATAGCAGCTCACAGAGTTTTGAGCAACAGGAACAAAATCTTGCTAGTATCGCTATTGCGGACCCATACACACTGCGTCTTTAGTAGCTGTTTGCTTGTGAGAACTGTTCCCTCATGCCGCATTGCGTCCACAGAGCACCTCCGGCGCCCTTGCGTCCCTGGTGGCCCTGAAGACGCCTCTGTGGGTGCCCCAGGGAGCATGGCCACCAAGATCCAGGCCCACGAAAGCCTTGGGCCATCCCGAGGGGCTCTAGTGAATCTGCATCTTCTGAAAAGGGACACAGGACAACTCCGGATCTCACAGGCTTGAAGATGTGCATCTTACCCTCAAGGAATCTGCATTGTATTTTTCCCCTTCTGAATGGTAAACAGCCACGTGGCCAGAAAATTTTCCCATAAGTTGAATCTGCCTGACACTAAAACGTCTGCATTAAAGATAAAAAAATCACGTGCTCTTCCAAGTGCTTGTCTTTATGATCCCAACGATCCAGATGTGTCGTCTGCAGACCTGGAACACAATGAGTGGAGTTTTTCCTTTTAAATCTGTTTGGCACTTTGGCTGGGTGGTGAGTGGAAAATCAAAATTGTCTTCTCTAAAGTTGTGGTAAATTATACATAACATTTACTATTTTAATCATTTGAAAGCATACAGTTCTGTGGCATTAAGTATATCCTCGTTGCCACGCACCCATCACCCCCATCCATCTCCAGAATTTGTCTTCTTCCCAAACTCAAAACACTGTACTCACTGAACACTAACACCCCATTCCTTCCTCCCCTCATCCCCTGGTGACCACCATTGTACCTTCTGTCTCTATGAATCTGACTATTCTAGGAACCTTGTCTAAGTGGAATCATACAATACTGTCCTTATTTCACTGAGCATAATATCTTTAAGATTCATCCATGTTGCAGCCTATGTCAGCATCTCATTCCCTTTTAAGGCTAATATACTCCATTTCAGGTACATACCATATTTTGTTATTCATAGTTATCTTGGTGGTTTCCCCTTTTTGGCTATCATGAATAATGCTGCTATGAACAGGGGTGTATAAATATCTCTTTGAATCTCTGCTTTTCATTCTTTTGAGGATACACCCAGAAGTAGAATTTCTGGATCATACGGTAATTCTATGTTTAATTTGGGGTGGGGGGGAACCACTACTATTTTCCATAGCAGTGGTACCATTTCGGTTGTAATTTCATCACATCCTTGCCAACACTGGTTATTTTCTGGTTTTTTGCTAATAGTCACTCCAGTGGGTGTGATGTGGCATCTCACTATGGTTTTTTTAAAAAATTAATTTTTGGCTGAGTTGGGTCTTTGTTGCTAAGCGCGGGCTTTCTCTAGTTGTGGCGGGCGGGGGCTACTCTTCGTTGCGGTTTGCGGGCTTCTCACTGTGGTGGCTTCTCTTGTGGAGCATGGGCTCTAAGCACGTGGGCTTCAGTAGTTGTGGCTCACGGGCTCCTGAGTGCAGGCTGAGTAGTTGTGGTGGACGGGCTTAGTTGCTCCGTGGCATGTGGGATCTTCCCGGCCCAGGGCTCGAACCCGTGTCCCCTGCATTGGCAGGTGGATTCTTAACCACGGTGCCACCAGGGAAGCCCCTCTCACTATGGTTTTGATTTGTGTATGATTAGTGTATTAAGTCAGGGTTCTCCAGAGAAACAGAACCAATAGGAGATTGATTGATTGATTATAGGAATTGGCTGCCTGTTTCTGGAGGCAGAGAAGTCCCACAATCTGCTCTGCGCAAGATGGAGACCCAGAAAAGCCAGTGGTATAATTCAGTCCAAATACGAAGGGCTGAGAACTGTGGGAGGGGTGTCCACTGGTATGTCTTGGACTCTGAAGACCCAAAAACCAGGAGCTCTGATGTCCAAAGGCAGGAGAAAATCGACATCCCAGCTCAAGAAAAGAGAGAAAGAACTTGCCCTTCCTCCATTTTTTTTTTTTTTTACTCAGGCCCTCAAGGGGTTGGATCATGCTCACCCACATTGGTGAGGGCAGATTTTCTTCACTCCGTCTACTGAGTCAAATGGTAATCTCTTCCGGAATTACTCCCATAGACACATTGCTTAGCTCAGTCAAGTTGACACATAAAATTAACCATCACAATTAGTGATCTGAGCTCTTCTGTATTGGCCATCTGTATATCTTCCTTGGAGAAATACCTACTCAGGTCCTTTGCCTATTTTAAAATTAGGTTCACTTATTTTGTTGCTGAGTTGTAAATGTTCTTTATATTTTTTGGATATTAATCCCTTATCAGATACCTGATTTGCAAATATTTTCTCCCATTCTATGAGTTGCCTTTTCACTCTCTTGATAGTGTCCTTTGACAAGTTTAAGTTTTTAATTTTTGAAGTCCAATTTACCTATTTTTTTCTTTGGTTGCTTGTGCTTTTAGTTTCAGATCCAAGATATCATTGCCAAATCCAATGTCATGAATCTTTTGCCCTGTTGTTTAAGAGTTTAATAGTTTTAGTTCTTACATTTAGGTTTTGATACATTTTGAATTAATTTTTTGTATATGGTAGCAGATAAGGGTTCAATGTCATTATTTTGTAGTGAATATCCAGTTTTCCCAACACCATTTTTTAAAAGACTGTCCTTTTTCCTTGAATGGTCTTGGCACCCTTGTTGAAAATCATTTGACCATACATCGGAGAGTTTATTTCTGGGCTCTCTATTCTATCCTGTTGGTCTAAATGTTTGTCTTTATGCTGACACCACACTGTTTTGTTATTGTAGCTTTGTAGTAAATTTTGAAATCAAGACGTGTGAAACTTCCAACTTTGTTATTCTTTTTCAATATTATTTTGGCTGTAGGTGGGGATGGGGGTTCCTTGTGATAGCACATGAATTTTAGGGTGGGCTTTTCTATTTCTGCAGAAAAACATCATTGGGATTTTGACAGGGATTACACTGATTTTGTAGATTGCTTTGGGTAGTACTGACATCTTAACAGGATCAAGTCTTCAGGTCCATGAACACAAGATGTCTTCCATTTATTTGTGTCTAATTTCTTTCAGCAACGCTGTATAGTTGTCAGTGTACAAACCCTTCATATCCTTGGTTAAGTTTACTCCTAAGTATTTTATTCTATTTGATACTATTGTAAATTGAACTGTTTTCTTAATTTCTTTTTGGATTGATCATTGTAAGTGTAAAGAAATGCAACTGATTTTAGGGGGCTGACTTTGTGTCCTGCAACTTTGCTGAATTTATTAGTTCTAGTGGAGCTTTTTGTTTATTAGTTAATTGGAATGTTTAGGATTTTCTACACATAAGATCATGTCATCTACAAAGAGAGATAATTTTACTTTTTTTCCTTTCTAACAGAATACCTTTTCTTGCCTTGTTGCTCTAGTTAAAACTTATAATAAATACTATGTTAGATAGAAGTGGTGAAAGCATGCCTGCATCCTTGCCTTTTTCCTGATCTGAGAGGGAAAGCTTTCAGTCTTTCACCATTGAGTATGATGTTCGCTGTGGGCTTTTCATAGATGACCTTTATTATGTTGAGGTAGTTTCTTTTTATCTTAGTTTGTTGAATGTTTTTATTATGAAAGCGTGTTGAATTCTGTCAGATACTTTTTCTGCATCGATGAGATGATCATGTAGTTTTTTTCCTTTCATTCTGTTAATGAGGTGCATTACATTGATTGATTTCATAATGTGGAACCATCCTTGTATTCCAGGAATAAACCCCACTTGGTCATGGTGTATAATCCTTTTATTATGCTGCTGAATTCAGTTTATTAGTATTTTGTTGAGGATTTTTGCATCAGTATTCATATGGGATATTGGTCTTTGGTTTTTCTTTTCCTGTTGTGTCTTTGTCTGGGGCTTTGGTATTGGAGTAATGCTGGCCTCATAAAATGAGTTAGAAGGTGTTCCATCCTTTTCAATTTTGGGGAAGAATCTGAAAAGGACTGGTGTCAGTTCTTTACATGTTTTGTAGAATTCACCAGTGAAGCCATCTAGTCTAGGAATTTCCTTTGTTGTGAGGTTTTTGATTATTGATTCAATCTCCTTACTAGTTACAGATCTATTCATATTTTCTATTTCTTCATGAGTTGGTCTTAGTAGGGTGTGTTTCTAGGAATCTTTCCATTTTATCTGGGTTATTCAATTTGTTGATATACAATTGCTCATAGTACTCTTATAATCTTTATTTCTGTATCTCTTAGATCTTTTTCCACCCAAAGGATACAGTGCTTAGAGCGTTGAAAGAGAGTCATCTGTGACCATGAGTCACGGGCTTCTGCTGTGAGCTGCGGCTGAAGCCTGCTTGCTGCCTTGGGTCCTTGGGCACCACATGTGAGACCACCCCATGCTCTGAACTTTCTTGGTTTAGCTCTCAGCTGCTAAACTCTCCTTTCCACACACAAAGGACCACAGGGATCATCAGATTTGGGGACTGGAAAGACCCAGTATAGTGTTTTTCAAACTGTGAGCTGCAGCCTCTTAGAGAGCTGGAAAATCAATTTAGGTGGGTCACAGCCAGCATTCCAGAGATAAAACAGACACAAAACATCTTGAGTACATTTTAAGTACTGTTTGGTCAAAGTTCTGCCTCAGTTTCATGTGAATATTGTGGATTGTGATGTAAAATGTGTTTCCTACACATTTGGTCAGAGGGGTCAGAAACAATCTGAAAGGTCTCTGATCTAAGCCAGTTCTCCCTCATTTTGGATGGGAGGAAACTGAAGCCCAAGGAGGGTGTACGACTCACTGGAGGTGACATGGTCAGTTTGTGTAAAGCAAGGCCATTGCTGGATATTTTGGCTTCTACCCAAGGGTTCCTCCCAGTGAATGAACATATCATATGGCCTCAAATATTTGAAAATCGATTTTACTCCCTTTCCCAGGGTGAATTTCAAAGCATAGGTAAAAATGATGTTTGGATATTCAGCAACATCTTTGCCTTCTGATAAAATCACTTTTCTCTTGTTTCTTCCCTTTTCCCAGGCAACCTTTCCACCATCCAGATGCTTTAGTAGTTCTCACTTTCCCACCCTTGACAGCAGTAACAGCGTAGACGCCAATGACTCTGCTCTCCAGCATTTCCCCTTTATCCTCCTTGGGATTCCATCATCAGAGTTCTCAAGACTACTTCCCTCCCAACTCTGCTCAATCTAGGGCACGTCCCTTAAGAGAAAGACAAATCAAGAAGGAAGTTCTGCTGGGAAGAAAAGAAAGGGAATCCTTTATATTTCCACAACAATCAATAGCTCAGGGAGGCCTACAGGCCCCTAAGAGCAAGCAGAAAAGGAGAAATGTGATGCCTCCGGGGGTTGGTGGTGGGGGAGAGTGAGCAATCAGGCTTCAAGAGAAAGCAGCCTGGAATCAGAAAGCTCAGGACGACGTGGAACCTACACACTGTGAGCCTCCTTTCACGCGTGAGGGGCACAAGCCAAGTGCCTTCCCCGCGGTCTCGGAGTTGGTAGGGGAGTAACAGAGCCGGATCCCAGCTACCTCCCATGCAGTCTCTGATGGCCCTGTACACCTCCCCAGCAAGGGCCTCTCAGAATTAGGGTAATTTAGAGAGCTTTTTTTTTCCCCCCAGAACAAACCACACCAGTTTTTAAGGACTAAGTAAAAACGAAACAAACTTTACCATTAGATTATTAATGCTAATGCCTATTTAGAAGGTTACTAAAAATTGTTTATAAATTTTTTTATCAATTTTATTAAAAAATCTGATTTTAGCATACCTTTGTCACAATACCAACTGTGTTGAAATGCGTTACCTTGGGAGTCTATAGATTACAGATGCTCAGAATGTTATTGAAACTGTCTTCAGCATCAGTTTATGTGAGTGTAGTGTGTCTTTTAATTGCAAAAGTAATGCATGAACACATCCTCATCGCAAGAGCCTTAACAACACAGACCAGGCCCTCTGTCCACCTCCTCCTCCTTCCTGGCCTTTCTCTGCACCATCAGCTTGCAGCGTAAACAACATCAGCCTTACTAATGGTCACACTTGACTTTGCACCAAAATTGTATCAGTAACTTGATGAGCTACATCTAAATGGATTTTGGCTGGTACCAAAAATCAAACCCAGCCTCAGAGAACAAAGTAAAAAAAGGAAGGCTTGCCAACACTGAGAATTTTTTTTAAATGTCTCTTGAAAATTTTACTAAAAATGACCTGTAAGCTTTGACGGTAATTTTAAAACTCTTCTGAGCAACATCAACAGCAGAAGGATGATCTAAGTTACTAGCTTTAAAGATCTTGGAGATTCTGCTGTGTAACAGCTATGGTCCAGGATCCTTATCCAATTTTCGCCAGCAACTTGGCCTCCTTTCTCTTACTTCAGAAGGAGACATTCTCATTTCAAGCTGTTAAAATTGTTTATCTTCTAATGCTTCAAGGGTAAAACCTTTTAAATGGCCAGTCTGCAAACGCCCCGCTCCTGCTGAGACAAACAGGAGGTAGACAGTAGGATCCCATGCTTGATGCTTAAAGGAGGCCTGACCTGCTGCCCGTGGCCCCTGGACACTTGGAAATGCTCATGAAACAAGGTGGGCAGCAACCCCCCCAGCCTCACAGTGCAGCAAGAATCCACCTGCTCGCAGGGAGCCTGCGCCCTGGACCAGCTGATGCTACACTCAGACTGTCACAGACTCGCCTGCTCCACCTGCATTATCAGGCAGGCCCTCAGCTCATTTTTTGCGCCTTCCTGAAAATGGTTCCTTCCTATCGTTTTAGAAATGCTTTCCTAACACAGGCTGAAGTAGGTAGAAATGAGACTAGGCAGGTGCGCAGTTGCCGGGCTCTCAGCCACAGTGGGAGTGAGCTGTGTGGGGCCCCAGGACACACCTGCACGGAACTGCCGGCCCTGGTTCGCAAGGCGTCCGGGCCAGTGGAGAGGAGCCCAGACCCAATCACAGAGAGGAGGGCCCTGATCCGAGCATGGGACTGGTCAGCAGGCCCGGGACACACCGTCCTGTGACCCAGACTCACCTCACCTGGCCGAACCACTCATCTCATAGGAATGATCTTTACTTCCACAAAGAAGTTTCCCCATTTTTCGGAAGCAAGTGGCCCCCTTGGTCCATCTCTGTTTTCACCTTTGTGGTAGAGGCATGAATGCAGAAGAATGTTTGCTCCAAAAACAATCACCTCTGTGCAAACCGGCCCACCTCTGAGGCCCGTGCAGGGGCTGGGACCACAGCGGAAGGTGAGCACAGGCTGCTTGGCAGCCCTGGCCTGGGGGAGCCAAGCAGGAATACAGGCCAGTGTGGCTGATATGCTCACTTTTCAAGGAAAGATGTAAATTTCTATTTTTACGTGAAATCTCCCAGTTTTTTCAAGTTGGATCAAGTTTTGTCAAAACACCCTGCGGGGGGAACCACACACACACTGGCCACACCCTCGCCCAGGTCTGGCCATCTGCAGGGAGGGTCTTGGGGCCTGGACTTCCCCCACACCTGAGTTTCTGCACCACAGACCCGTCCCTCCCCGCGGGGCTGGTGCACCCACTGCCCGCCAGGCGCTGCTCTGGCTCCAGGGAGGCTGGGCACCGCACTTTTACAATTGATTTAATTCCTGCAGCATTTGGTCATGAAGAAAAATGCCTGATGTGACTCCTTCTGTTAATTTTTAAAATTGAAATTGCTGCTTTTATAGGTCAAAATGGCTGAACACCCACAATTTTATATGATTCAAACTAAGTAGAACGTTCCCATCCTTCTGCTGTTCCTAGTAGATGGGCGGCCACCTCCGCCTTGCCCGCCGTCCAGGCAGGTTGGTGGGCCCTGCGGGGTGGCCTACAGGCAAGGCTGTCAGAAAAGGCCATGCGGGCCTCCCCTGGCTCGGGAAAGAAAGGCTCCAGCGACGTGTGTGAACATCTCTCAGGGCTGTGTCTGGAATATTTATGCCCTTTTATTGTTTTCCTATTACTTGGTGGTCTAAGATGATGAAAAGAAACCTAGACAGTCTCAAAGTGCCGAACTCACATAAGCCAGGCTCTAAACACTAAGGCAAGGCTCCCTCAGAAAGAACACGTACGGCTTTTTATCACAAACCCACTCACTGCTGCTGCCACTATTTAAGCATTTACTTTTGTTGTAACTTAACTGAAGCGGATCACTCTTTTTCATTTTCATCCAGAAGTGGCTGCTTCCACCAAATTCAGGGCCGGTCCATCCCACCGCCCTGCTCCCCTGGAAAGGCGTCTCAGGGACGCTGTGGTGATGCAGGCTGACTGGCCTCGGCCAACACAGACTCCATCCGTCCCTCCCTTGGCACAGAAGTGTGTCCGCCCACAGGCAATGGAGGTGGAAAGGGCCATGTGAGGAAGGGGCTGTGACTGCACAAAGCAAACCCCCCAAATCAGAGCAAGCTGGGCCCAAAGGGGCAACTGGTCCAACCCACCTTTTTCCAGAGGACTCTCCCTGGGAACCAGGGAAAGCCCGTTAGTGCAGAGAGGGAGTCAGGTTTCCTCAACCACGTCAGAACATCTACATGTTCAGCCTCTTTCTCAAGAACAAAAGCCAGGGACTTCCCTGGTGGTCCAGTGGTTAAGAATCCGCCTTCCAACACAGGGAACATGGGTTCGATCCCTGGACAGGGAACTAAGATCCCACATGCTGTGGGGCAGCTAAGCCAGTGCACCACAACTGTAGAGCCCATGTGTCACAACTAGAGAAGCCCGCGTGCCGCAACGAAGATCCCTGTGTGCCGCAACTGAGACCCGACACAGCCAAAAAAAAAAAAAAAAAAAAAATCCCAACTACTGTCCTATATTTTTCCATCTTGACTATCAAGTCTTCCATAGGAAACACATAAAAGTAACCTTAACCAATAGTGTTAAGCCAGATCACCTGGAAGCTGACAAATTAGATGCCCAGCCCTTCTCATAGCAGTTTAAAATAAACACACTTTTTACTAACATGGTCATGGAGACCTCACACAGTTCTGGAACAAACGGGCCAAAAGGCCCCCAGAAGTGTGGGGGTCCCAGCAACGCATAGGCTCAGAGCCATGGACGCTCATCCACGGTGAGGCCGGCAGGGGGCACCCCACACCCACCAGCCGCCAAACAGCAGGCACAGCAGCTCCTGGGATGCTCTGACAGCAGACATGGAACCACCCTGACAACGGCGACCCCAGGCACCTCCAGCCTCGGCCACCTTCTCCCTAGGAGAGCACAAACCACACGAGGCCACGGGCAGCCTGCCCCTCTAAGCCCCTCGGGAGGAGGCTGGTTGGATGCTGGGAGCGGGGCAGGGGGCCACCCAGAAAGGCACCTTGAAGCTGCTCCACCCCACACCCTTCTACAGTTTACGGCCTCCTGATGTACACCCCTCCCCACACACAAATGGCCCCTGGAGACCCCTTGGCTTCCCCCGAGACTGAGAAAATACCACCAGGCCAGGTGGACGCTGCTGATGGGGGGAGGCTGGGGCTCGCTGCATCATTTCTTCCTTGTCTGGTGGGTGCCAGGCTCATATCCACTGATTGACAGAGTGAGCAAAGGAAGGCAGAGCCCAGACCAAAACCGTCTGATGGGGCAGGTTCCCTGTGGACGCCTACCACCCCCACCGAGCTGTCAGCACGGGCTCTCTTCACTCTGCTGACGCCCCTGAGCCTACCATGAGATCCACGTGTATTAACAGCATCCCCGTCTCACGCGGAAGGGCCCCCGGGGAGGAGGGCAGGACCGCCCCATAAGCTGAGGACGTTCAGAGCATCCCTGCAACACCGTCCCCAAGCTATGACAGCCAAAAACATCTCCCCGCATCGCCGAAGGTCCCCTGGACAGGAACAATGAGTATGAAAGAAAGGATCACACTGCTCTCCCAGAGCGTGATGAAGGGAAGCAGCATCTTTTAGAAATCGAGGGTGAGGAGGAGATACTTAGGAGGCAAGAAGCCCAGCCCGGTGGGGGGCACGTTCCCAGGCAGTGACCCCCAATGCTCCTGGGATCTGGATCTATGTCCCTGTCCAGGAGAGTGAGGCTTCTCCTCTGGACTAGACATGAAATGGAGGTCCGGCCTGCGCCTAAACTGTCTCTGGTCACCGTGTAAAAGTACATCATGAGTTTGTGAAACCTCAGTGAGCAGTATCCACACTCCCATTTTATCAGAAGGAAAACCCAAGCCTCGGGACACACCTGCCCTGCAGGGGCCGGGCTGCACGGAGGAAACAGCAGGGAGGGGATGGCGGAGGATGAGGGGAAGCCAGAGGGAGAGAGCGTCTTCCTCAGGGCTGAGCTGCAGCCCCCAGCACCCATCTCGTCCCTGTGGGTCTGGGGGCGGCACACAGCAGCCTCACCCTTCCCCCCAGCTCTGCCTGCCATGGACACAGGACACTGGGCAAACCTCAGCTCTACCCATGGGGACAGCAGACCCGAAGGCTGGCCGAGCGACTCTGTCCCCGATGAAGTGTGAGGGGGTCACCCCAGGACAGCTGCCCCCACACTCAGGGCAGCCTCCCTAGGCCAGTCACCAGGCAGCCCTGGTCCCAACATGCTTGGGGATTCAGCCTCCTCCATCCACCACAGAAGCCAAGAATATACGATTGTTTAAACTCAGTGTCCCCAAGCTCTCACTGACAGCCACTGGAACCACAGACAGCAAAGCCAGCTTGGACCTGAACCTTCCATGGCCCCTGGGCTCCTGCGTTAGATCATAGAGCAGTTTAGCTGAATATCAGTGTTTTATTTCCCAGAAGAGGGTGGTGATTCAGGGCAGGAAGTAGCTAGGAATTTTTTTTTTTTTTTAAACCAACCTGAAGAGCCTTGCTGTTCTGTGAGGCCCACACAACCTGCCCACCCTTGTGCCCCAGAGGGTCCAACCCCCTCCCTGTCCTGCCCCGCTGAGCCCCCGTCTCATGGGCGTAGGTGGGGATGCAGGATGCGTCGCTGACCCTGGACCATGTCCCAGCATGGATGGAATTCACACGTATGACACTGAGGGAAGGAAGCCAGATGTGAAAGGGCAGGGACTGCATGGTCCATAGAGTTCAGAGCAGGAGAAATGAGTGTGCTGACTGCCGTCCAGGCAGTGGTGACTGTGTTGGGGGGTGGGGGTGGGGGACTGGCCTCACGGTCGGGCCCCCGGACTGGGCTTTCTGTGTGTGGGATTCACATGCCGAGCCCAGGGCCATCCTGCACCCAGGCTCCCGGCGCCACTCAGCCCACACTTACCGGCTGCGGCCGGTCCTGCCTCCGGCCCTGCCCCGAGTGGTGGATAAAGGACCGGGTGGAGACTCTGTAGTGGTTCAGCAGGCAGACGACAACCACGACCATCACCGTGACCACCACCACCACGACGACCACCTGGGCGAACTCCAGCTCCGCTGTGACGAAGAGGAGAGTGCGTCAGCCAGGCCCAGGGCCACCCTGCTCCCCAGACCCTCCTGGGACAGAAACAACTTCCCCCAGGCCTGCTACCCGAGAGCCCCACTGTGTGGCTAGCAGATGACGGAGGGAGGCCCAGCTGCACGGACAGACCTCATCTTTGCGGTTCTGTCCTGAGAAAGGCCTGGTCGAGCGTGTCCCACTGGCCCCATGGGACCTCCCAAAGGGCTGCGCTGTGATGGGCCGGCGTCACACAGGACACCAGGTCCAGCCCCGTGTGCACAGCATGGGCAGCCACCACACAGGGACCTTCCCCAGGGCAGGCAGCTCCTGGGTGCCATCTCCTGGGACACAAGAAGCTCTGGGGCCCCATCCCTGCCAGATCCCCCAACCCCCAGGGGGGTGGAAAGTATGATTCCCAAAGCACCTCCACGCAGGGGCCGTGTAGCACACTGGAGGGAAAACACGCTGACAAAGAGACCCAGCTCCGCTCTGAGAAGGCCCCACCAGGGGAGGTGATTGAGGAGACGCATCTCCATGGTCTCCAGTCCTGTGGCACCACTGGGTTCTGACCACACCGTTACAGAAGCCCGTCTAAACCGCTACCACGTGCTCCCCACTGGGCACCTTCACGGGCAGTTCGAGGAGAGAGTGCCAGCCCTTGGCTTCTCAGGGGAAGCGGAGCCCAGGGCCAAGGTCAGTCCAGACTTCCCGCTCCCGCCGGGCCGAGTGCTGCCCTGTTCTCCCCACACTTGGAGCGGAGGTGGCTGTGCAGGGGGCAGGCACAGTGCAGGAAGGGCAAGACGGGGACAGCCCTGTCTGCGGTGGTGCTGCCTGGGACGCACACACGTGTGGACACGGGCACACGAATGTGCACACACGTACACACACACATGCACGCACGGCACACCCTCTTGCTGCAGCAGGGCTCAGGCCACCGGCCAGTGGGTACACTGCTCTCAAGTGCAGGCTCACACCTGCGCAACGCAGGCAGGGGCTGGGTGCCGCCCCACATCCACCCCGTTGGGGTAGAGGGAGAGTCTTCCTGGGTCCCACTGTGTCCTGCTCCACCCTGTGGAGCCATCCTCCACCCCAGCCCTCCACCCTGCACACCTGATGGACAAAGACTGACAAACATGCCTGCTGGACCGGGCGGGAAGGCCAGTGGCCCCAGGCAGGGGAGGGGGTGCGCTGCAGAACAGATGAGTGTGAGGCCTGAGGACCCCACAGCCCCCCGTGGGGAGCAGCAGGGCCCAGGCGGGTGTGCTGGACGCACCCCTGGCTGGAGGCTGAGCAGGTGCCGGAGGCAAAGCCCCAGCAGCAGGAGGGGCGGGGCCGCTGGGCCCACACGTTAGGCTCCCCACCATAGTTTTCTGCTCCGGACGCCCAGAGGCCTCGTGACTGATGGGCAGGAGATTGCGCTTGTACTTCCTCTGGGGAGGAAGCCCCCAGGGAGCCACCCAAGTACCTCCCAGGGACGATCAGAATCTTCAAGGTGGAGTCTCCTGGAAACTGAAATCACTCTCTGTCGGAGGGTCTAGGCTGGGACTTTGCAGCTGGAGTACAGATACCAGCGTGACCTCGTTTATCCTCATGCGCTATGGGGTGTGTGACACACCTGTGAGGGAGAAACACGTCTTCACAACCCCCTGCCTTTGCAGACAACTGTCCCGTGTCCAGGACACCCTGTGTCACAAGGTGCCCACGCATCTGGACCCCAAACCTCGTCATCGACGACACAGGATGAGGCTGTGTGCATAAGCGATGAGGGACCTGCCTTCATCACCTTGTGTTCCTGGCATCAGGCATGGGTGGGCCCAGCGTCATCATGAAGAGGTGGACTGAGGACAGGCTCTGGAGCCCACTGCACAGGTGCCCACCTAGAGGACGGCTCCCGCAGGCAGGGGTGAGGCCCACCCTGGCTGCCAAGCACAAGGGGGCATCTCAGGAGATGAATGGAGGGTGAGCCACCAACCCACAGACCCCTGCTCCAGGGACAAGCAGATAGGAAGCAGGGAGTCAAGGGCGACTAATGCAGCATGAAGACTGAACCCAAAATAATGCTTTGTTTTACCAACTTTTATTTTTATTTTGTGAATGAACAGCAGAGTATTCAAAACTTGCCTTTCAGGTTAAATCGTGCCCTGGAATTGACAAATGTTTCCTCTTCTTAAGAAAACTGCTTTGCTTTTTGGATGACGATTACGACGAGGGGCCCCGCACACATCTTTGCGTGTTAATTCTTCACTGGGAGGATGTCATTCTAGGTCATCTTTTCCTGAATATGGAAGGCTATGCGGATGACCATTTGCAGCAAAACAATCAAATTACATTTTCATAATTCTATGCACATTTGAGGGTATATATGTGCTTCATTTGAAAAGCATTTTTATTATAAAAATAATGAAGACTTCTTTAAAATTCAAAGAACATAGATGGAAATAGTGTATAATGTATAAGTTCCCCTGCACAGGCCGGCAGCTCTCACTGCGACCCCCACGCCCACGCCGTCTGGGGCACAATTCACCCGTTGTGTGTATCTGTGTGTTGCCTGTTGAATAAGGGCTTTCTTCTTTTTAATGAATGGAATCACTGTACAAATATATTGTTCTTTTTTCCACTCAATACATCACAGACACCTTTAAACAAGAAAATACGTGAACCAACATCATTCCCCTGTGGTGCTGCCAGTTCCTAAACACAGAACACTGGGATGTGCATTCTCCAAGCGATGGGTGTTACGTGGTTGGGTTTTGTTTTTTTTTCTACCATGACCAAAAGATTGTGTGTGACCCACATTTGTAAGCATCCCTATGAAAAAATTCCAAAAACTGATACAACCTTGTAAATGCTCCTCTTGTCAAGGAGAGGGCAGGGTGTCTCCTGCCTCATGGCCCCAGACCCTCGGTCCTTTCCACGTGTACTAATCTGATGGGCAAAAACATGTATCTTGTTTTAATTTGTATTTCCCTGGTTACTAGTGATTGTGATCTTTCCCTATGATTACTGGTAAATTTGTATCTTTCTTTTTCATAATATTAGTTTATTTGTAGTTTTCTCATTTATTTTATTTGTAAGCAGTCTTTACATATTATGGCTATAAATCTTTATCTGTTACATGCGTTGCAAATATTTTCTCCTGGTCTGTCACTTCTTTAAACTTTGGTGTGAGTTTCTCTGTAGATGATATAAATTTTTTTAATTTTTATGTCATCAAATATTGTCGCAATCTTTTTCCTTTATGGCTTCTAAGCTTCCCATTGATTAGGAAGCTCTTCTCTCCAGTATTCTAAAAATGTTTTTCTTCTAAGATTTTTCTGTTCAGATCTTTACCTGCTCTGGATTTTATTTCTTCTGGTCTGAGACAGCATGTAGAACCCTTTATGTTGTCTGATAGGCATGAATCTTCTGATCTAATGTCAAACTAAAAAGTTCAGCACAAACAAGGGTAAGACAGACTTCAGCTGTGGGAAACTGTATAGAAGCTCCCACCTTTCTTTCAAAGGGAACCACCTGCTCTCAGGCTGTGGTCGGCGTGCCCTGTGCCCTGGGCCCTGCTGCATCCCTGCTGAGGTGCCAGCACCAGAAGTGTCCCCCCGTCCCCACGTGTCCAGACTGGCAGAGCTTACTCCCCAGGCCCTCCCTCCTGCTCGGAGATCAGCCGCCCTCAAGGGCTTTGGTCCCAGGGCTGCTCTGTACCCCAACATGACCAATTACCCCAAAGAGCTCTGTGTGGATGACGTCTACCAGTCCTTACCGTATTTGAAATTAAAACTTGAAGATGTTAAATATTTATTCATTAAAAAATAAACTCACCACATGTTAACACATGTAACAAAATAACTTCCCGTTGCCACACTTTACACAGTGCTCACCTCTTTACTCCCAGTGGCCTCCCCTCTGCTTCACCTGCACCGGCGGGACATGTGGCTGAGGTACAAGGAGGAAGTCCTGCCTCACTGACCCCCGGGAGGGTCTTGGGGTTCCTGGGGGTCCTGTGGCCACAGATGGAGGACGGGTGGTCCACACGGACTGATGACAGGCCCTCTAGTACAAATGCTAACGCCGGGACTCGAGATGTGCTCAGAGCAGCTCCTGGGGGCCCGGGCACAGGATGGCAGGAACCGGCCCCCAGGGCGCCACTAGCTGAGGCCGGCAGCCCTGGGTGACAGAAGCCCTTCACTTTGAACTCTGGGTGAACCAGTCCATGAAAACAGACTGCTTTTTCAAACGCTAACGACTGGAAAGTGCGAGGCTTTACTCTCTTTGGGGCTACACATACTCCCCCTCCCTCCCCCCCAAGAGTGGTCCAGAGTGAAAACTGGAGGAAACAGAGATGGTTCCTGGGGAGAAGCATGGTGTCATCCAGACCCAGGTCCTGTGCTACCAACAGCCCCTCCGAGCTTAGCAGGGGGTGTGTGGGCACCCCTGTCCTTCCACGGCCTCCTTCACTTTAAGCAGGAACATCCTACTAAAAACACCTCATAAAAGGCGAACTGTAAAGACCACACATGGCAGGACATCTGAAGCTGGGATGGTAGGTGGGAAGGGGCTCAGAGACCCCCAAAGCCAGCTGCTACCCCCGCATACATTCTGTAGTAACAGTGACAGATGAGTGACTCCTGTCCCCTCTTCCTTCACGATTCCTGAGCCCCCCACCCCCTCCTGCCACCCCGCTGTGGAGACGGCTCAGAGGCACTCAGCCCCAAAGTGTTTACCAGCCCCCCGGATGTGGCTCTGTCGCCAACGGCCTGGTTTTACACCTTCTCAAGAAAATAACTTCCACAGGACAAGTAGAAGAAGCTTCACATTAAAAAACAAAAACAAAGCCCTGCATTCCCCACTTCTGAATGCAAGAATCGGATGAAATTCAGCACACCTGTTCGTCACGGTGTCCGTCTCCAGATTTCTCACTTCTGGTCTCAACCACAGACGTTGCGGGGCTTCTGGGGCCCGAAGCCCAGCCACTCCCTGGACTGCAGTCAGGGCTCCCCGCGTCCTCTGAGACCACCGCCCTCCTCAGGAGCAGTTTCCCCATGCGGGCGCACACACACACCCACCACCTCACACCGCATTCATTTCTCCCCAATTTCCCCCTAGCCCGGGAGGCCCAGGGTGCCGGCCGTGCACAGCGCTGCAGAAGGTGCGGTGAGGCCTGTCACCTGCCCCCCCGGGGAACTCCCAACAGGCTCTGAAGAGCTGCACTCATGGGACAGACTCGAGCCCACCACGGCTTCCCGAGAACCAAGGAGGCACCCAACCCTGGGCCCGGGTGACACAGAAGTGTGGCAGGTGGGGTCCTGCTGCCTCTCCCGCCCTGTCCGCCCACGCCCCGGCCCCGCAGGATGTGGCGGGGGAGGGGATGTGCAATGGGGGTACACGGAAAGGAAGGGTGGGGAGGCCAGGGGAAGAAGAGAATGAATTCTGGAAGAACTATTAAAAACAAGTATACAGGAACCATAGCATTCTGAGAAAATAATAGGATCCCTCAGGGTTTCCAAATTTTCAAAATGGAGTCTGGACACAGCCCACTGGGCAGTTCTTGATTCCAACAACTACCGACGTCAGCAGAAGGACGCCAAAAAGCAGGCCATGAAGGGAAGACTTTTAGACCAAAGACAGATGCTCACGCCCCCTGCTTTCCAGGGGCTGTAGGCCGATGATGCTGTAGTGATGAGTCACTGCCACCCAACCAGGGGTTTTACAGCATCGCGTCTCAAGTTCACAGGAAGACACCTCAGACCCTGATTTCATCTCTCACAGTGGCAGGGACAAGGTGATGATGGCATCTCCCTATTTTTATGGAGACATCTCCAAGAAACTCCAGGCTGCGTCGAGAATTCCAGCAGCAAGAGAAGCACATCGTCCAGGGAGAAGCTGGGCTGACTCTGCCAGAGGCACGAGTGTCTGGGCTATTTTTAAAGAACGCGGGGCCTGGCTCTGCTGCCTGAGGCTCCCAACACGACACTCGCTTCTGCTTTCGGGAGGGTGGACCCCCCATTCCACGAGGCCTGTCCCCCAATGAACGCATCATCCTCCACACACGCCCTCTTCTCAACATTTAACTACTCTGAAGCCCCAGATGTATAGTTTATGCCCTTACAGCCCTGATAATGGGGCGGGGGGCAGGCGGACACCTCGGCCTCACTCAGAGGAGGCATCACGCAAAACACGGTGACGTCACAAGACCTGGGGTTGCTGTCCCCACCCCCCATGGCAGCACCCCCATCGCTCCCCCAAGTGCTGGAACCTACAGGGACGTGGAGACCCCAGGGCTGCCCTCCAGGTGGCTTCTCCCAGGCCCCCGTGTCCACTGGGGCACAGGAACTGTGCCCTGTCCCCCTGGGCATGGGTGTGGTGATGACAGCCTTGGGGTGTCTTACTCTTACGGCTCTGTGACACTTGTAAAGTGCTAGATGTTCCTAAAGGCCAGTGAATTCTTTCCCAGATCCTACAGACATGGGGCAGTGGGGGGCAGGAAGACTGTGGGAGCAGGGGGTGGAGTCTACAGACTAAAATTGCCTCAAGTCTGTGAACTCAGTATAAAAATACTCTTGGAGACTTTAGCGGCTGAATGAAAATTCACACTCATTAAACACTGTGGTCAAAGAGGGAAATTCAGCCTGTGTTATATGAATAACTTCACAGTTTGAAGTTCAGAAGGCAAAACAGTTAAGAGCCATCATCAGGATGATTATATTCCATACTTTGAATTTTCTTTTCCTTGGGGTGGGCTGGCTATTCGCATCCATCCTACGACAAGTAGAACAACACAAGGGGCAAAGAGCCACCCCCATAAACCCCAGCTACGGTGCCACCCTGGCTTCCGCTTCCTTCAGACGCCCCCTCACGGCCCCTTAAGAGCGGACTTGCAGCCCCGGCCCAGCGCCAGCATGGAGTGACCCTGGGACACATCGCGCTCTGTTGCGGGGTCCCCAGCAGGCAGCACATCTCAGGGCTCGTGACAGACAAAGCGAGGAAGAAATGCCACCTTCTCTGGACAGTGTTGGCACAGAACCGCACTCCACCAAACCCTCGCTGACAAATTCCGTGCTGCTCAGGTTCTGCTAAAGCCTCTCACCTGTAACCACCATCCCGCCATCCCGCTATGCTGTTACTACTCCGCGGGATCCCCATGGTTAATAAAAGTTACTGTTTCTATTCATATGTTTACCTAAAATATCTTGCCTGATAATAGAAGTGGGAGGTGACACCTACTGTCTGTGGGAGGAGAGAGGGGAGCCGAGCACAGGGATGGCACAGGGCCTCTGGGGCAGGTGTGCCCGCACCACACCTGCTGACTCCAGGCCAAGGCTGGGGGACGTGGACGCACCAGCGGGCAGGCGGTGACAGTTGCAATGCGAGTCCATCCAGCTAGAAGAGCATCTTTCTAATCTACTGAGGTTCAAGCAGGCACCCAATACAGCTCTTCGTGCATTTTATAATCTAGAGCTTCACGATCTCTTCAGAAAGAAATTTAGTTAAATATGTTCCCATCAAAGATGATTGACAGGATTTTCTGAAAACACAGAAGAGGACTAAGCAATTACAAACCTTTTAAACGTCTATCCCTTTGCTATCAATAGGGGAAAATGCATACATAAAACCATAATTTCCTCCACAGCGTTCACTTAAAATCCACCCTCACCTCCACCCCCACATCATTAATTTAGGAAAGTGTATCAGGAAGAAACACAGCTGCACAAGTCCCCGCCTTGTTCACGGTTAAGAGCAGTCGCGTCTGAGGGCTCCCCACCTGGCATCCATCTGTCTGTCCGTCTCTCCCTGTCAGGGTCACGGTTCTCCTTCCTAACCTCTACTGTTACTGCACTGCTGACCTGAGAAACTGCCCAATAACCCCCCACATCCTGAGAAATGCACCTTTCCTTTAAAATGCTGTTTTCAAAGAGTCAGGGTGAAAAAAACAGAACCCACACGTGTGGCAGCAAGTGACAGAATTTCCAGGGGAGGTTTCAGCCTCAGGCACAGAGCATCTGAACAAACAAAACTCCAAACTGACAACCGTGTGCACTGCGCTCCTCCCACTATAGGAACCAAAGAGCCTAGAGCACACCTTCCTCAGCAGGGCCAGCCCTGCAGGGTTCCCAGGGCGACAGACCCTCCAGGCAGACGCCAGCTTCTCGGGAAAGAGTTTCTACTCTTCTCAGCTCTGTCCTCAGACCAAACTCTGAGAACCACCGCAAGCCCAAGAGCAGCCTCCCCGGCTGGTCTGGAATGTACCTTTTTTCAAGACTAGGTTTTTAAATGGGGCTTCCTTCAGGGTACCATTGCCCAGGGGCTCAGTGGACATAATCAGTCCTCTGCCGAGGGTCCTGCCCTGACGCAGCCCCCTACCCCCAGCTGAAAGCATCCCTTCGGCTCCAGGCCGCCTCCTCGCCTCTCGGAGCTACAGTGGGAGCCGGCGGGCAGGCGTGGGGGGGGGGGGGGGGGGGCGGGGAGGGGGCTGTCTGCCTGTCCCCGCCTCACCTCATCACATCATATCGGCGCCCAGCCCGGGTGCCAGACTCAAGCGCTGTGGCTCCAACCACAGGCCATGGCCACCAATTATCAACAGCCGCCCAGGAATCAGGACTGTGGCAGGAAGCAGGGTGTCACAGGGTCTCGGAGCGCCCTGCCCCCCAGGGCAGCTGACCACCCGGCGACAGGCTGACAACACAAAGCAAGGACCCGCCTGCACCAGCCGCCTGGCCTCCCTCGGGCCAGACAAGGCAGAAAAGGGGGAACCTGCCCGTCAAATACCACACTCCTGCCCCTGATCTCCGCTAGAAGCTCGCCGAGTTGGAGAAGTGGAGAGAGCGCCCACGGAGCGCTAACCTTGGCAGGTTGGGTCCCCTGGCTGCATGAGCACGGCATCCCTCCTGCAGCCCAGAGCCTGGCCAACCGTCTCCTCGTGCCCCAGGGCCGCTCGCTGCTGAGAGTAGCTGTAAGGCCCCTGTGGCTAAGCTCTGGCAGCCGCAGCCCAGCTGGCAAAGTCAGGGCCACAGCAGGGAACCCTCACTGGCTGCCTCCCACCACCCCCTCCTCCCTCCCCCCGCCACGCATCTCTCTCTCTCTCCTTTCTCCACCCCCCACCCCCGCCTCAGGGAGCACAAATAGACCACAGAGAAGTGATACAGTGAGGACTCTCCTTACTACCCAGTGTTACTTTACAAGAACCACAGGTAATGAGAAGAACAGACCTTGTCCCCGGAGAAGACTTCTCCCTCTCCCCGTGGTCTAGACAGCTTGTTTCATGCACAGAAAATACCTCCAGTGGTTCTGCTACCCTGGGGCTGCGAGGGAAAGGGCATCAGGCCAGCCCCCGCCCAGTAACGCCGCCACAAGCACTGCTCGGGGCCCAGAAGAGCCTCTGTTTTCCTTATTTAGGGCAAACAGCGATGGCACGTGGGCCATAGGACGTGTGGTCAAAGCAAAACTAAACTCTGTTGGAACGACCAGCAGAGAAACAGGACAGTGAGTCGGCCCCGCCCCGTGGTCAGCCGTCAGGGGCTTGATGTCCACCGGTCCCGGGTCGGCCAGAGACACCACCCCTCTGTTCTAGCTACTGGGGACAGGCAGGGAAGGTACAAAAGGATCATCTAGAAGATTTTTCAGAGCTTTCACGTGGATAAAAGAAATGGGAATTTCAGTAGGAAAATTAACAGTTGTACACATTTGCACGTGCCACTCAACACAGCCTGACTTTTTTTTTTTTTGCGGTACACAGGCCTCTCTCACTGTTGTGGCCTCACTGTTGCGGAGCACAGGCTCCGGACGCACAGGCTCAGTGGCGGCCATGGCTCTGCGGCATGTGGGATCTTCCCGGACCGGGGCACGAACCCGCATCCCCTGCATCGGCAGGTGGACTCTCAACAATTGCGCCACCAGGGAAGCCCCAGCCTGGCTTTTCTTGAGCAAAAATCCTAAAACGTAACTCCCTTCCCTGTGTTACACTTTCCCTGATTTCTTCGCAGTCACAGGCTGGGTGAGGACCCTCCCCGTCCCTGCAGCTGAGGTCCTGGCCGGCAGTTCTGGTCAGCTCAGGCAGGGACGTTCATAAGACCCCAAGTGAATTGGTTCTTGAAAAGTAGGGGTTTCATCAACTTGAGACCTGAAAACCTGTTCTGTCCTTTGCTGAGGGGCATAATTGCATGTTGAAATGGTTGCAAAGAGTCCACTTTGGGGTTTAACATTATTTATTTATTTTTATTATTATTATTTTTTTTGAGGTACGTGGGCCTCTCACCGTTGTGGCCTCTCCCATTGTGGAGCACAGGCTCCGGACGCGCAGGCTCAGCGGCCATGGCTCATGGGCCCAGCCGCTCCGCAGGATGTGGGATCCTCCCGGACCGGGGCATGAACCCGCGTCCCCTGCATCGGCAGGCGGACTCTCAACCACTGTGCCACCAGGGAAGCCCTGACATTATTTAAGATGTATATTTCATGCATCAAAACAATCAACATTTTTTCATTTTTGGTGGCTGCTGGGCCCCCTCTGCCTTTACACACCCACTTGTTGGGCTGGCTTCCTCACCACGGGGCATTTGGAGGCAGGGGAGTCTATCTAAATTAAGCTCCTTGTGCATTTTGTTTAATCGTTTAAAAATCACTTAAACAGGCTTGTCTTTATGGATGGCAGGCACCCACACCCCAGAGCAGGTGCACGCTGTCTGGCTGCGCCTGGCCGAGGGGAGCCCAGCAGGGCTGGTCTGGCCTGTGAGCCTCGCTGCCTGGTTGATGCGGGCCTGGCCCCTCTCCTTGGCCTAAGTGAAGACTGGCAGGGCTAAGCCTCAGGAACTGGTCTCACTTTTGTTCCTCTGCCCTTTTAAGCAGTGGCCTCAGGAGGACGCTTCGGGAGGAACGCAGGACTGCCTGACCTGATCCAGCAGTCCGGCCCTAACAGTCACTCACTCCCGCTGACCCTGACAACATGTTTTTAGCTGACAGGTGCCAGGATTTCTTCTCCCTTCACTCAGAGAACACAGCAGCACCCATGCGAGAAGGGTATGGGGAAAGTGCTCAGCTGAACACAAACACACAAGCAGGAAAGTGTAAAAAAACCACGTGCGGCCAAGAACTCTTTCCTCCCTCCTCACTGTACATGTACATCTTTAAAATGAGTGCTCTGATGGGCTGATTTCACTAATGTGACAAAACGTCTCCAAGCTGCCTGAGGCTGCCTATGTGCAGCGAGGCCCTGGAGACGATGCCAGGAAAGGGCACCTAAGACACACACTTTCACGAGGGGCTGTGATGGCAACCAGGACCAAAGCCTCTGCCTTCATCCCCAAGGTTCCCTCTGCAAAGGTCCTCCATTCATTGATCCGTGTGACACATACACACCACGTGGACAGTCCTTAGGAGGAAACGTATGGACCTTGAACATGACTGGCAGGCAGGCATTCGCTGTCGGGTGGACTCGTCCTGGGTTCTGTCTGCAGACAACTGCTGATCTAAGGAACTGAATAAGCTCCAGGCATTGGCTTCCAGCTAAGATCCAAACATGACAAGAGGAGTGACCTGAATCGCCAAACGAGGCAGCACAGGGCAGGGATTTTACCTCAGAGCTCATAAACTTCAGAGAAAATCTCGGGTGGCAAAGAGCTGCTCTGCTAGGCCAGAATCTCTGTCACAGAGAACCTGGGTCAGCGTCCAGCCTGGTCCAATCTTCCCATTTACTCACCATGGGCGTCTCGGCCCTGCCTCCTGTGTCCCCACCAAGTTCCACACCCCATGGGTGTCCCACAGAGACTTTCACAGGTAAACACCATTTGGAGAGTTAGGAATGTCTTTACGTGGCTGCATAGCAAATTAGCATCTGTAAACCTTCAGGAAGAGGCATTGCTCAGTTCTAGGTACTTTCAAGCAGGGCACATCACCTCATTCCCACCTTACAGGGGAAGGAGCGAGGCTCGGGGAGGTGAGCATGTTGTCCAAGGTTCAAGGGCTGCCGAGAGGCAGGCTGGGAGCTCACAATTCCCCAACCACAAACGAAGGGCCCTGAAACTAACCAGAGGAGGTCAGCAGATCGCTGTGGACTTACTTGTATTCCTTTGAGGCACTAACTTGCAAAACCATGTTAAAGATTCTGTATCTCTACATGTTGCCAGAGGCCCTTGGAGCCACTTACGTGTCTCGTATGCCTGTTAACGCGACTCCAGTAAGAGTCGATGCCTCTGTCCATTACAAATTCCCGTTCTCTGAGGTTTATGACTACGCTGTAAAATTCTGCCCTGAGATGAAATTTTCCACATAAAACTTAAGCCCTGGAATTTGGCCTTTAAAGAACAAAACAGTACATTTTAGTAAGTTTGCGACACTTAAAGTCATGAATGAGGATTTTAAAAGAACACAAACTTTATATTCCTGCAGACTCAAAACACAGTAATAGTTTATTTGATATTTGTGGACGTCAGCCTATAGCAGGGAATAATTCACTAATGTATTCTTAGTGCTTAAAAAACTGCAACACAGAGAAGTTCTTATATAGCAATGTGAATGCCCTATACGTGCTCCGACCACAGCACCTGACGCCCCTCATTTTGTAGAAAGGTCATGCAGCATGACAGAGCTAGCAAGCTGACGGTGGATTAAACATTTATTAAATAAATCAGTCTAAATTAAATAGCCCTAAATAGTTTCCTAACATGCAACGATACCCCTATATTACCAGACCATGGAGTTTACCTACACACTGTTGATGCTACTATGGTACTTTTTCCCTCTATTGGAAAAAAAAAAATTACTGTTATTCTGCGTTTATGGCAGTATTGATTTTCACAACAGCTAAGCTACTCCCTACTAAGTGGCTTTTACTCCTGTGAGAACAGCAGCTACTCTTGCAAACCCAGAAGAAAATGGAAAGCAGTATGAAGTCTTTATAGTGGATAAATTCAGGGCAGTTAGACCCCAGTCTGGGTTCCAGTCCTGCCACCTGACTCTATCAGCTGTGAAGCCCGTTTCCTCATCTGTAAAATGAGGCTAAGAGTCCTCCATCAAACAGCCGTTGGGAAGGTGAAATAAAACAACCCATCTAAGCCTTGTACTCAAAGTGTGGTCCAAGGAGCTGGTTAGAAATGCAGGATCTCAGGCACCACCCCTACCCTGGCTCAACCAGAGCGTGCGTTTAAACAAAACCCCCAGGTTGCTTCTGAAACTTTGGACCAATCCAAACTCCTCATTTGGATTAAATTAGCAAACTGGGGCTCGGAGAATCTGTGACCTGTGCACACCACACAGAGGAAACAAGGCAGAATCAGGGCCTAAGTGATTGCTACTCAACACAATTTTCAAGAGCGGTGCTCAGCACGCACACGTCTGTGTGCACACGTGTAAACTGGGCATGCTGCGAGGGCAGCCCTGGTCCACAGGGCAGGTGTTTCCCGCTGTCCTCCCACCGTGCTGACCCATCACACCCTTTGGGCGGACGGTGCTGTCAGGGCTCACGAGAACGGCACAGCCAACCAGCTTGTGGTAACAGAGGCTATGGTGTCGGAATACAATTTCTGGGATATTTAGCACTCTTCATAAGAACTCCGAAAGTCCCTCAGGAAAGAAGAAAGAATTCTAATTTTGCCTCTGGAAAAACTCAATTGCCAGAAGCAGACTCTTTCTAAAGACAGAATTATGCAGCTGTCATCGGTCCACCCCTATGAACCAGCCTAGCTCTCTCACCAGCCTCCCCAGCCTGAGAAAGCCAGACGCCAGGAAAGTAGAGTCCTGGCTGGAAAGTTCCAGAAACAGCTTCCACGTCTGCTGCATGTGTTCTGCCAGTGGTCAGCTCAGGGCACCCCCAAGCTGCCTTCCCCACCAGCAGGGCTGTGTGGTGGTGCCCTCGCAAAACTGACACCAGGGTCAAGGGAGGCCCTTTCAAGAGGTGGTGGAAATGGTCTGCTCTGCCACTTCACATTTCAGGTGAAAGGTATATGTATCGTAGTTTAAAACACACTGAATATTTTAATATTTAATATATTCAAAGTGGCTATTCAGAAAAATGTTTTATTTTGCTTTTCAAATATATTACATTTCTCAATTTCATCCAAAAGCTGGAGGGCTGAAAAACCTTCACAGGTCTGGGCGGGCCACAACTATGGTGTAACTCAGATCCTAGACACAACTATGCCAGTTCCCACAGAACTCCGACTGTCCCTGGAGAGCCGGCACCCACTGCGTTAGCCTGCACTCCACGTGGGTGCCGTGACTCTGCACACACGGCTGTGGCACGCGCGTGTCCACGTTTGGTGTGTGTTGTTGCTAAATTACAGAGCAGCGCTGGGATCACTACTCTGGAAGATTCTAAGGCAGTGGTCACTCCGCAACCACAAGCCTTTCTCGGAGGATCTGGATGTGGAGAGAGGTGCCCGCAATTGTCTCTGGGGCTCCTCTTCATCTTGCTTATAAATTCTGGGACGTGTCCAGACAGTTCTGAGACCTTTTAGGTTCCTGGTTTTGGCAAAAGCATTAATTTCTTCAAAAGTTGAGATAAAGTCATGGCACATTCCGGGGTTTTAGTTACTGTGTTAGAGCACAGGCCAAACACTGGAAAAATCACAGGCCAAAATACCGAGTTAACCTCCGTCTCCCCAGACTGGACACCTGCCCTCTGCTCTCACCCTCGGCTCCTCTAGCCCCGCGAGTCACACAGATGCTCCAAGACAAGAAGCACGGCTCTCCGGTCTCAGTCACCTTTGAAAACGGGAGGTCAGTCCAGAGCCGAGCAGTGACCACGCACCAGTCAGTGTGAGGGGACAGGGGTACAAAGAGAGACACAGCTGTCCTCTTCCTTGTCCAGGTGAGTGGGAGGGTGGGTGAGGGTCCCGTGGGAGCAGCACAAAGCAGGACACTTAACCTAAACAACCACATAAACCCCGCACGACGGGCACGGTGCTTCCTTTGTGTCAGGCAGTATTCCAATGCACTCGACTCGTTTAATCAAGCCAGGGAACCCCTACGAGTGTCTTAGGAGACCGAGGACACGTGACTGCCCGTCTCACAGAGAGAGAACGTGTGACCTGCCCGGTGTCACACAGTGACTGTGGCCGTGCCGGGACCTGAACCAGAAGTCTCCCCTGGGATCTACTCCTGACCACTTGTCAGAATGGCTCTGCTCATGGCAGGTCCCAGGATGACCCCTGAGCCAAATCCTATTTTTAGAAGGGCCCTGGTATACAAGCCCCGTGTAGAAGATTCAAGGAATGAATCACCCCTCTGAGACCCAGGCTCCTGAGAGGGCTGGAGTTGCACAGACAGAACCTTGACCTCCAGCAGTGGAGAAGGGAGTCTGCACACCTCAGGGGAGACAGTGCTGGACGCAGAATGAACTGTACCCGTGAGCATTTCCTTCCTGTTAAGTTAGACCTGCCCTCCAGTAAATTAAGTATCTATCTTACAAATGTAAAAAGGAGTATAATGGAATATACATAAACAACCGTATGCCAACAAATTAGACAACAGATAAAACGGAAAAATTCCTAGAAAGGCACTACCAAAACTGACTCAAGAAGAAATAGAAAATCTGAATAGACTTATAAAAAGAGATTAAATTAGTAATTTCATAACTTCCCACAAAGAAAAGCCCAGGCTAAATGACTTTATTGGTGAATTTTACCAAATATTTAAAGAAGAATTAACACTAAGTCTTTACAAATTCTTCTGAAAAATATAAAAGGAGAAAACACTTCTCAATTCATCCTATGAGATGATAACAAAACCATAAAAAGACATCACAGGAACAGAAAATCACAAATTAGATGCAAAAATGTTCAACAAAGGTACAGCCACTATGGAGAACAGTACGGAGGTTCCTTAAAAAACTACAAATAGAACTACCATATGACCCAGCAATCCCACTACTGGGCATATACCCTGAGAAAACCATAATTCAAAAAGAGTCATGTACCAAAATGTTCATTGCAGCTCTATTTACAATAGCCCAGAGATGGAAACAACCTAAGTGCCCATCATCGGATGAATGGATAAAGAAGATGTGGCACATATATACAATGGAATATTACTCAGCCATAAAAAGAAACGAAATTGAGCTATTTGTAATGAGGTGGAGAGACCTAGAGTCTGTCATACAGAGTGAAGTAAGTCAGAAAGAGAAAGACAAATACCGTATGCTAACACATACATATGGAATTTAAGAAAAAAAAATGTCATGAAGAACCTAGGGGTAAGACAGGAATAAAGACACAGACTTACTGGAGAACGGACTTGAGGATATGGGGAGGGGGAAGGGTGAGCTGTGACAAAGCGAGAGAGAGGCATGGACATATATACACTACCAAACATAAGGGAGATAGCTAGTGGGAAGCAGCCGCATAGCACAGGGAGATCAGCTCGGTGCTTTGTGACCACCTGAAGGGGTGTGATAGGGAGGGTGGGAGGGAGGGAGACGCAAGAGGGAAGAGATATGGGAACATATGTATATGTATAACTGATTCACTTTGTTATAAAGCAGAAACTAACACACCATTGTAAAGCAATTATACCCCAATAAAGATGTTAAAAAAAAAAAAGTATCAGTGGGAGACAAAAATAAAATTGCTTTTCTTATTATAAAAAAAAATGTTCAACAAAATACTAGCAAACTGAATCCAGCAATATATAAAAAGGATTATGCATCATGACCCACTGGGATTTATTCTAGGACTGCAAGGTTGGCTTAACACCCAAAAATCAATTAAAGTGATACACTACTATCAATAAACAAAGGACAAAACCCACATGATCATCTCAAAAGATATGGAGAAAATATCTGGCAAAACTCCAACACCCTTTTATCATAAAAACACTCAACAAACCCGGAATAGAAGGGCATCTATAAAAAGTTCATAGCTAATATCATACTTAGTGGTGAAAAGTTGGCTTTCTAACTAGATCAGGAATAAGACAAGGATCTCCACTCTTACCACTTCTATTCAACATTTTAATGGAGGTTCTAGCCAGGGAAAGTAAGCAGCAAAAAGAAATAAAAGTTATCAAGATTAAGAAGGAAGAAGTAAAGCTATCTGTATTTACAGATGACATGATCTTGTACGTGAAAAATCCTATGGAAACCACTAAAAAACTGTTAAAACTAATAGGCCCATCAAGGTTGCAGGGCATTAGTTCAATAGACAAAAGCCAAGCATATTTCTATTCACTAGCAATAAACAACTTGCAAGTGATATTAAGAGAACAATTCCACTTTCAATAGCACCAAATAGAAGAAAATACTCAGGAATAAATTTAACAAAAGAAGTATAAAACATATACTCTTCCAATTGCAAAATATCATTGAAAGAAACTGAGGAAGACCCAATTAAACGGATTATTCCCCATACTTATGGACTGGAAGACTTAATGTTGCTAAGATGCCAATACTTCACATATTAATCTAGAAATTTAACATAATCCCTATCAAAACCCCAGTTGGCTTTTTTTCTTTTCCCCAGAAATTGACAAGCTGATCCTAAAATTCATATGGAAATTCAAGGGACCCAGAATAGCCAAAACAAGTAATCCAATGATGACGTACTGGCATAAGGCTGAGCATTATCAATGGAATTGAACTGAGAGTCCAGAAATAAACCCTCACATTTACAGTTCGTTCATTTTGACAAAAGTGCCATGACCGGTCTTTGGGGAAGGAGAGTCTCTTCAACAGATGGTGCCGGGAAAACCGGATGTCCACACTCAGAAGAGGGAGGCTGAGTCTCCTCCCCACACCAAACACAAAAACTAACACAAAATGGATCACAGATCTAAATGGAAGAACTAAAAAACTAGAACTCTTAGAAAGAAACACACCAGTAAATCTTTGTGATCTGTAATCGGGCAAAGCCTTCTTAGTTATTCCACAAAATGCATAAGCAACAAAAGCAAAATAGACTGGACTGTATCAAAATTAAAATCTTTTGTGCTTCAAAGGACACCATCAAGGAAAAGGGAAAAGACAGCCCACAGAATGAGAAAATTTTTTTACAAATCAGAGAGCCGATAAGGGACTTATATCAAGAATATATAAAAAACTTTTACAACTCAATAATAAAAAGGTGCAATTAAAAATGGGCAAAGGTTCTAAATAGATAATTTTTCAAAGAATCTGTACAAGTGGTCAACAAGCACATGAAAGATGCATTATTACTCATCAGGGAAATGCAAATCAATGCCACACTGAGATTCCACTCCACACCCACCAGGATGACGAGAATCAAAAGACAGTAACAAGTGTTGGTGAGAACATGGAGAACTGGAAACCTCCTGCATCATGTGTGGGGTGCGAACGCGGCTGCTGCTGTGGAGAACAGTCTGGCAGCTCCTCACCAAGTTAGACAGACAGTTACTACACGACCCAGCAAGTCCACTCGAGGTATACACCCCAAAGAAATGAACACATATGTCCTTACAAATCCTGTAATATTCATAACAGCCAAAAAGTGGAAACAACTCAAATGTCCATCCACAGGTGAACGGATAAACAAATGTCACATATCCACAGAATGAAATATTGTTCAGCCATCAAGAGAAATGAAGCACTGATATATGATACCACCTGAGTGAACCCTGAAAATATCACGCTAAGTGAAAGAAGCCTGTCACAAAAGACCATTTATATGAAATGTCCCAAATAGGCAAATTTACAGAGACAAAAAGTATGAGTGGTTGGCTAGAGCTGGGAGCTTGGGAGAAAAGGTAGATGACTGGTAATGGGCTTGAGGTTTCTTTTTAGACTGACAGAAATGTTCTAAATTTAGACCATGGTGATGGTTGTGCAATTCTGTGAATATACTAAAAACAACTGAATTGTACACTTTAAATGGGGGAATTGTATGGCATATGTGAATTACATCTCAATAAAGCTGGTATAATAAAAAAGAACTATGAAATGAAATTACTTTAAACACTAACAATTAACAATCACTTTTAATTGATGTTTACAATTTTTGTATTTCCAGGTTTAATAATGGGCTTGTTTTTGTAATATTTCTGTTTTGTGCCATTGATTGCGAGCATCTTTCTAAGCTGTGGATGATCTTTATTCTCAATAAATATAAAATTAACCTGCATATAATTATCAACATATTTTTCCTCTTTAACATTAAATTTTGAAAAACCAGAAACCAGAAAAACCAGAATAGTATCATTATTCTGATATTCCATTATCAGTATCATGGAACACAGAGACCTGAGACCACACTGAAAGAAATCTGCAGAGTGATTATGATTTTTAACATCCTCACTAGTATTTCAACATTAGTGTTTCTTTGTTAACCAGTGGTTCACAAAGGGTATAAATTAAACAACATTGCTTAGAGGAAGGTCTAGTTGAACCAGTAGGGTCAGAATCCACCGTGGTGGCTGGCAGTGTCAGCTGAGTGGCAGACGGACCAAGGGACGGAACCAGGAGCTGCCTCGGAGGGGCGAGCGGCCCCCCAGTACCGCTCTGGAGATACAGGCTCTCTGGGACCCTGGGACGGGTGTGCACATACGATACGGGCGAAGGTTAAATGAGGTCAGTGATGGAAAATCGGGGTATAAGGAAGTTCGGAAGGAAAAGAAAAATGTAGAAAGACTGCCGATGCCCCCACCCTGTGCTCCTGCACAACCCTCCTCCATTTCCGCCTACAGGCCAGACCCCCAGGGTCTGTAACCACCACCGTGCAGCATGTGGACGAACAGGAACTGCCACGGCCAGGCGAGCTCACAAAACCTCACAGTCTTGCTGGGGAAACAATATTAGGCCAAAAAAAAAAAGTCAAGCTATTAGAGAAATTTTAAAAAATACTATTATTTTGCAAATAGCACTTCATAAGTTTAAAAATATCTCTACATGTAAATGCTCATTCCTACAACCAAGTTTTAAACTATGAGAGTCAGATAATAAATTCATAAGAAACAGCTCGAACTTAGATCACTTCACCAAGTTCTGGTTTCCTTCTGTACTCCAACTGGGAACCATGACTTCCAGAAGAAACTAAATTCCTTCTAAACTATTTGTAGATTATAAATTTTATCTTTTGTGGCCCTGTTTCTCATCTTGGATTTCCAAGAGTTAAATGTAACATTAAAAACTGAAGGGCTCACGCCGTTCATCATCCCACCTTGGAAAAATCATACCTACACTCTTTATCGTGTTAAGAATTTTCCTTAAAAGGGTTAAAAGCCTAGTTGACCACCCAGTGCCAAGCCCATCAAGCATACAAGTGACAATACATCTTATACACTCTACCAAATACTACTAATGCTTTGGCCCAAAGCACATCTTCCCACGTGGCTATGGAAGACAGCTCACCCCCTTCCCTAACCGTCGGGTTACCCTTCTGGCCTTCAGAGAGAAAGGAAACTGAACAGTGATTTTTAAGCCCAGGCTTGCTATCCACTAGGCAGTCAGTGCAATAGTGCATTTCAAGACACAAAATAGAATGGAAAATATCAGAGAGCAAATAGTGAGAATAAGCACTGTGGAAGGTGTGCTTAGGCTCTGCATGTATGCATCTGTGTTTGAACTGGGTTGGGATAAGAGATGTATTTCTCACTGTAGGTCAGGGTTAAAAAAGTTTGAAAGGTACCCATTGAAAAAGTAACTGACTATTCAAGTATTTCATTTCTCCCAATTAAACAAGGTAAGTCAGCTTCTTCCCCAAAACTCCACCTTCATGGGAAACGTACTATAAATACATTGATGATAGTCTGACCTGCATGAGTCACACAACCTTCTTCCTCATCACCCCTACATGCACTAAGAGTGTCATAAAAGATCAAATAAAACCACGTGTGCGTGTGTCAGACAACTACAGGATGCGTCACGTCTCACTGCCTCAGCCACAGGTGACCGCTGAGCTCTGCACTGTTGTTGTCATGCCTGCTAACACAACATGCATTCTGCAGCCCAAGGATCAAGCAGTAAGTTTTGACTTTCAAGTCTTATCATTTAAGAAATACATTTCGTAAGACTATAGCTGCCATGGTGATTCCTCTGATGGATCTGAGCACAGTAAATTGAAAACCTTCTGGAAAGGATTTACATTCTAGATGCCATTAAGAACATTCATGATTCATGAAAAGAGTTCAAAATAACATTAATAGGAGTTTAGAAGAAGGTGATTCCAACCCTCAAGGATGAGTTTGAGAGGTTTAAGACTTCAGTGGAGGGAGTAACTGCAGATGTGGTAGAAACAACAAGAGAATTAGAATTAGAAATGAAGCCTGAAGATGTGACTGAATTGATGCAATCTAATGACAAAACTTGAACAGATGAGGAGTTCTTCTTAAGGATGAGCAAAGAATGTGGTTTCTTGAGATGGATCCTACTCCTGGTGAAGATACTATGACTAGTGTTGAAATGACGACGAAGGACTTAGAATATTGCCTAAACTTAGTTGACAAAGCAGGGGCAGGATTGGAGAGGACTGACTCCAATTCTGAAAGAAGCTCAGTGGGTAAAATGCTATCAAACAGAATTGCATGCTACAGAGAAATCGTTCATGAAGGGAAGAGTCCATCAAGGCAGCAAACTTCATGGCTGTTTTAAGAAACTGCCAGAGCCACCCAACCTTCAGCAACCACCTCCCTGATCAGTCAGCAGCCAGCAAAAACGAGGCAAGACCCTATAACAGCAAAAAACTGTGACTTGTTGAAGGCTTAGATGATGGTTAGCAAGTTTTAGCAATGAAGTATATTAATTATGTATTTTTTGGATATAATGCTACTGTACACTTAATAGACTACAGTATTGTGTAAAAATAACTTTTATATGCACTGGAAACTGAAAAATTCATGACTCACTTTATTGTGATATTTGCTTTCATGCAGTGGTCAGGAATCGAACCTTCAATATCTCTGAGGTATGCCTGAATATACAAATATCTAATCATTATTTTGTATACCTGAATCTAATAAAATGTTATACATTAGTTATTTCTCAATAAAAAAGAAGTTATCATGGTTAAAAAAAAAAAGACAGAGTAGGGGCTTCCCTGGTGGCACAGTGTTTGGGAGTCTGCCTGCCAATGCAGGGGACACGGGTTCGAGCCCTGGTCCGGGAAGATCTCACGTGTCATGGAGTAACTAAGCCCGTGCACCACAACTACTGAGCCTGTGCTCTTGAGCCCGCGAGCCACAACTACTGAAGCCCGCGCGCCTAGAGTCCGTGTTCCGCATCAAGAGAAGCCACCACAACGAGAATCCTGCGCACTGCAACGAAGAGTAGCCCCCGCTCACCGCAACTAGAGAAAGCCTGTGCGCAGCAACAAAGACCCAACTTAGCCAAAAATAAATAAATTTATTAAAAAAAAAAAGAGTGACAAGAAACAGTAACCCTTCAGGTACCCAGGGTAAGCCATCAGGTCTGTGCCCAAACAGTCAGAAATGGGAAGTTGGGGTTTAAGCTTCCTCCACTCCTAACCAAGGAATGACCGTGCTAGGGACACTAGAGCAAGCGGAACAGTCTCAGTCTAGAGGGGAGAGCCGTTCAAGTCTCATCTACTTTAAGTCTGCAGCACAGGAAACCTGGCAGCTGAACGTTTCCAGAAGCCAGCGCGCCACTTCCCGCCTTCAGCTCACACACGAGGGCACAGCCTGGGAGAAACAGGGGTTCCATGCGTGGGGGGCGCCAACTCAGAACTTGCATCTCTCATAAGTTCATCAACATCCTGTCAATGGCCTTTACTGAAATTTTTTTAAATTGAAATTCATTGAAAACAAATTTGAAACAGAAAGGACATAATTAAGAGGGTGGAGAAATGAGAGGAGCTCAGATTGAACTGAGTTACATCAGTTTCAAAGTCCCAAGGTGGCCAGTCTGGGGGCCAGGGATGATGTCATCCAGGGCAGCCCCTCGACCAAACACAGGGCTCATCATCATCGACGCCCACGGCAGTCTACCTATAAAGCAGGCACGCTGTCACCTTTCACAGATGAAGAAACAGAAGTGTACAGGTACCAAACAACTTGCCTGAGGGCACACAAAGTCATGAATCTGGGGCCTGAATCTCCTTAACCCCAAGGTTTTCAATCACTCTGCCATCCCAGAGGTGATGCCAGACAGCTGAGTAAAATTAAGGACATATATAATGCTCACTAGATATTTTAGACTTTCTACGTTTTCTTTCTTACTATTATTCGCTGTTGTACATCCTCGGTTTTAAAGTTTTTTCTAGTATATAAAACAATAATTATTTATAATTACACGAGGATTTGACAGTCAGAAGAACCTTTAGGTTCATAGTGTATCCTCCTAATATGCTGGATCACTAGAGTAAACCATGCACATTTTCATGCCTGATCTCCCACAAGGCCCAAGGACCATCAGTGTAAACCCTCCATCAAATAAAGGTAAGTTTCACGGCATGTGCTCGTAAATGGGCGTCACCACACTCTAGGTCTCTGGACAGCTGTCGTGAACTACCATTAGGACAGCCCTTGGGATGGTGGTGAAGTGCACTTCGAAAAACACCTCCTCTGCTCATCAAGTATCTCAGCCGCACTGTTTAATCACATGGCAGAAACCGCTTATCCTCTCATATACTTCTTCCTGAAAAATCTTAATTATCTCATCTACTCCAATATAAAAATGGTGCTCAAAAATTTAATTACAAGCACAAGATCTTAAGGAGCTGTAAGTGTGCATCTATTTCTCATTGAGTAATTTTCAGAATTCCAAATTCTATGACCTGAGGAAACATAAGTGGGTGGTGCCCTAAGGAAAGGGTAAAGTGCAACAGATACACTAAGAGGCCCATTTCAAAAGGACAAACAAAACAAATTATCTACATACTGTCCCCTAAATAACTTTACCAGTTCATGTCCAGTTAAAAACCCTAAAGTCTTTCAGCCCTTCAAACACAGAACCTAAAGAATAGCTACAGGGCAGGGCCCCTAATACCTACTTGGGACGTCCCCTGAGACGGTAAGACCTGCAAACTGGGGTGTTTTACACACCCTCGAGGCACAGGACACAATCAGAAGCCATTTTACAAGTGAGAAAACAGAGCTCTCTAGACTCTCCTACGGTCATACAGGTCATGTGGAAACACAGGATTAGATTCATGGTCTTCCTTTATTCCACACATACTTGACAGATTTGTGTCAAAAGACCACAGTTACGGCACCAACCAGCTCACTGCTCACCCGCAGACTCTGACGGGTAACTTCAACCCCAGCTCCGCATTCTAGGCCCCACATCTCATCAACCACATCAATAGGAGCTGCTACTTCCTGCACATCAATGCTGAGGTTGGAGTCTTCTTTAAATATTATTCTCAAAATAAAAGGTCAAGATTGAAAAAGGAGGCTTGATCTCATTAAGACCCTTTCACAGACAAGCTAAGAAGATAAACTGTCTGATTTCTTGTCTTGTGGAAAAAAAGATTAAATTCAAAACTCATGGAAGAGGAAAAAGAAATTTTGTTTTCAAAATCCTGTCACTTTAGTGACCCACTTAGTCCTGCTGGGTCATGTGAAATGCACGTCCTCAGGGGTCCCCTGGAAGAGGAGCGAGCCCCACTTCTTCCTGCCAGTCCGGAGATGGTACTTAAGATGCAGGCTCTTTGGGGGCTGGCAAAGACAGAGTCACGGCCCAGGAAGTAAGAACCAGATTCCCTTTGGTTCTGAGATTGTGCTGAGTTACCTATCACTTCCGAAAACCTGCTCAGAAGCCACAGAGGAAAAGCCAGCAGCCAGACAGACTCTTAGTGATTTGGGGTTCTTGCTGTAGCCGCCTGGCCTACAGTATCTGGGGATGTGGCTGGCACCTGCCAACAGACACAAAAGCAAAGGGACACTCGTGCAATCACCTCACCTACTGAGGGCTTCAAATCCCTGAAGATAATTCCCTGGTTCCTCTATTTGTTTTGAACAACATAATTTTGGAAAGAAAAAATAAAAGCAAACCAGGAACTGAGGAGTTCTACCCTTTCTGCTAACACTTAACCTAAAAGCTAGAAAGTGCCAAGCAGATGAGAAAACTATCAGACGGAAGGACTGGTCAAGGGATCCTTGCTGCAGGTTTCAACACCCAACCCGGTAGATTCCGAATGGCAAACTGGACATTTCACAGGCAGAGACTGACACCCTGCCCTGGTTAGAGGGCATTAGGGCGCTGCCCAGATACAGGAGTAATCTCAAAAACAATGTGATCTTGGAACTAGAAGAGGCCTCACTGATCTCTATCAGCTCCTGAGACGAGGAATCTGAGGCCAGGAAAAGGCATGATTTAGCCAAGATCATTGAAAAAGTAATTTGTGGAGCTGCTATGAGAACTCAGTTTCCTGACGCTCAAGCAGTGTGACCTTGGTATCCAGACTTCGAGGAAGTAATATGTAGATTATATGTACATATATGCACACACACACACACACATATACAGACATGTGTTTATCCATATGTGCATATATACATACAAACATGTATATGCACACACACATATACATATTTAGAAATTCCAATTCTAGACATATAGAGGCTAATACTCCTGTTGCAGTTTTTAGTGGACTGGGCTTCATATGTAATTAACAATTTATAAAAATAACTTGGCTGAAGCATCTAGACATTTTCCATGAATGCTGTTTTAAGGCAGGTGCCATTCCCAGGTCCCTGCTGTTCCTTCATCCCTTCCCAGGCCAGGGGGTGACTCCCACAAGAAGCTGGCAACGCCTCAGAGCCCTGTCGTGAAGCTGCTGTTGTTCTAATCACCACTGGGCTCTGGAGGAACCCTTTGTTAGTAATTAGTCAACAATTATTTATTGAGGAAAAATCAAAGTAGGGATTCGCTCTTTTTTTCAAGAGACCTTCAGAGCCACTAACGATTGGTGATTTACCGTCTAGACTCGTGGGTTCCTTTCGGCTACAGCAGCTCACGGCAACCTTGCCGACAGCAGAGGCAACCGCATTCCCCAGGAGCAGCGCCTCTCCCCAGCACTTCAGCAGCTGCCCTGCTGGCCAGAGAAGCCGGGTGAGGACTGAGAAGCGGGGCCACAGCAGTGCCCATCCTGGGGTGGTCTCCCAGGGAGTCTTCCTCCTCGTGAGAACTCATTGCTTCTTGTTTTCTTCTTCCAGAGACACGCCTCCTGGAAGGTATGCTTGAGTGCAGTCCTGCTCCATTCTCCCTGGTCTATATTTGCACAAGGGTAAGAATTTCAACCAGCCTGGATAACATACAAGTTGTATGATGTGCAGATAAATCTGGCAGTGGTTGGTTAGGAACTGATTTAACAGTGCAATCAATAGGCAATCTCCCAGAGTGGCCTATACCAACACCTTTTAAAGTGCCGAAGTTTGCAAAAACCATTCATTATATGAATGGCTTCAACATATGAAATTCCTTATACCTTGAAAAATGATTAGAGTTTGTTTTTGTTTTAAAACTTTTTTAAAAATTCAAATTCAAAGTGGAAATAATGAGGTTGGTTATCAATGAGGCTGGTGTCCAGTATCTGGGAGCTTCAGCTATTCAATGAGAGTGACGACGACGATGATGATAAAGGTGATGTTGGAAATGAAGCCTGACATTTTACACAGTGATTAGTCCACACCAGTCGCTAAGACAAGTGTCATTTCTTAACTCATTTCTTTAACAACTTCTGGTCTCCCTATAACAAGCCTTGCCTAAAGGAAACTACCTTTAGGTGCTAGTTTTTGAGAAGGTCAAGTTTAGATGAGGCTCTTTTACAAAGTGTACGTAAAGTTTAGTGTTTGTTTACTATTTTCTTAGGCCTGATAACTGGTCTGGAATATCCATGATTTTCATCACAATATGTTGATAATACCTATGTTTTATAGAGCATTAACCACCCCTTAAAGGGTGGCTCCCTTTGGATAAGGGGAAGACAGTAACTTTACAGCGAAGAGAGCTGACAAACACGACCTCAACCAGGTTGAGGGCCGGCATCCACAGTCATAAATCACATTGGCAATATCACCCTTGATCTGATGTACAAAGACTAGGAGGTTCAGCAACAGCCAATCCCCCATCATGGAATTTTCCAAATATATTTCAACTTTCCCCAGTGGTATGTCTTTCTTTAACAGCTGAAATTCCTTTCTCCCCAAAGGCATCCTGCACCTCTGGAAACCTACTGACACTGAAGACCCAGCCTCCAGGCCACCGGCTCCACAGAGCCATCCTTGCTCTCAGAAAGAAGTCCCTATGTGGCCATCTGATCTAGGCCCATAACTCCTCCTCTTATGAAAAGCTTATCTGGTTCAGGCAGAGCCAAGCCCACCTCTCCCAAAGCATCCTTGTTACTCCTCACCTACGCATTTCACACGCTTCAGGAGACATATATTACAAGTAATCATGTGCTTCTTTGGACTGCAAAGTTCTTGAAAGCAGGGTTTATACCTATCTAATTTCTGTCAATTCAAACGTACTCATTCCAGTGAGGCCCTGTGACCTCCCGACAACATGAAGAAAGGATGATGACCCCATCACAAGAAGGAAAGCTCTGCTCACTAAAAATGTTCCCTGATTGAAATGATAACCAATAGTTTCAGAAATTCAAAGTGAAAATAAATAGCTCATACTTAAATCAAGTTTCCAGACATGACGAATTATAGAAAACAACATACACTGATGCTTAAGAAGATAGGGTGTTTTTACCCAATTTATGAGTATGCAAGTTATCGCTCTCAGTGACTGACCAGATAGGGCAGGAATGCTTTCCAAAGCCATCATCTGCCTCAGGCCAGATGGGTAATAAGTCTAAGGCTTAACACAGACTCACGTTCTCTCTATAACAACGAAGCCACAAGGAAGACTCTGATGAAGCTATTAAAACAGGATGCAAGACACTAATCCATACACAAAAAACTACTTACCCACCTTCTCAGAAGATAATACAACTGCCAAACAAGCTCTAGGTTATCATCTAACTCTGGATTTACTCCACCTATGAAGTAAGATAATTCAACTATATACCCTATAAGCTTCTCTCTCAACTTATAATTCTGAGTCTTTGTCTGAAAACAGTGAGTTTCTCTGAGGCATGCCTGGCTTGCTTATTAGGACAGACCAAGTAATTTTTCAACTCAAAACACAACTCATCTACATTTCTTTGTGCCCTAAGGTAACAACTGCTTTCTATCTTACTGAGCCACACAACAAAATTTAGACACTTAGAGTCTACTATCTTCTGGCCCATTTCAAATGAAAATAGTAACCTGAAAATCAGCAGTTTATCTAATATTGCATCCCACTGGTAAGAGAACATCAAGACATTTCATCAGAAGTAATCTAGCAGAATAATTTCTTAAAAAAGGAAGAGGAGAGAAAGAGATGAGGAGGAGGTGGGAGGAGGCAGGCCATGACGGATCTTATCGCAACCGTTCTGGATGCCGTGTCCCGAACTAGCTCAGAAAGGCAGCAGGACTCAACTGGATGTCAGCCTTCCTCTTATGGATTACAATTCAAAGAAAAATCAACTGAAGTCCACAGTGTATTTATATTTCCTTTTTTACATAATGTCCTTTTTCTGTTCCAGGACCCCGTCCGGGACACCATGTTACATTATGTCACCACATCTCCTTAGGCTCCCCTGGCTGTGACAAGTTTCTCAGACTTCCCTTGTTTTTGATGACCTCGGCGGTTCTGAGCAGGGCTGGTCAGGTATTTTGTTGAATTCCCCTTGACTGGGATCTGTCTGATTTTTTCCCCTGTGTGATTAGAATGCATGTTTCGGTCTTGTGGAGGAAGACCATAAAAGCCCAGAGTCATCTCTGTCATGTCATATCAAAAGCCAGTGCTCTCAACATGACTCATCGCTGCCATCCTGCCCTGGCCGAGCTTGTGGCTGTCAGGTCTCTCCACCGTGAAGTTCCTCTTCCCCCGTCGTGTGTCACACACTTGGAAGGCAGGAAGTACGTATAGCCCCTCCCTAAGGAGTAAGGAGTTAGGCTCCATCCTTGGGGATGCAACATTTACATAAATTACTGATTACCTTTTGAAAATATGTGCAAGATACTCATTAAAATATTATTTTTAGTCGTCAAGGTACCAAAATTTAAATTCTGTTATAATGTTCCTGAACATCAGTTTTCCCTAAAGGAAATAATAATATTAAAGGGCACTAGTTCACTGCAGCAAAAATTAAATAGCTCATTTGCAGGTGTCCTTGGCCCCTGAGCCTTTGGTGTCCAGACAGCCCACACGCTCCCTTTCCAAATCAGACTTGAAGGTGAACTATCAACAGAAGAGGCCCCGTTTAAAGCCATGTTTGAAACTAAATGCTTGAAATAGCACTAAAAATGTACAACTATTTTATTGAACATACACGGGCTTCCTGACTTAGAAAAACACATAAACAACTAATCTGTTACATTCTCAGTTATATACATTACCATGGTCTAATTTTCAATTTTGGCCATAATTTGTAATATTTTTACACGGGAATTATGTTTTTAAGTTTGAACACCTGATGTTGAGCTAACAGCTGGAATACAGACTGTATGTAATGCCTGCACGGTCTCTGACCCGTCCATCAGCCTATTGGCTTAATAACCATTCGTGTATGAGTGCCCACTGTGCACCAGGCTCAGGGAAGCAGAGAAAAATAAGGCAATTCTATGATCTATTCAAGCACAAGACAGACAACAAGTGGGATAATGGGATTAAATTCCAGCCATGTGACTAGAATAATTAGAAGAAATAAAACATCCTGGGGGTGAAAATGGGCTAGGCAGAGACATCCAGACAGAGCCTTGGACAGTGAGACTTACTCAGTAATTTGCTGTATGAATGGCAATTTCAGTGAACAAATACCAGATAGGCTTACAAAAGGGACAGATCAGCTAACCTGACCTGCTCCCAGGCCAAGACCACATCATGAGAGCAGCCAGGACTGCCACCTGTCTTGACACCCAGGCTGTGGTTTTATGTTGAAGGACACTGCTGTCAGCAGGAGAAATGAAGAGCCACTGTGTCTGAGCTGGTCAGGATCCAGATAATCAAGTACCAGAGAACTGAAGATTAATCAATTTCCATGTTTTTAATAGTAATTGCCCCTGTTCTTGGTTCAGCTCACGGAACATAATGTTTCAGCTTCAGAAGAGGAAAAAGTGATGTTCAAACCATGCAAATAATTATTTTCGAAGACAGAAATCCTTTTAATTTAAGATATTTCTAGGTCTGTAATTTAATTTACTTCTGTGTTAAGAGGCAGTTTGCAGACATATTTTAAGAGTGTCATTCTTTAAAATCCTGTCTCATATTTTCAGACGGTTTTCTGTCACTATAACCAGAGTCTAGACACCCAAATTAAGTACTGCAAACCCAGCAATGACCAAAATGTCCTAGTGCCTTAGATAGTGTGTACACAGGTCATAAACACTTCAGTGTACAAATATTTTCAACGTGCACAAAACAGGGGACCTTTATTTGTGGACAAATATATTGATGTTGCTAAGTGATACTGAACAAATCACTAACTATAAGTCTTTTTTATTTACTTCCATCTATTTCCCACTCATAAACAATTTCAACACTGTTCCAAGTCTTAGACTCAACTAGAACACCACACTTACTAAAAATATATAATAACAAAATACCAACCTTTTATCATTTTTCAATCCTTTCTTAAGAATATTTTAAGAATGGGTGAATTCTCAACTAATCCACATAATAAAGTAAATGAAACAAATAAAATGATTATGGTTAGTTTCAACCTAACTCCATGTCCTTTTGGCACAGCAAACTCTTACTTTTTCTTAACAAGAGAGAAATAAATTCAGGGAAAGAAAACCCATAGGGCAATACCACCAGCTTTGACTTATGCCAGCATCAAATCCCTCCACAGATCCATTACAGGTTCCAGATTTTTGTTTCCATCCATCAAAATTTGCATAACACCAATCAGGTGAAGCTTTTCTTTTGCTGGCTTTTGCTTTCTTACAGAAATTAAACAATTCTGTGGGTGAAGTCGTCCCCTGTTAATGAGCAGAGTCTCTGCTCAGGGCTGTGTTTTCAACCCCTCGCAAAGCTATGCTTTACTCTCCACAGAACCAGCACAACATTCTGTTGGAACCTTTTATGTGGTCTTTCTCACTTTCTGATGTAAACTGTTCTCAAGTCTTACATTAAGTAGATAATAAGCCCTATGAAGGCAGCAATGGTGTCTGATTTCTCTTTGTGGACATGGCCAACGGTCCCAAGGGAAGGTCTGAATAATGAAGAGGTGCTGGCTGGATGACGGCAACAGTTCAGAACTACCCACGAGGCAGGTCATAGCATCTCCATCCTACAGGGTAAACACAGCCCAGAGAAATTAAGAAACTTGCCCACGTTCTCTGGCTTCTCAAGGGCAGGGCCCGAATTTGAACTTAGTTTTGCTTGATAGCAGAATTGCCTTCTTGACCACCCTGCTGATGGCTCCACTGGAAAAACCCAAAAAGCAAGAACTAGAAAAGCTGGGAGCTGTGAAACTCCACAGGCTAACCCATGACAGCCCTGACTGACCAGGGCACTGTCAGCACCAGCACCCCGGCTGACCTGGACGCCCTCGCCCTCCTAAGTTTGTCCCCCGGGGCTTCACAGAGCCTCGCGGCCACAGCCTTTGAACGCGTCACTCTTCCAGCCCAAATACTCAGACTCAGTTCCCTTTGCTTAGATGCGCTAAAAACACAATTATGTATTTGTTCCTCAGTTTAAATACCTCTGTGAGTAAAATAAATTCAACAGAACCATTGGTCTTTTTGAATCTTACTCACAAAACCCCCTGCCCTTTGGCGCCCTGGCCAGACATACCCCCAGCACCTCCCAGGAGCTGCATCTCAGCCTGTGACCTGGGCCGGCTCCCCATCCAGTGCTGATTCCTCCACCATGTGACTTTCACTGCTTCTGAGAGATGAAGACAGCTGTTATCATTATGGTTTTAGCCTAAACAAAACTCAAACTTCTTATTATAAATGTTTAATAAAATCAACAGGGCATTAAAAACTGCCAGCAGGGACCTTAGCGAATTAGAGGCTTGCATGGTGCCTCCCTCTATGCCTCGATGGAAATGTTTCTTATCTCGACTCAGCTTCTCTGAGGCACCACCGTGCTCTCCCATCCAGGCACCCCCCAAATGTGACTGCCTCAGTACCACTTTATGACGACAGTGAAATTCAACTAGGTGGCTGCTTGCTTTGGGGGAAATTCAGGAAGTTGCTTTAAGACTGGAAATGCTTACGAGAGCCCCAACTGGGGAAGAAGAAAGGAGAGCATGCAGTACTCCATCCACGATGCCATCTAGGACTTATCACGGACTAACTGCTAGACATTGATGGATTTTCCAACAAGTTTAAGACTCTGTTCTTACGCTCGAGTAGCTTGTGCAGAAAGTTAATTTTTCAGATAGTTGTAGTTTTCAAAGACCGGAATATGTAATTCCAACTTTAAGGTATAAAGAACCATGTGTTCTAAATGGATGCTACTCAAGTAAATAATGGATTGCATTTTCACCAAAGTTCACCAAGCCCCTCCCCAACTGTTACTTCTGAGGAGCAGCGTGGCTCCGTGCAGGCCCAGCAATTTAGACTCTGGGCCAGGACTGAGGGTGCGCGGGGCTGGGCTTGGTCCCATGGCGACTCCCAGCGCGCGCCCGTCTGTGCGCGCGCCCGTGGGCCGGCGTCTTCAGCCGGCCTCGTCCTTGCCTCCCTGGGCACCCACCCCATGTCAGGCTGCTCTGGTTCCCCTCACAGACGTTTCCTTAGCTACCGTCCCAGCAGCCCTGCTGGAGGTAGTCGTTAGGTTGTTGAAAAAACTGTGGCTCAGAAATGTTAACTGACTTCCCTAAGGGTGCAAAGCTGATGATAAAGGGTCGCATTTGGATTTGAACCAGGGTCTGGCTGACCCCACAGGCTACCTCTCACTCACCAACAAATTCCAGGTGACTCCACCAATCCAGCTCTGAGACCTGATGTAACACAGACCAAGAGGGTCAAGGCACAAAGGCAGCTTATAAATGCTCATCAAGGGATGGGACACTAAGTTTAACAATAATGCAAAAGTACAAATTCTCTCCAGTTGAAAAAGGTCTCTTTCTTCAGTCTGTTAAGCCACCTTCAAGGTCCTCAGATCTTTTAGACCCTTTAACCACCCACGTCCCTGGCCCCTGGCCCCACCCGCCCACATTCAGTAAACAAAAGCACTGCTGCACATGGTCGGTCCAGGGGCTCAGGAGCAAATGGATAAAACCCTAAGGAAAGAGCCAGATGGTCTTGGAATTCACATGGCTCCGTACCCAGAAGGCTCCCAGCTGCTGGGAGTGTGCCTAACAGGAGAAGGCTGCAGAGGCAGGTGGAGGTATTTTAAGAGCAGGTGCCCAAGGCCTTCAGCTCCATCCAGCCTGACTAAGACCTGTGCTTGCCTCGGGAGGGCACCAGGACAGAGGAATCTGCTGCTCGCCTGCACACTTGTACCCTCATCCGACAGCTTCCAAGGGGGGACTGGGATTTAACTGGTAGGACTGAATAGGAAGAGCCACACTCAATAAACCTGCAAGGAACATAAACGCATGATCCCTGACCTGCCTCCATGAGCACCCCCCCAGCACAGCAGGGATGACCTATCGTCCAGGTAACGGTCCTGATCCATCCAGAGAAGTGATTCTCCCTTAACACCTGGGCAACCAGGCTAAATGGAAAGGGGAACAACATCAGGAGGGACTCAGAGGGGGTAAGGGCAAAGAAAAGGGAGGCACCTTCTATGCCTTGGAGCTTGGACGCACGAGAGGCCTCTCTCTGCAAACACAGAGAACCAGCAGATCTGTGCTCGAACCAGCCTCAGAGGCCAAAGGAAAACTCCAGGGAGAGGTTTTGTTTAAAAACACCAAGGACTCACAAGAAAGAGCAACACGAGAAGGAGGATGGAAGGGGTTTTGTGTTTCTGGAGCAGAACCCCTACCCTCACCCCCACCCTGGCTGTTCCTGAGGCTGCCACGGAGAGCACAGGTCTGGAGGGAGATGGTGCCAGGATCGTCCTAGACACTGTGGAGACTGAGGAGGAACCAGCAGGTTCTGCCTGCAGGGTCAGGGACAGTGTTGCCAAGGACGGGACCCGATCCCACTGGGGGGAAGAGGTGCATGGGGTGGAGGGGAGGCGCCTGGGAAGCAAGTGGACAAGAGGGAGCAAGGGAGGTGGTGCTGTGGATGGCAAGGCCTGGTCCAAAGTGGCTGTTAAAGAACTTCTCCACGAAATACACTGGCTCACGTTCTGAATCAAACAACTTTTTAAACCACTAACTGAATCCCCAATGTAAACCACACAACATCAGTTCTGTGAGTAGGGCCTCACTACTGTTGGAGGTAGGATTTGAGATAAATTATTTTTTCACATTATATTCCATATGCTAAACTTCTCAAAGCGGACGAGGTCCAAAGGTAGCGCACACTTTACAGACTGAGAGCATTTCCAGGCACTGTGCTGGTGGGAGAGTGTCCCGAGGCATCTCAGCTGCAGCAGCACCCAGTGTCAACTGGAAACACGCTGGCCACTGGGCACTTCCAGTGGGAAACATCAGTGCAGGTCTCCACGAGCTCACATCTCAGAGGAAGCCAGGCACTCCCACCACCTGAAAAAGCCACCACCCACGTTTGGTGGTTATTCTTCCTCACATCTCTGTGCACACTTGTGTGCACACACACTTTTACATAAGAGATCAAAGGGCTCTTGCTGCCTTTTTTTTTTTCCACTCAACAATCTGTGCTGAATCTCTTTCTGTAATTTCCTAAACCAAGTCCCCATTGTTGGCACTGGTGTGTGAATATGAGTTCTCAGTAATTTAAAGGGAACCATTTTAAACTGTTATAACAAGCACCATTAAATATTTATCTTTTTGCACTGGTCTAAACTGCATATTTTACATTTTGCTACACCTTCCCCCAAATCTTCCAAAATGGCAGCCCCAGTTTATACCCTGGTGGGAATGCCTGTTGGGTCAGGTTGGTCCTGCAGGTGAGGGAGAGACCTCGGCTCCCTGCCTTTGGAGGGGGTCCCCCAAGGGTCAAGCCCGTCATAGAGAGTGGACAGTGAAGGCCCCGTGCATCTCACGCTTGCGCCTTCCACCCCATGCACAGGGCGCGGCAGCGCCCACGAACAGGAGCCGGCACTGCCTCTGCCCCGTCCCCAGGTGGGAGCGTCAACAGACTTGACGGGACCAGAGTGGGCAAACCTCCTGGCAGCCCCGGAGTAAGAGCAAACACCCTGCTGAAACACAGACAGACTCCCATCTTAGATCCTTCTCCTGACACACTGTAACTAAGAACACTAACAACATGTGCAGTTTCCTTCAAATTACCTTTCCTACTGCTCCTTACAGTCTGAAGCGATTTACAATGTTCCCAAGAATCACACTGGTTTAGTTCCAGCCAGCAGCTGTTGAAGCCCAGCTGTAGAAGCCCCACTGAACTCTCAGAAAGCTGTAAATATATTTAACAACTCACAGCATAAACACATCTCCAGCCCCCAACCAGGACTGAATCTCTTTCAGAAACTGTTACTTAGGAACATACATGAAGGAAAAAAGACTCTATGGGACACATCTGGAATGCCGATTTCTTCCAGAAAAAATACAAGCCCCAGCACTTCCTGTTCCCCTTACCCTGCCCTTAACAGATGCAGACATCTGCAAGCATGAGTGCCCTTACACACACTAAGTTTATTCAATGTCCACTTAATTTTAGATACAGATCTGCTTTGCCTTAGAGATTAAACAAAGAATTATGGAGTTCTCAGTTTCTTGGCCCAGGGCTCTTACCAGTTTTTCTTTAACTTATATCTTTTAACAAAAAATAAATACAGATAAATCAGAAAGATCTGGTGCAAAAACCAAAAAATCAAACCAAACCAAACCAAACCAAACCAAAAAACCAACCCTGTTTTACGTAACCTCCACTGGTAGCTGGTCGTGTAAATTTCAATTGTGTTTTTCTTATTTCCTTGTTCTTGGGCCAGAAAGAACCCTAGCATGTTGATGCCTGCCATTCGGTCTTCCCACACCCCTCAGGGATGTCAGGGCCTCCAGAGCTGTCCCAGTGGGCCTGGCCGTGGTTTTCAAGGGCCCAGTAGGCCACAGCTAAGCCCAGGGCACAGCCGCCTGGCCTCATATCAGGACATCTGTCTACCATCTCAGCACCTATTCCTCCTCTCCAGTAGGACACTGATTATACTTCCTTTTCACGCACCTGAGATTGTCTTTTTGAAATAAGAATTATATTTAGAGTGTGGACTCTTTACCTGTTGCATGCACTTAAATCCAGGACATGACTAAGCAAACATGCAAATATTAATCCTGATGTTAGTCCCATAAATTTCTGATGTAACTTCTTTCCTCCAACAAGACACAGCGATCACAATAGCTAATTCATGTGTTATTCCTATTTGGGCAAAAAAGAAAATGCAAATACTCTAACAGTGATGAATACTGAAATAGGTGGGGGTGGGAGAGGTAGTATAGATTGTCTTTAAAGAGGTGAACCGGGGTGGAAAATAATCTCTGTTTATCTGCAGCACACACAGAGCTTTCTACAGTGAAGGACGCTGAGTCAGAAGACCTCGAGTCTGCGTTTCCTGTTGGCAAAACTCAAGCTTCTTCAAGCTCTGGTCCCTCCCTTGAGTAGCTCTATTTCTATGCCAATAAAACAAGATGAAATTGAACTGCATTTAGTGACTGAAAAACTACTCTACTAAACTTCCTCCTTCAGCTCCTCATTCCTCAGACAGGCCCCCAGCTGCTCATGGTGTGGTCTCCACATGCACTCAGGACCCCAAATCTCTCCAGAGGCCTCAAAATAAAGTGCTGCTAGGAAGGCATTATGAAGGCTTTCACTACTCCAACAGACCTGTAAGAGTAATCGGTCTACCTTGAGAAAAAATGTGGCAGGAACCACTTGAGCTTTTTTTTCCCCTTTGTAATCAGGGGAGGAGAATTAAAACCAAAGCAAAGTTACACCAAAGGAAACTGAATTTCTCATTAAGAACCTCAATGTACCTTTTAGGGACAAATAAGGAAAAGATGAGTCATCACGCCTTCAAAGGCTTCATTAAGTGGATAAACTCTACAGCCCTGAACACGGACCAGAGCCAAACTTCCCTAAAGAAAGCTTTTCACGGTCACAACAAGAGTCAAAGAAAGAAATCAGAAATTTAAATGACACCCTTCACATAAAAAAAAATCTATGAATGGAAAGCTGTCTTTTGCTCCCATTTACACTATACTGTCCCACTCTTTAAAATAATTCTTTAATGGTGCTTGGTAATCTGCACAACTATCCACATACATGAATTTGGTTTGACATAAATACAAATGTATTCTTATCCTCACTTCACAGGTGAAGAAATCAAGGATCAAGCATATGATCAAGGTTACACATACTATATTTATCCTGGATTGCAGCAACCAGGATGCCTGATGAACTTGGTCCAGAAAACCCTGACGTGGGCTTCCCTCGTGGCACGGTGGTTAAGAATCTGCCTGCCGATACAGGGGACACAGGTTTGAGTCTTGGACCGGGCAGATCCCACATGCTGCGGAGCAACTAAGCCCGTGTGTCACAACTACTGAGCCTGCACTCTAGAGCCCGTGAGCCACAACTACTGAGCCCGCATGCCCAGAGCCCGTGCTCCGCAACAAGAGAAGACACCTCAATGAGAAGCCCGCGCACAATGAAGAGTAGCCCCTGCTCGCCGTGACTAGAGAAAGCCCGCTCACAGCAACAGAGACCCAGTGCAGCCAAAAATAAACAAATAAAAATAAATAAATAAATTTATTTAAAAAAAAAAAAGAAAAAAAGAAAACCCTGACCAAAATGCCGGTTCTCACTTCCCTCAGTTTCCAGGCAGTTTCTCAGTCTCCATTCCCATAAGACACTTTTCACTTTTCTCCATACCCCATCTAATTCTTTAACCAAATTTCACAAATAAACAACAGCTTCAAGTAAATCGACTGAAAAGATATACAACACAAATAGTGAGAAGGCTGGAAGGACAATGTTAATATCAAATACATGGACTCCATGACGAAAAGTATCATCAGAGATAAAAAGGGAAATTTCACTATGATAAAAGGTCAATTCATCAGGAGAACACAGCAATCATAAATGTGTATGCATCTCAAAAAAGAAAAACAAAACACACAAAGCAAAAACAGAATCAAAGGGAGAGAGAGATGATTCCAACTATCATTAAAATAAGGTTTTAATCCTTCCTCTCACCAGTCACTGGGACAACTTGGAGACCAGCAAACTTTTTCTATAAAGGACCAGATAGTAAATATCATAGGCTTTCTGGGCCATACAGTCTCTGTCACTATTTAACTCAGCTTTGGTAGTGCAAAAGCAGCCAGAGATGATATATAAAAAAATGGGTGTAGCTGTATTCCAATAAAACTTTATTTGTAAAAACAGGCAGCAGGATACATTTAGGCCTGTAGTTTTCTTACTCCTAAACTAATACTAATAATAAAAATAAGGAGAAGAAGAAGAAAATTGCAAATACATAAAAGATCTGAAAAACACTATCAGCCACCAGGATTTTTTCTTTCTTTTTTTTTTTTGCGGTACACGGGCCTCTCACTGTTGTGGCCTCTCCCACTGCGGAGCACATGCTCCGGATGCGCAGGCTCAGCGGCCACGGCTCATGGGCCCAGCTGCTCCGCGGCATGTGGGATCTTCCCAGACCAGGGCACGAACCTGTGTCCCCTTCATTGGCAGGCAGGCTCTCAACCACTGCGCCACCAGGGAAGCCCCCACCAGGACTTTTAAAGACATTACAACTGCATAATAGACATTCTTTTCAAGTATATGTGGAAAGACCATATGCTAGGCCTAAAAACAAGTAGCAATTAATTTTAAACACCAAAGTCATACAAAATGCACTGTCTGACCACAATGGAATTAAATTTGAAGTTAACAATATTAAGATACTAGGAAAGCCCCAAATATTTGGAAATTGAACAATTTATTTCTAAATAATCCATGGGTCAAAGAAGAGATCATGAGGGAAATTAGAAGATATTCTGAAATGAATAATAATAAAAATAAAACATTTCAAAATTTGTGGGATACACCTAAAGCAGTACTTAGAGGCGTGTCTATAGCTTTAAATGCTTATATTAGAAAAGAAGATATAGGGCTTCCGGGAAGATGGCGGAAGAGTAAGATGCGGAGATCACCTTCCTCCCCACAGATACACCAGAATTACATCTACACGTGGAACAACTCCTACAGAACACCTACTGAATGCTGGCAGAAGACCTCAGACCTCCCAAAAGGCAAGAAACTCCCCACATACCTGGTCTGAGCTGTGTGGATGAAAGGCTCCTGGTGCTGCAGCCAGGAGTCAGTGCTGTGCCTCTGAGGTGGGAGAGCCAACTTCAGGACACTGGTCAACAAGAGACCTCCCAGCTCCACATAATATCAAACGGCAAAAATCTCCCAGAGATTTCCATCTCAACGCCAGCACCCAGCTTCACTCAACGACCAGCAAGCTACAGTGCTGGACACCCTATGCCAAACAACTAGCAAAACAGGAACACAACGCCACCCATTAGCAGAGAGGCTGCCTAAGATCATAATAAGTCCACAGACACCCCAAAACACACCACCAGAGGTGGACCTGCCCACCAGAGAGACAAGATCCAGCCTCATCCACCAGAACACAGGCACTAGTCCCCTCCACCAGGAAGCCTACAAAACCCACTGAACCAACCATAGCCACTGAGGACAGACACCAAAAACAATGGGAACTACGAACCTGCAGCCTGCAAAAAGGAGACCCCAAACACAGTAAGATAAGCAAAATGAAAAGACAGAAAAACACACCGCAGATGAACGAGCAAGATAAAAACCCACCAGACCTAAAAAATGAAGAGGAAATAGGCAGTCCACCTGAAAAAGAATTCAGAATAATGATAGTAAAGATGATCCAAAATCTTGGAAATAGAATAGACAAAATGCAAGAAACATTTAACAAGGACCTAGAAGAACTAAAGATGAAACAAAACACGTTTCAACAATGATAAAAAGCACAATAAATGAAATGAAAAATACTCTAGATGGGATCAATAGCACAATAACTGAGGCAGAAGAACGGATAAGTGATCTGGAAGATAAAATAATGGAAATAACTACTGCAGAGCAGAATAAACAAAAAAGAATGAAAAGAACTGAGGACAGTCTCAGAGACCTCTGGGACAACATTAAACGCACCAACATTCGAATTATAGGGGTTCCAGAAGAAGAAGAGAAAAAGAAATGGACTGAGAAAATATTTGAAGAGATTATAGTTGAAAACTTCCCTAATATGGGAAAGGAAATAGTTAATCAAGTCCAGGAAGCACAGAGAGTCCTATACAGGATAAATCCAAGGAGAAATACACCAAGACACATATTAATCAAACTGTCAAAAATTAAATACAAAGAAAGCATATTAAAAGCAGCAAGGGAAAAACAACAAATAACACACAAGGGAATCCCCATAAGGTTAACAGCTGATCTTTCAGCAGAAACTCTGCAAGCCAGAAGGGACTGGCAGGACATATTTAAAGTGATGAAGGAGAAAAACCTGCAACCAAGATTACTCTACCCAGCAAGGATCTCATTCAGATTTGATGGAGAAATTAAAACCTTTACAGACAAGCAAAAGCTGAGAGAGTTCAGCACCACCAAACCAGCTTTACAACAAATGCTAAAGAAACTTC
>NW_021703765.1:59279244-59358911 GCF_005190385.1 Monodon monoceros | reverse complement strand
TTTATTTATTTATTTATTTATTTATTTATTTATTTATTTATTTATTTATTTATTTATGGCTGTGTTGGGTCTTCGTTGCTGTGCGTGGGCTTTCTCTAGTTGTGGTGAGCAGGGGCTACTCTTTGTTGTGGTGCACGGGCTTCTCATTGTGGTGGCTTCTCTTGTTGCAGAGCATGGGCTATAGGCGCACGGGCTTCAGTACTTGTGGCACATGGGCTCCAGTAGTTGTGGCTCACAGGCTCTAGAGCGCAGGCTCAGTAGTTGTGGTGCACGGGCTTAGTTGCTCCATGGCATGTGGGATCTTCCCGGACCAGGGCTCGAACCTGTTTTTACCGGTTTTTACTGGTCCCCTGCATTGGCAGGCAGATTCTCAACCGCTGGGCCACCTGGGAAGCCCAAGCCTACTTCTTCTTAACCAATTCAGTGACAGTAGCTTTAACTTCTCGTTAGTATTCTTCTCTGACTCCCTATCCGCACCATTACTTGTCCTAACAATATGGCTCCTTCCCGTAATACTAGTAGCCAGTCAATCTCACCTACTCAAAGAACCACTAATCCGAAAAAAATTATACTTGACAATACTAATCATATTACAAACATTTTTAATCATAACATTTACCACCACAGAACTAATGCTATTTTACATTATATTTGAAGCTACACTAGCTCCTACCCTTATTATCATCGCCTGCTGAGGTAACCAAACAGAACGCCTTGCTGCAGGACTTTTTTATTCTACACACTTAGTTGGATCACTCTCACTGCTAGTGGCATTAGTATACATACAGAACACCATGGGCTCTCTGAATTTCCTCGTATTTCAATATTGAGCCTTACCACTATGCAACTCTGATCCAACGTCTTTATATGACTGACCTGCATGATAGCCTTTGTAGTAAAAATACTCCTCTATGGCCTCCACCTTTGATTACCCAAAGCACATGTAGAAGCTCCCATCGCAGTCTCTATAGTCCTTGCAGCCATATCACTAAAATTCGGGGGCTACGGCATATTACGAATCACATCAATACTGAACCCCCCTTTGAGAAGATAAACAAAATTGATAAACCATTAGCCAGACTCATCAAGAAAAAAAGGGAGAAGACTGAAATCAGTAGAATTAGAAAAGTAAAAGTAACAACTGACATTGCAGAAATACAAAGGATCATGAGAGATTACTACAAGCACCTATATGTCAATGAAATGGACAACTTGGAAGAAATGGACAAATTCTTAGAAAAGCACAACTTTCTGAGGCTGAACCAGGAAGAAAAAAATATACACAGACCAATCACAAGCACTGAAATTGAGACTGTGATTAAAATCTTCCAACAAACAAAAGCCCAGGACCAGATGGCTTCACAGGCAAATTCTATCAAACATTTAGAGAAGAGCTAACACCCATCCTTTTCAAACTCTTCCAAAATATAGCAGAGGGAGGAACACTCCCAAACTCATTCTATGAGACTACCATCACCCTGATACCAAAACCAGACAAAGATACTACAAAAAAAGAAAATTACAGGCCAGTATCACTGATGAATATAGATGCAAAAATCCTCAACAAAATACTAGCAAACAGAATCCAACAGCACATTAAAAGGATCATATACCATGATCGAGTGGGGTTTATCCCAGGAATGCAAGGATTCTTCAATATACGCAAATCAACGTGATACACTATATTAACACACTGAAGGATAAAAACCATATCATCTCAATAGATGCAGAAAAAGCTTTTGACAAAATTCAACACCCATTTATGATAAAAACCCTCCAGAAAGTAGGCATAGGGGGAACTTACCTCAACATAATAAAGGCCATATATGACAGACCCACAGGCAACATTGTTCTCAATGGTGAAAAACTGAAACCATTTCCACTAATATCAGGAACAAGACAAGGTTGCCCACTCCCACCACTATTATTCAACATAGTTTTGGAAGTTTTAGCCACAGCAATCAGAGAAAAAAAAGAAAGAAAAGGAATCCAAATTGGAAAAGAAGAAGTAAAGCTGTAACTGTTTGCAGATGACATGATACTATACATAGAGAATCCTAAAGATGCTACTAGAAAACTACTAGAGCTAATCAATGAATCTGGTAAAGTAGCAGGATACAAAATTAATGCACAGTAATCTCTTACATTCCTATACACTAATGATGAAAAATCTGAAAGTGAAATTAAGAAAACACTTCCATTTACCATTGCAACAAAAAGAATAAAATACCTAGGAATAAACCTACTTAAAGAGATGAAAGACCTGTATGCAGAAAACTATAAGACACTGATGAAAGAAATTAAAGATGATACAAACAGATGGAGAGATACCATGTTCTTGGATTGGAAGAATCAACATTGTGAAAATGACTCTACTACCCAAAGCAATCTACAGATTCAGTGCAATCCCTATCAAACTACCAATGGCATTTTTCACAGAACTAGAACAAAAAATTTCATAATTTGTATGGAAACACAAAAGACCCTGAATAGCCAAAACAATCTTGAGAAAGAAAAGCAGAGCTGGAGTAATCAGACTCCCTGACTTCAGACTATACTACAAAGCTACAGTAATCAAGACAGTATGGTACTGGCACAAAAACAGAAATATAGATCAGTGGAACAGGATAGAAAGCCCAGAGATAAACCCATGCATATATGGTCACCTTATTTTTGATAAAGGAGGCAAGAATATACAATGGAGAAAAGACAGCCTCTTCAATAAGTGGTGCTGGGAAAACTGGACTACTACATGTAAAAGAATGAAATTAGAACACTCTCTAACACCATACACAAAAATAAACTCAAAATGGATTAAAGACCTAAATGTAAGGCCAGACACTATCAAACTCTTAGAGGAAAACATAGGCAAAACACTCTGTGACATAAATCACAGCAAGATCGTTTTTGACCCACCTCCTGGAGAAATGGAAATAAAAACAAAAATAAACAAATGGGACCTAATGAAACTTAAAAGCTTTTGCACAGCAAAGGAAACCATAAACAAGACAAAAAGACAACCCTCAGAATGGGAGAAACTATTTGCAAATGAAGCAACTGACAAAGGACTAATCTCCAAATTTTACAAGCAGCTCATGCAGCTGAATATCAAAAAAACAAACAACTCAATCCAAAAATGGGCAGAAGACCTAAGTAGACATTTCTCCAAAGAAGATATACAGATTGCCAACAAACACATAAAAGGATGCTCAACATCATTAATCATTAGAGAAATGCAAATCAAACTACAATGAGGTATCACGTCACACCAGTCAGAATGGCCATCATCAAAAAATCTACAAACAATAAATGCTGGAGAGGGTGTGGAAAAAAGGGAACCTTCTTGCGCTGTTGGTGGGAATGTAAATTGATACAGCCACTATGGAGAAGAGTATACAGGTTGCTTAAAAAACTGAAAATAGAACTACCATACGACCCAGCAATTCCATTACTGGGCATATGCCCTGAGAAAACCATAATTCAAAAAGAGTCATGTACCAAAATGTTCATTGCAGCTCTGTTTACAATAGCCAGGACATGGAAGCAACCTAAGTGTCCATTGACAGATGAATGGATAAAGAAGTTGTGGCACATATATGCAATGGAATATTACTCAGCCATAAAAAGAAACGAAATTGAATTATTTGTAATGAGGTGGATGGACCTAGAGTCTCTCATACAGAGTGAAGAAAGGCAGAAAGAGAAAAATAAATACCGTATGCTAACACGTATATATGGAATCTTAAAAAAAAATAAAAAAGGTTATGAAAAACCTAGGGGCAGGACAGGAATAAAGGCACAGACGTAGAGAATGGACTTGAGGACGCAGGGAGGGGGAAGAGTAAGCTGGGACGAAGTGAGAGAGTGGCATGGACTTATATATACTACCAAACGTAAAATAGATAGCTAGTGGGAAGCAACCGCATAGCACAGGGAGATCAGCTCAGTGCTTTGTGACCACCTAGAGGGGTGGGATAGGGAGGGTGGGAGGAAGACACAAGAGGGAGGAAGTATGGGGATATATGTATATGTATAGCTGATTCACTTTGTTATAAAGCAGAAACTAACACACCATTGTAAAGCAATTATACTGCAATAAAGATGTTAAAAAAGTGAGGGAAAGTTAGTGTTTGACCACCACTTATACTAGTTTTAAATTTAAAAAATCATATAGTATTCTTGAATTTAGCTTTCTTTCACTTTATCACTTTCTAACTTGTTTGATATTCACTTACTCATAATTTAATTTAGCCTCTTTAAATCCTTGGGGGAGTTTTGGGGGGCTTACTTACATTAATAATAAAATGAATGTAAATATAACTTTTCCCCCTAAACTGTTGAAACCAATTTCATTTGCGAACTGTAAGATAAGACATAGCTTAGATGAAACATTTGGTTATTCTTTTTTTCTGATGCGTATAAAATTAAATTTTATTGGTGGGAAATGATTAAATGATTAAAATTTGTAAAAAAAAATTTCTAATGATAGTTGATCCCTAACTCTGACCTCCTTTGGCAGTTAATAGTCATTTTGATTCCATTTGCATTTAAAGAACTTAGTATTGGGTTGGTTAAAAACCTGAACGAACTTTTTGGCCCACCCTATATTTTACTCATAGGTATAATACATATATATATATATATACACACACACTATATATATATATATATATACTAAAGGTTAAATAGCTAAAAATGTGTGCCTAGGTAGTTTTTATAGTTTATATCAGGTATACCCAATCTTGATAGAGGATAAGTAACGTATTTGGGCAAATGGATATAGATGGCAGTTATGGTGCTGTATCTAAAGGAGCTTCAGTCTGGGGATAGAAGAAGTACCTGAGATACCTCTCTGGCAGGGTTCCTCTTGGCTAGGATGGTCTCGTACATGATCAGAGGCCACAGTGGGGAAGAGATTCTTAGGAGAATACACAGGGTATGAAATGCATGACAGCCAGATTTTTTTCAATTGATAGGAAATATGAGAACATTTGGGATTGACACTCACTAGTCGTCTTCTTTTTATGATTTGGCTTGGGGAATTCCCCTCCAAGTTCTCCTTGTTCTTGAAGAAAAGTGAAAAAGTGCTGTGATCTCAGTGTATTTTTGAGGTCTCATGAAACTCAGGCAACTAATGTTTGGATTAATATCACTAGGGAAATTTTTTTAACCCAAATCCACACTGTACACAAAAAGGACCACAACTTCCATCATCGCATCCAACACAGGAGTGTTAGAAATGTGGCCTCTGCACTGCCCATCCCTCTGTGCCATGGAAACATTGCTAAATGGTCACGGGCTCCTCCCACCCCATAGCTGCCCTCAGAACTCTTCTGAAAGTGGCATCCTAGACAGCCACTACTGTTCGACTAGAATCTGCACAGGAGGGGAAACCTCTTTGCTATACAAGCTTTGAGTGTTGCCAAATTACATGAAACAAAGATAGTATTTGAGTTTTGTTGAAAAAAGTTATGCTGAAACTGAAGTAATTATTTTTCAGTAGAAAATACTTGACATTTAATGATGTTTATTCTATGAGATGATATAAAGTTTAGTTAATTAAGGTTGCTAAATAGAAAAAAATAACCTAATAATTAACAAAATGTATTACTAGGACTTTGATTTCACAACAGGCTCAGATATATTTGATTACTCTAGTGCCATGGAATAGGTTGGGAGGGTTTGGTGGTGGAGGAGGGGCAGAAATCAGGGGTGTTAGCTCTGTAAGGCAGTCAGCCGGGTTCGTCGGATGAGCAAGCAGAACCAGAAGGGAGGCAGGGGCTGCAGATAAGGGCCAGCAAGTGGTCTGTGCTGGGGATATTAGGTCCAAGGGTTAGGTAGTCCCTAGGAAGGCAACTGGCAATAATAAGCCAAGCCACGGCTTGCTTCCTTTTTTTTTTTTTTTTAAGATAAAGGATTTAGTTACAGGATCTAGGATGCAAAGTACAGTCTGAGTCTCAAAGTTAAAGCAGAAGCCCCCACATTTCAGAATTGGGTTAAACTTGAGATTTATGGCAAAGGTGACTTGACGCTGAAGGTTCTAGAGCCTGGCTTGGGGCAGAGTCGGCCAGTGGGGGTCAGATGATCTCAAGGAAGGAGAGTCAAATTCTGGGGAGAACCTGTCACAGAGACATGTTGTCCATGAGTGAAGAGATGAATGAATGCTTCGTCCATAAGTGGTACTCAGATGAAAGGTTATGTTCCTCACCAGGGTCAGGATCAAAATCAGTTATCTGAAGGGAATTCCCTGGTGGTCCAGTGGTTAGGACTCCTCGCTCTCACTGCATAGGGCCCGGGTTCAATCCCTGGTCTGGGAACTAAGATCCCACAAACCACACAGCGTGGCCAGGAAAAAAAAAAAAATCAGTCATCTGTAAGAGCAATGCTGATTATACAAGGAAACATATAATGGCTTTAAGTTCTACACTTCCTTAAAATGGTAAGATGATGCTCCAAATCCTACAAAATGTGATTAAGTGTATTGTTCACACTGATTATTCAGGGGTTTCCTTTGTCTTATTAAAGGGACTTATAAAGCTCACATAAACACATCATATTTTTTTTCTCTGCCCACATTTATTAGTTGTGAGCAGGGGATGAGTAAACCAAAGTGATACTTAGCAAATTTAAGAAAAAATTATTTATTTGGCTGCGCCAGGTCTTAGTTGCGGTATATGTGATCTAGTTCCCTGACCAGGGATCAAACCCAGGTCCCCTGCATTGGGAGCATGGAGTCTTAACTGCTGGACCACCAGGGAAGTCCTGGTACTTAGCAAAATTTGTTTTTAGTGTTCTCTATTTTATTTTATTTATTTTTAACATTTATTAGAGTATAATTGCTTTACAATGGTGTGTCAGTTTCTGCTTTATAACAAAGTGAATCAGTTATACATATACATATGTCCCCATATCCCCTCTTGCGTCTCCCTCCCTCCCACCCTCCCTATCCCACCCCTCTAGGTGGTTACAAAGTGCGGAGCTGATCTCCCTGTGCTATGTGGCTGCTCCCCACTAGCTATCTATTTTATGTTTGGTAGTGTATATATGTCCATGCCACTCTCTCACTTATTCTTGAACTTTGCCCCCTAGTGCCAACCCGAGCTTCACTTCTGGGCACTCCTTGCTTCCTAGTCTCTCCCTTACTGGGCTGGGCGACTGGTCCCAGTTCTTTGACCTTCACTGAGTCATTTTATTCTTCAGAGCTTGAGCTTCCCCAGCTGTAAAAATGAAGGTTTTACAGCAGTGCTTCTCAGGTCTGGGCTTCACACCAGCAGGTAGAATATGTTTGATCCATATAAAGCAAGTGTGGATTAATTTGAAGTATTAATATTTCATTAACAGTAATTTATTTTCTTAGAATTTAAAAGAGCATTGTGGGGGTGGTTTGAATGACATGGATATCTAGAAATGTCTAGGAAATTTTGGATGGATGCCTTTTGTCTTTAATATGTTTCTGGCAGAGGTGTTCAGAATAGTTCCATTGATCATAGCATTTCCTTTAAGATTGGGGCCTTGTGAAAATAATTGTCATTCCATCTGAATGAAGCTTTCAACCAGAGTTATTCAGGGTAGGGAGATGAAAAATTATAATAACCAGAATCATTCTTAGTACTGTCAGTTTTGGAAGGAGAATTTGAGAGGTAAGATAAGACTCTCTGCCTGTGCACAGGCAGTGGACGATGAGCACTACATGCCCTGGACGGGACAGGGAGGAGAGAAGATGGTGAGGGGAGGGCAGAGGAGAGTGGGGTGAGGGCCATGAGCCCCATGTCTTCTCCTGTGGCTGACGCAGCACGTACAGGTGCAGGGGACTCAAGGTGGACGGACGGCATGGCGGACTTCCTCCTTACAGGCCAGGGCATGGGTGTGGGTCTGTCAATTATACCTCCATATCTGAGGGGTCAAGCGGTCTGTGGACCACAGCTTTTTGGGTTTGGGAGAGGAAAGTCTTTTTGACTTATTTTCTCCCTGGAGAGAATGCTTCAAAGACTTAAGTGGTAATAGAGCTAATGTTTTATCAAGTACTTATCGTGTGACAGGTGACAGGCTAAGCAGTTTACTTTGATTATTACTTTTGCTCCTCACAACAACCCTGTGATAGGTACTGTTATTAACCTCCACCTTACAAATGGGATGTGAAGTGTAGAGGCCTTAAGTACAGCCAACAGCCCACCTGGGATTCAAACCCCCAAAGTCTGGCCCGGATCCTTGCTCTTAACCACTGTGCTCTGTTGTCCTGCGCCCTGTGGGTCATTCTCTATGGGATTAGCCAGTATACAGGCTGGCCTGAGGGTCATGTTTGGGATGGTGAGAGGACGTCATATTGCTTTGACTTTTTAATGGTCTGTATATTTGTTTTCTGTAACAAATCACCAATAATTCTGTGGCTTAAAACAATACAAAATTATTATCCTACAGTTTTGTCAGTCAGAAGTCTGAAAATGGGTCCTATGGGCTAAAATTGAGCTGTTGGCAGGGCTATATTCCTTCAGGAGCCTCCAGGGGAAAATCTGTTCCCTGCCTTTTCCATCCTCTAGAGAGGCTTTCCACATTCCTCGGCTTTGTGTCCCCCTTCCTGCAATCATGTCACTCTAGCCTCTGCTTCCATCACCACCGCTCCTTCTCTGGATCTCTTATAAGGCCCCTTGTGATCGCATTGGTCCCACCTGGATAATCCAGGGTACTCTTCCCCACCTCAAGACCCCTAACCACAGCTGCAAATCACTTTGCCGTTAAAGTAATATATTCACAGAGTCTGAGGATGAGGATGTGGACATCTTTGTGGGGGGGGTGTCATTATTTGGCTTATGTAGTCTCTTTATGGGTTGATGATAGATATGGCCAATCCAGACTTTCTTATTTCACTTTTGAGTAATAACTGATGAAACCCCCCTTCCCACTACCCTGGCCTGAGCCTCTGCTGATGTCGTCCCCCCCCCAGATACCATCACATGAGGAGAGGAGTGTGTGTGTGTTAGGAAGCTCTGGAGAGAGGTGTAGAGTAAAAGGTAGTGGCTTTTAAAGATCTTAGTGAGCAGGTATAAAAATGAGCTGAATTTTACAACAATCCATCATATGACTTAGCTACTTTTTGTATTTCAAAGTCTGTACCTCTTTTACATGGCTGTAATCTGGTAAACATAAAAATTTATATTCAGTTTCTCTATAGAACATTTTATCACAAGAGTTTTGAAGAATACTAAGATCTTTCTGTTAATTCATGCTGCTGGTTTTACTTAGGACTTTATTTTCATGTGTCCACATCACCCTTCTTTCCACAGGGTTGTGATGATAAGCCCACCAGTTGCTGAGCCCCTACTGTAGGCATTATGCAGAGCGCTTCAAAACATTTTTTATTTCATTTAATTTTCGTATTGGCCTCATGAGGTTGGAATTTTCCCACTTTTTTTGTAGATGAGAAAGCTGAAAACTCTGGGAAGTATCTTATTTTAAAGTCGCATCACACAATTATTAAGTGATGGAAGGACGATTTGAACCTAGGCCTGTCAAAATCTAAAGGCTTTTTCTTGATACTTATTGTACCAGATGGCCTTACCAAGGCAACCAAGAGAAAGCTTACTTAGATACTCAACTGCTTGAACATCAGCAGTTGTGAAGAAATATATTAGCACAGGGACATTATGGTGGTGGAAAGTTAAATTTTATTTCATTCTTCCTGGCAGCCAGGACAAGAAGAGAAACTTAATGAAACTCTTTAGCTGGTCAGAGAGTATACTAGTTTTCTCCCATTTCTACATTCTAAGTTCCTGTTAATCTTTGAGGATTTATATAACTAGTGAATTTGTTTGACATAGAGGATAATGATTTTATAATTTAACAGTCAAAATAAAAGTATCCTCTATGTAGCTGTTTCTTGTGTCAAATGTATAGCTTTTTTTTCCTCATTAAAAATGTAACTTGGAAAAAATGATTTTATGGGGGAGCTGGGTATAAGCTAATGATTACAGAGTTTCCCTGTCCTTACTTTTGATACAGAAACAGCAAACTAGGGACTTCCCTGGCGGTCCAGTGGTTAAGGCTCTGTGCTCCCAGTGTAGGGAGCATGGTTCGATCCCTGGTCGGGAAACTAAGATCCCACATGCTGCATGGTGTGGCCTAAAAACAAACAAACAAACAAAACCCCCCCAGCAAACTAAAGTATATGCTGATCATGGATTCTAAGCCCTCAGTGGCCATGGTGTTTCAGAAATCCAGGCTTGGTTAGGCTGCAGGAATTATTTTATTGCTAAATTTCAGCCTGTTAACTGTTCAAAACTATTCTCTTTTTTTTTCTAGTATTAATATAAAAACTGTCCAAAAAGCCTACTACTTCTCTCTTATAAAATATTTGAGTTCTTAAGCTAGTGCTGTTGTTGATCAGTTTTGATCAAGTCGTTGAGAATACTTTCCTTGGAAAAATGGAGCATGGTCAGGGCATCCTTCTTTCCTTCTTCCCCTACTCCACCCGTGATTAGCCCATCAGCAGGTTCTGTGCGTTCTGCTCCTGATTCATACCTTGCATCCGCTGCTTTTCTTCCTGGATGCTGCCACCACCAGGCTGGCAGCGCCGTTGCTCCCCAAGACAGTGACAGTGGCCTCCTCACTGACCGCAGGCTTTCACTTTGACCCTCTCTGCTGCTTTCTTCATATGGCATGACTGACCTGGAAACCTATCTCGCACCAGCTCACGCTCTTCCTAGCATCTTCCATGAGCTTCCCATTGTACTTCACCTCAACTTGAAACTCCCTGTACTGTCTTTCAAGGCCCATGTGATCTGCCCCTGCCTGTCCTTGCAGAAGCTTCCAGGGCCCTCCCACAGCTGCTGCCTCGTTCCAGACAGAGCAGCAGCTTCCCCAACCCTGCAGTGAGTTGCTACCCCACTTCAAGATCTCTATTTAAATGTCATCTTCCCAAGGAGTCTTTCCTGCTGCTTTCTTTCTCTCCCTTTTCTGTCCTTAATGGCATTGATAACCAGTTGTAATTATTTTATTTCATTGCCTTCTTTGGTCTCTGTTCACTAACATGTAAGCCCTATGGGGCAAGGACCATGCCTGACTTGTTTGCTGCTTTATCATCAGTGTTACCAGTAGTATTTAGTAGGAATTCAGTAAATATTTATTGAAGGAACGAGGGGGATAAGGAGTGAGCTGGCGAGAAGGCAGATGTACCTATTGATACTGCTTTGCTTCACCATGAAAAAGAACAGATAGACCTAGACACTGCCCAGAGTTTGGTCACAGAGGAAAAAAATTGTAGAGTAATTCTCAGAGCCATTTATTCATCCTAAAAGTTACCGGGATTCTGTGTCTTTTTGGCAGGCATAGTTTGCCTTTTGTGTATTCAGCTAATTTGCATCATATTGATAATGTGACTGTGTGATAATTTAGCCATGTGCTGAGATTTCTACCCCGAAGACTGGAGTACTACCTTAATTTAAAACTGTTATTCACCTCTGTGAACATCTGTGAATTTTTTTGAAACTGTGCCTTAATTTCCACGAGATAGTTGTGTGGTTCATCAGAATTTGTGATTCCATTGAGGTGAGGCCGTTTCAGAAAGTGCTGTGTGAACAGCAGGGCTCTGAGTGGCCTACTGGGTGGGATGTGTTCCCTCTGGTACCTTATTGAGCAGGCCTGCTGAGTGGGATTATCTGATTATCAATATTTGAGATTTAAAATGTCTGCTAAAGATGACAGTGTTTCTTAGGTGATGAGTTCTTTATGACAGACATTTCATACTAGGACTAGTGTGGTTTTTTAAAGCCATTCTATGTTAATTTATAGGAAGACATTAGTTTTTCTGTTTCCTGGGACATGAGGGAACTTGTCTAGTAAATCTTAAGAGCATCAGATATTTCAGAATTAGTTAAAAAGAAGGGTCTAGACCCCAGCCTTGATTCTTGCAGCATTGTTAAAATGCTCTTTCCTTTTGAGAAATACTGAACTGAATTTTTGGCTTGCTATGCAAATTATCCCTCTTCCTAGTGTGTAAGTACTTTGATAATGTTAAAATATTTTGAAACTTAATGTTTAAATACTATTTCAGATATTTGATTTTATTTTGTATCATCACATAGTTAATCTAGCCTTCTAATTAAATTCAACCTAATAAAAATTAATAGAATCAATAAATCAGTAAAGTTGTTACTTTAATTGAAAGAACTAATTTACTGCATTTAATAATCTCAAACCTTGCTTAGGCCTACCATCAGCTTAGGTTACTGGGATTGTTGAAAGTGAAGTCATGGGATTGTTGAAAGTGAAGTCATAAGATTGTAGGTTTTAGAGGGATTCCTAAGGTCTGGTTCTATAAACAGAGGTGGCCAGCCTTTGAAGAAAGGCTCAAAGGTGTCACATGAAAATCCTAGGTGCTGTACTGGAAGTTTCCAACTGTTAAATTGGGGGTGCCTTTCCCCAGAAACAATGTCATCAGTGGTAGGTAGCTGGGACGCTGGCCCCTGCAAGTGGGAATGGAGGAGCAGGGTAACAAAAGCACACTGATACTTGTGCGGGGGTCGGAGCCTTGGAGGCTTCACTTCGCTCTGTCATTTTGTGCATGTTTGGCTCCTCAGGCTCAGATTACCCATTTATGGATGAGTGGATTGGGCAAGATCATTTCCAGGATTCCTTGAAGCTCTGCTGTCATGTAATTGGGATTTTCTGATTCCTGGGTCAGAGTCTGAGCAGGGATTTGGATGGCAGAGTAGTGCAGGTGGTCAGGCACTTCATACTTAACCACCTTTTCTTATTTATTTATTTATTTAATTTATTTTTGGCGGCGTTGGGTCTTTGCTGCTGCACACGGGCTTTCAATAGTTGGGTCGAGCGGGGGCTCTCTTCGTTGCGGTGCGCGGGTTTCTCATTGCGGTGGCTTCTCTTGTTGCGGAGCATAGGCTCTAGGCACACAGGCTTCAGTATTTGTGGCTCGTGGGCTTAGTTGCTCCCTGGCATGTGGGATCTTCCCAGACCAATGTTCGAACCTGTGTCCCCTGCATTGGCAGGCTGATTCTTAACTACTACACCACCAGGGAAGTCCCTAACCACCTTTTCATATTTGTGTGACTTACCAGTTCAGATTGAATAACCGAAAGCAGTGTGTGTTCTTACAAAAATTTTGGTACTCTTACAGGAAAGCGTTTTCAGTTTTATAGTAGAGGTCACTGAAAAAATCTTACAGGACTTTGTACCTCTGTCATTCTTTGAGCACTTCATTACTTTCTAGTGCAAAGTAATGAAGCTTATCTAATAATTTACCTGTCCCAGCCCTGATTTCTGCCAATTTCCCAGAGTCCTGGTTCCTTTGAGTGGGAATGGGCTAGGAATGCTCTTGCAAACTGGGGTGCTTTTGCTTCTCCCTCTTTTGGAGGGCAGAGCTAGGAAATAGATGGTTTTCTGAAGTTGTATAATACCTCTTGGTCCAGTTCGCCACTGCAGGGCTCTTCTCTGCTTCCCACATGTTAGGTGTATATTCTTTTCCCTCTGTTGCTGATTCCCAACAATATCACTGTATTTACTAGTTTGCTCAGTGATACAGTACATACAAAATAGTTTCAGAATTTTTCACCAACGCTATTACCAACAACAAATCTACTACATAAAATTGTTTTTCTTTGTAATTCTCTTTACCCTGAGAATGTATCATACCAAAGATGTATATCCATGTACCCTCAAAGAGGTTACTCTCTGTTATGGCTTGTCTTAATACTGTATTTCTCCCTCCCTCTTCCTCCTTTACAGAGTAGACACTCAGTAAATATTTGCTGAGAGGTATTCTGTGCCCTTCTGTGAGCTATTCCTGTCCACAGTACTTTCCTATGTTAAATTAATTACCATTTCTATAGGAGTGAAGTATAATTAATCTACCAAAAGCACTAATGTTCTGAGCAGTCATATATAAATAAATAAAAGATAATATATAACATGAAAAACGTAACTATAATATATAATTTTATATAACACTAAATATATAAATAACAGTTATATATTTATCAAACTCTAGTATATACACACATATATTAAACCCATTTTATCTGTGTCTTCATATAATTTAAAATTATTTATTGCTTATATATCATTTTTAATTCACAGAACCCAAGGTTCCTTATTTTCTGGTCTCAATTTCAGCCGGTATTTCACATTAGTATCATTAGGTCAACAGAAATGTGGGTTTCAAGTTTATTTTTCATCTTAAGAGTTAGGAGGCATATAAAAACATTGTTTATGATTTTTTTTTTGGTGGTATCATCATAGACTCTAAGGTATATAAATTCTCATTAATCATTAAAAAAAATGGAGCAACCCATTAGTTGTTGGGGAGAAGGAGTTAGCTAGGAGGAAAGATAGTTTTGGTTGGAGGGAAAGAGGTAGAGATAAATATGTATTTGAACTTAGGACAATGAAATTTAAGAAATGTAGACTGGAGAAATTAAGTTTTTTAGCATCCAATATAAATATATTATGTATTCTTTTTGTTAAAGCTACTTAATAAGTGATTCTCCTTTAAAAATAGCAGTCTTGGGCTTCCCTGGTGGCGCAGTGGTTGAGAGTCCGCCTGCTGATGCAGGAGACACGGGTTCGTGCCCTGGTCCGGGAAGATCCCACATGCCGTGGAGCGGCTGGGCCCGTGAACCATGGCCGCTGAGCCTGCCCGTCCAGAGCCTGTGCTCTGCAGCGGGAGAGGCCACAACAGTGAGAGGCCAGCGTACAGGGAAAAAAATAAAATAAAATAAAAATAGCAGTCTTTTTATTTTGAAAGTATGTTTTAATCACCCAAATTGACAGAAATATGTAACTGTACATGTTCTTTGGTATTATGTCTCAGTGATGACGAGAAAGTGTTAACGTTGGTGCAGCCAAATATTGTTCAGTCTGGTTATTCTATAGATGATCCTCTACTGGAAGAATTACTAAATTAATTATATGGTTGTGTCTATTCATGTATTAAAGAAAAATAACCATCGTATATTAAGTAGGAGTTTGAAACATTTCTGCTTTAATTGAAATGATCAGTGTAACTTTAAACTGGAAATATATTTAGGGAAGAGCCCAAGAGTCTTTTAAAGATTTTTTTAAGGTATTTAAAAGTATTTTAAATGGTACTTTTTAAAGGCCTTTAAAGTATTTTAAGTTATTTTAAAAAGAAAGCAAGAAAATATATTTTTATTTTACTTTCATTAATTTATATATGTATTAAATATGTGTGTATGTTTTATATCTTATTACAGTTAAGCACGTTCTTCCCATCTTTTTCTTTATTATTCTTTTATGGGTATTTTTAAACTTAAATCCTTAAGCAGGACCTTCCAGAAATTTGGTCATTCTAACACCTTTATTTTGTATAAATTTTCATAGATATAATGAAGCCTTAGTCAGAATAGCTCAGATATTTTTTGTCAATGATAAAAAAACCAAAATCCTCCGAAAGTAACTTTTTGTATTTTCATTACAGGTAAATTGGAATATTCACATTGTACAGAAACAGAGGTAAGAGAAATCCTCAAATACTTCTCAGTAATGCAGCTTTGAAGTTCTATTTAGACTAACTTGAGTTCTGAAATATCTCACAATGGGTTTTTGGTTTTCTGATGAGGATGTACTGAGAGAAAGTATATATCTTTTATATTTAGGAAGAGTAAAATGTGAAGAAAAATCAGTTATCTTGTCCATAGTTTTAAAATGTCAAGGTGTGTTATAAAGATCAGCTTAGTCATAGGTTAAAAAATTTCCTATGTTGTTGTTTATGAAATGGAGTTAACTAAGATTCAGAGCCCTTAATAAGAAGTAGTTTACATTCAATTTTTAAATAATCCAATGTAGTGTGTCATAATAAATCTTTTAAATGTGTTAGACTCCTATGGAATTGCCTGGGAGTAGGAAAAAATAGGGACTTGGAAAGTGTTTCAGCAAGATTATTGATGAATTAAATGCTTTGTCATTTGTATAAGTAGGTTTATTATTTTCTAATAATTTAAATAATTTAAAATTCTGATTGTGAAATTTAATGTGACTCCATGTGTCCCTTGCAGAAATTTCAGTGGTGACACTGAAATATGAGGGCAGCATTGATGAATTATGTATGTGTGGTGGTCTTTTCTGGAGCTGTTGCATCATCCTTAATTAGGAGTCTTAGGTCTTTTGTTAATGGCAATGCCTAATTAAGGATTTAAGAAGTTATTTTTCTAATTTTATAATACATTTACATGTTGATGTAGGTTTTATTAAATTTTAATTGTTATTTTAAGTAAGATGTAAGATTCCTAAGGGATTATATTATATAATAAAGAAGCAAAAATAATTTATTCTTTTTTGCATTCAGAAGTTATTCAACGCATTTTATGTTTTCTGTTCAACTTGAGAAGTAGAAGTAATTTCTTCCAAATTAGCTGTAAAAATGAGCAAGAACTTAATATTTTTATATTGTGACAATTTTTGATGTATTGTTCAATATGATATAAAGGATTGGGATTTGATTTGAGTCCAAAAATACAAGTTCTGTCTGTGGTTTCTGGTGTGCATCTTTCTAGCTATGTAATTTTGAGCAAGTAGTTTTTTCTCTCAGAACTTTGGCTTTCTTACTTATAAAATGTTAAAGATAATCTCTGTTAATCTCATGGGTTGTAAAATTTTAAAGTGATTATATAGGTGAAGAAGTTTTATAAACTCTAAAGACACTATTATCTATATCAGAATGATACAAATATAATCAGCATTCATCTGCATTTAGGTAATGAAATGTAAGGATTTTACATACAAGGCATAGTCGTAAATCTCATTATTCTTACTATGTTTTGTTGCCATAAAATCAACATGGTTTTAACATTTTGTTTAGCACTTGCTTTGTATAGGAATGTCACTTCATGTTATCTCCTCTTTGATCCATAACTTGGATCACCAAAAGAATTGGAATCTAAACAGAACTCTCAGATTTTTTTTTTTTTTGGTCTGTTTGGAGAGGGAAAATCATGAGAAAATAAAAAGTTCAGTGTGGGGCTTCCCTGGTGGCGCAGTGGTTGAGAGTCCGCCTGCCGATGCAGGGGACACGGGTTTGTGCTCCGGTCCAGGAAGATCTCACGTGCCGCGGAGCGGCTAGGCCTGTGAGCCATGGCCGCTGAGCCTGCGCGTCCGGAGCTCCGCAACGGGAGAGGCCACAACAGTGAGAGGCCCGTGTACCGCAAGAAAAAAAAAAAAAAAAAAAGTTCAGTATGATATTCAGTTTACAGAATGGGTTCAGGGTATTTTTTAGAGTAACAGTGGTCATTACCTCTGGGGAAGAGATTGGGATTGTGGATGGTGGTTTATCTATATTGCTTGGATTTGTTTTGAAATGAGAATGTCACTGTATATTACTTTGATAATTAAAATAATAAAAAGTAGGGGCAGTAGAGGGAGTGGGAAATTTTTCAAGAAGTTTGACTCCAGAGAAGGAGGAGATAGTTTAAGTAGGAAGTTTTGTTTTGTTTTGTTTTGTTTTTTAGCTTGGGTAAGACCGTACATTTGGTGCTGGTAGTGGTAGAAAGGGGGCAGAGACAGAGAGAGAGGGGGATTTTGCAAAAATGTAAAACAATACCACCCCTTTCACTAGTTTTTTTTGAGTTTCTATAAAAATGTTACACATATTAACATATTTAATATTATTTTAAACAATTTTCATTTGAATGATTCAATCAAAATTTCTCAGTTTTATACAAATAGAACTACCGTATGACCCAGCAATCCCACTACTGGGCATATACCCTGAGAAAACCATAATTCAGGAAGAGTCATGTACCAAAATGTTCATTGCAGCTCTGTTTACAATAGCCAGGAGATGGAAGCAACCTAAGTGTCCATCATCGGATGAATGGATAAAGAAGATGTGGCACATATATACAATGGGATATTACTCAGCCATAAAAAGAAACAAAATTGAGTTATTTGTAGTGAGGTGGATGGACCTAGAGTGTCATACAGAGTGACGTAAGTCAGAAAGAGAAAAACAAATACCGTATGCTAACACATATATATGGAATCTAAGAAAAAAAAAAAAGGTCATGAAGAACCTAGCAGTAAGATGGGAATAAAGACACAGACCTACTAGAGAATGGACTTGACGATATAGAGAGGGGGAAGGGTAAGCTGTGACAAAGTGAGAGAGTGGCATATATACACTACCAAACGTAAAATAGATAGCTAGTGGGAAGCAGCCGCATAGCACAGGGAGATCAGCTCGGTGCTTTGTGACCACCTAGAGGGGTGGGATAGGGAGGGTGGGATAGGGAGGGTGGGAGGGAGGGAGATGCAAGAGGGAAGAGATATGGGAACATATGTATATGTATAACTGATTCACTTTGTTATAAAGCAGAAAGTAACAAACCATTGTAAAGCAATTATACTCCAATAAAGCTGTTAAAAATTTCTCAGTTTTAATTTCTAATACAATAAATGTTTGATAGGTTATAGCTCATATAAACAAAAGCTCCTTGGACTCCCTGGTAATTTTTGAGTGTAAAAGGGGTCCTGAAACTAACTAGTTTGAGAACTGTTGGGCTGAGGCCTGAAGAGCAGAGATACTTCTTCCTGAGAAATGGAATTGGGGGTCGAGAGAGGTCAAACCAGAGCCCTAAGGTGGATGGTGGAAGGTGAGGAAAGCCGTGATATAGGGATGAAGCCAGTCTGTTTTGAGAGCGAGGGTCAGAACGGTGACTTCTAGAGCCTCTTTTCACCCTAAAATTGCTTTTCTGTTGAGAAAAGAGATTCCCTGTATCTCCTGTAAGTCAGAAGCCCCACGGGCCCTCTCTGGAGTTGGGTCCACTCCAGCCAGGGCTGCGAACCCCGGTGCATGTGGGAGGAGTGGGAAGGGGCCTCGACCACCGAGAGCACTTGGAGGCCCATGGCTCACGTACGCCCAGCCTCTCCCTGGGAGGAGGGAGGGGCGCGCCTGAGCTCCGTCAGCGCCCCATTTTCTTCGGTCTGGTCTTGTCCTAAGGCGACTCGTTGTACAAGGTCGAGCCTTGAGCGCGGAGCCGGTGAATGAACACAGTGGGGTCGTGGTCGTGGGAGCCGGTGAATGAACACGGTGGGGTCATGGTCATGGGAGCCGGTGAATGAACACGGCGGACGCTTGCGGCTTCCCGTAGGGGAGAAGAAGGTCCGACTCCTGGCGAGGCTCCCAGACCCGAGGGGAGCCGCAGCCCCCTCACCTTTCCACGTGGCTGAAAGACGTGACTTGAAGTGTTTGACTGTTTTTTAATAGTTTTCTTAGTACATAAAAATCATATTATGGATTCTTTTCTAGTTTTACTGATAGTTCTCTTTTTAATACTTTACCTGTATTCACAAAAACCAAGCGAAACTAGGACTTTAGAGAAAGCAAGGAGGCCGTGCATAGGCATTCAGTCAACTGTTATGGGATTTTGTACCTCAAGAATAGCTTAATGTTTATTAAAATCGGGTGTTTTTCCTTATTTCTCACTGTGTGGAAATTTGTTTTAATACACTGGATTATACGAGTATTTTCCAGCGTTTGAACTCATGAAAGGAAATCTTTCATGTAGTTTGTTGTAAAAGATATGCAAAATTTTTACTTTAATAGGCAATTTAATTTTTTTTACAGCTTTGTTTCTATTTTTTGAAGATATAATTTACATACAGTAGAATTTAAACTTTTTAGTTAAAATTATTCGAGTTTTGACAAACACCATCTACACAGTCAAGTTCAAGTTCCATCCCCCCCCCCCCAGGTTCCCCCCCACTCCCCCTCTTGTCTTTCCCTCCCCAGCCCACAACTCCTGGCAACCACTGATCTGTATTCTGTCCCTTTGGTTTTGAGGAGGACCTGCAAGGTAAATAGTGTGTTACTCTCCCTCGGCCTCCCCTCCCGGAATGGCTCACAGCTCAAATTGGTAATTTATAAACTCTTGAGTGAAAAAAAACAACAAAAAAAGTCTTGAGTGACTGACCTGTACTTGGGATTTGCTTGTCAAGGAAGCAGTCCCAACCACAGTTTAGGGGAGCTTTCACTCCCAGTTTACAAGTTTTTCCTTCTGCCATTATTTAAATAGTCTTGTGGGTTATATACTCTTATACTTGAAGAAAAGGCTAAGCACTTAAAAATACTAAAACATAAAAGATTTGAATTTTCAAGCATCTTAATTGAGACCTTTTCATTGTTTTTAGCTTTCCAAATTTCATCACATTCTGTCTTCTATTAACTACAGTTAATTATGTAGCACTCAGAGGCCCTTTCCTTTTAGCAGGCAAGAAGGTTAAATGAGTAACCAGGACAGTCCTGTTCTGTTCTCCTTGATGGATTTGCTGTATTTTAAGTGGAATTGGTTAAAGCATTATATAAAGTTAAATAACTTTTGTCAATACTTTAATCTTGATAGAGCTAGTTTGTAAAAATCAGAGCATAGTGGAAAAATTTAAGCTTTACTGAGGGAAACTATGAAAAAGATTCATCTTCCCATCTTAGAAATAAAGTTCATGTGTACTTACTGTTTCATTCCCACATACATTTTTTTTTTTTTTTTTTTTTTGCGGTACGCGGGCCTCTCACTGTTGTGGCCTCTCCCGTTGTGGAGCACAGGCTCCGGATGCGCTGGCTCAGCGGCCATGGCTCACGGGCCTAGCCTCTCCGCGGCATGTGGGATCTTCCCAGACTGGGGCATGAACCCGTGTCCCCTTCATCGGCAGGCAGACTCTCAACCGCTGCGCCACCAGGGAAGCCCCCCACATACATCTTTAAAAAATACTTTAGAGCTTACTCTATGCTGAGTTACTGTTATAGGCATTAATTTAATTCTCACAACAAATTTATGAAGTGGATACTATTATTTGCATTTTGGAAATGAGAGCTAAAGTACGGAGAGGTTAAGTAACTTGCCCAAGGCCATATAGCCAGTATGTTGCAGAACCACATCTCTTCACCTTTCTTATGTTTGTGCTTATCCAGCCTTTATTTGTCTGCTGTGTGAGGCATATGCATAATGCTGATAATTAATTTTGTGCCCCATTGGGGACAGTGAAATTGTCCTTATTCTGTATATGCTTCTCACCTATGACTCTTTCAGTCCTGGCATTATGTAGCCCGGGGATATGTTTCTTTTGAATGGAAACCAGAAAAAGGAGTGAACGAACGCCAGCCACGAAACTCTAGCCCCATTGTTAGGTGAAGGGTCTGTACTGGAGTAATTTGTGAATTAGTCTGATTCTAAATTACTCAGAATGACTCAAGAATTACGCTGCATATCAATATTTTAACCTCCTGGGAAATTAGACCTAGAATTAGTCTGCTTTGTGGGGAAACCCAAAGATTTTGAGAATGAGCCAAGAAATACATCATAGTTAGTATTTGGACTTATTGCATTCTGATTATGTACAGTTTTTGATAGAAACTGGACTATGTGAAAAATTTTAATGTTTCCTGAGCAGCCTAAAATAAACTGCCAAAGGTAGCATGTGGGTGTTTGCTGCTTTAACGCAGAGTATAATATGAAAAAAATTATCCATTTTGTCTTCAGCTAAATCAGCCCCCTGTACTTTGATTTTACCTCTGGCTCATGTAGACTCATGGTGGTAGCTGGATGAGTAATCTCTCTTTTAATTGACATTTGATAGCCCTCAGTTAATTTCAAATGTAACTAAAAAATTAACTGAAAGAAGTATGTAATATCTTTACAAAAATATTTGCATCAGCTTTAGCTGCATAGTGAGCCTTTTTTTAAAAATTTAATTTATTTTTGGCTGCGTCGGGTCTTCGTTTTTGCGCGTGGGCTTTCTCTAGTTGTGGTGAGTGGGAGCTACTCCTTGTTGCAGAGTGCAGGCTTCTCATTGTGGTGGCCTCTCGTTGCGGAGCACGGGCTCTAGGCATGTGGGCTTCAGTAGTTGCAGCACGCGGGCTCAGTAGTTGTGGCTTGCGGGCTCTAGAGCACAGGCTCAGTAGTTGTAGCGCAGGCTCAGTAGTTGTGGCTCATGGGCTTAGTTGCTGCACGGCATGTGGGATCTTTCTGGACCAGGGCTCGAACCCGTGTCCCCTGCATTGGCAGGCGGATTCTTAACCACTGCACCACCAGGGAAGTCCCGAACCTGTTTTGTGTGATTGTGAAAATAGTATTTGATACCAAACTTAGTAAATCTAGGAATATCTAGCAGAAACAACAAGGTATTACTATCACATCTGCCCTTTTATTGGAAGGCATTGTCTGATCTTAAACCTTGATTTAAGGGTTTATAAACAGGATTGTGTGATAAGTTAAAATGATGATACGTATTCTTTAAAAGGATTGGAAGAGTAAGTTCAAATTAACTGCTGGTAATAACAGCATTTTCTCCTTGATCAGCAGGCTAGAAGGAAGAGGAAGTATACTCACATTCTGCTTCCTGTCTTTTTGGATTAAAGAATCCAAACATGCCTAAATTTACACAGCCATTTGATTGACGTTAACTTATATGGTCTGGAAATCGGTTTGTGTGCCCTCAGAGTAAATTGTGTCTACCTTTGAGTTGTTACTTCTGAGTGTCAGTACTAATGGAGGTTGGTAGTGAGATATTGATGATGTGATTTCATGTATCATCAGATGTAGACTGGCGGCATCATGATAGCTCCTCTATCTCTCTCTCCTCTGCCCCCTCATTCCCATTGCTTCCCTCTCTTCTCACTCTATCTCAGAGAATATTACCAAAATGGCCTTTCTGTGGTACAGTCATACATGTCGTAAATACGGGGGACATTTGTGAAGCCCTACATCAAGGACACCCTACATCAAGGACACAGGACAAAAATTCTGGAATTAACCAGGCCCCCATAGCAACTGCTGCCATGGGCTCTCCTAATCTAAACAGGACAGCCCCCTGACTCCATATTAGGCAAAATAATCACCATGTAGTAACGTTGTAGCATCCTGACCAATCACCTAATGCCATCCTGACAGCAGGAGTTTTCTTTGTCTTGAGGCTGTAAAAGTTGGCTACCAGCCCACAAAGGGGGTCAACTTCCCTGGCTACCAGGAAGTCAGCCCGCTCTTCTTGCAGCGACCCTTTAAGGCCTGCTGTTCTTACAGCGACCTTCTCTTTAATAAACTCTATCTTCCTTACATTCTGCCTTGTGTCTGGAAATTCTTTTCCAACCTTCACTTGGACCACAACAACATTGTTTGACCATAGAACACAAAATTTATAACAAGTAGTGTTCCTTTGTGTAGTTTTTACTATATTTGAAGACCAGTGACAGTTGTACTCCATGTATGTCTCACAAAGGGTTTCAGAGTAACCAAATTATCTGGGAGTAAACACTTTATTCTTGAAGGAACAGAAAGTTTACCTTTCAGGTAACTTAAGCACTTCTAAGTACTTTGATAATAGAGTAGAAAGTTTTCTTAATAATTTGTCTTAAAAAAATAATAATTTGCCTTATCCAGGGGCCATATCAATCTGCCTTAATGAATAGTTTAACTTTTAAATGTTTTTAGTAAGATAAAATAGAAATTTTCAACACAGATAATACAATGCTGATAGTATCAAAGTGGAAAGGAGCTAGATTTTTTAAAAATTTATTTTATTTAATTTATTTTTGGCTGCATTGGGTCTTCGTTGATATGCGTAGGCTTTCTCTAGCTGTGGCGAGCGGGGGCTACTCTTCGTTGTGGTGCGCGGGCTTCTCATTGCTGTGGTTTCTCTTGTTGTGGAGCACGGGCTCTAGGCACGTGGGCTTCAGTAGTTGTGGCACGTGGGCTCAGTAGTTGTGGCTCGCGGGCTTTAGAGCGCAGGCTCAGTAGTTGTGGCGCATAGCCTTAATTGCTCCGTGACATGTGGGATCTTCCTGGACCAGGGCTCGAACCCGTGTCCCCTGCATTGGCAGGCTGATTCTTAATCACTGCGCCACCAGGAAAGTCCAAAGGAGCTAGATTTTTATTTCCTTTTCAAAGTACCTTTCTTTATAGAAATTATGTTAGCTTGTTGTATTTTGTACCACAGGCAGATACAGAGAAGGAAGTAAAAATAGCTTCATTCCCTACCATCTAGTTGTAATGACTGTTTAGAATATTCTTCTAGACATTTCTTCCCATATATACATAATAAAGTTGACTTATTCTTTGAGCACCTTTCTGTGCTACTCTTAGGGATACATGCATCTTTGTGTAAATGACAAATTTGGCTTTAAGGAGTTAGCCAGGCTGATGGAAAGGGTTTGGATATGGAGTGGAACTTTCCAGGCAAAAGGACATCATAGTGAGGACTCAGAGAGCGAGCTGTTGTTGAAACTGACAGAGAACAGGATGTCAGCATGGAGAGTGTGAGGGGGAAGGTATAGGAAATGGAGGCAGACAAGTGGTGCCAGGTCTTAGAGGCTGTATTAAAGATTGGATGTAGATCCAGTGTCTCTTCAAGGGAAAAATCATTTCCTTCTGAAATTTTCTTCTGTTTCATTACGGTCATTCTTATTTTGCTATGTATCTTCATTTGCTTGTAGTTCGGAGGGGTATCGTTTTTATGCATTCACATTTCATCAGTTAAAGCATCATTTAATTAAATTGTTTTTGTAGTCACATAAGTAGAGTTGTATGAATAGGTTTGGGACCAGACTCAACTGACCTGTGGTAAACGTTCAGCTCCCCTACCTGGTGACCTTAGAGTAGCTAGCCTGTTCATGGCCAGTAGTTGTCACGGAGATCAGTCAGTATGGTCTCTAGAGGACTGGGGAGTGTGAGATGGGTAAGTCAGCTAGATAGAGGCTGACTAAGAGAGCTTCTGCTGTTCAGTGTGGTGTCTCTTGGCATCTTCCCTAAATTTTGTAGGGATTTTACTGTATTTGGCAGATATTGTAAGACATATTTAAAAGAAAAGCCTGTTAGCAGTAAAATTGATGTTGTGATATTGTGATAATTACCTAATTTCTTTTGATGATGGTGTTTCTTAATTTTTTGTGAGAGGTTTATTGAAATGTAATTCACAAATGGTCGGTACAAGTTAACCGACCATTTAAAGTATGTGATTCATTAGCTTTTGTTATATTCACAGAATTATGCAGCCATCACCACAGTCACTTTAGAACATTTTTGTCACCTCTAAAAGAAATCTGTTACCCTTTAGCTATCATCCCCCATCTTCCCACTTCCCCTAGCAACCACTAATTTACTTTCTTTCTCTATAGATTAGTCTGCTCTGGACATTCCATGTAAGTGAATCATAATATGTGGTCTTTTGTGACTGACTGTGATTTTTACTTAACATAACGTTTTCAGGCTTCATCTGTGTTATAGCATGTATCAATACTTCACTCCTTTTTAGTTCTGAATATTCAACTGTATGGATAGACCATATTTTTTTACCCATTCATTAGTTGGTGGACATATGAGTCATTTCCACCATTTGGCCATTATGTGTAACACTCCTATAAACATTTCTGTACAGGTTTTTGTGTGGATGTAAGTTTTTATTTCTCTTGGATATATACACAAGAGCAGAATTTGTTGGGTCAACTGGTAACTCTGTGTTTTGACTTTTGATGAACTGCCACATTGCACCAGCAGTGTATGAAAGTTTTGGTTTTTCCACATCCTCGCTGACACTCCTTATCATCTGACTTCTAGCCATCCTAGTGGGTGTGAAATGGCATCTCGTGGTATGGATTTGCATTTCCCTGATGACTGATGATGTTGAACAGAGCATGTTTTCATGTGCTTATTGGACATTTGTACATCTTTGTAGAAATGTCTGTTTGGATCCTTTGCCCATTGTTTAATTGGGTTATTTGTCTTTTTATTATTGAGTCGTAATAGTTCTTTATATATTCTAGAGACAAGTTCCTTGTCAGATATATGATTTGCAGCTATTTCCCCCTATTCTGTGAGTTTTCTTTTCATTTTTTTGATGGTATCCTTTCAAGCACAAAAGTTTTTAATTTTGATGAAGACCAGTCTTCTGTTTTTTCTTTCTCGTTTGGTGGCATATCTAGAAGTGCATTGCTAGGGACTTCCCTGGTGGTCTGGTGGTTAAGACTCCATGCTTCCACTGCAGGGGGTGTGGGTTTAATCCCTGGTCGGGGAATTAAGATCCTGCATGCCGTGTGGCACAGCCAAAAATAAATAAAGAAAAATTAATTTTTAGATATGGTATGAAGAGTCCAACATCATTCTTTTGCATGTGGATATCCAGTTAGTTGTTCCAGAGCTATATCTTCTTTTTTTTTTTTTTTTTTTTTTTTTTTTGCAGTACGTGGGCCTCTCACTGTTGTGGCCTCTCCCGTTGCGGAGCACAGGCTCCGGACGTGCAGCCTCAGCAGCCATGGCTCACGGGCCCAGCCGCTCCGCGGCATGTGGGATCTTCCCGGACTGGGGCACGAACCCGTGTCCCCTGCATCGGCAGGCAGACTCTCAACCACTGTGCCACCAGGGAAGCCCCAGAGCTATATCTTGAAGAGACTATTTTTCTTCATTGAATGATCTTGGTACCCTTGTCAAAAATCAGTTGACCTGATGTGATTATAAATGGGATTGTTTTCTTAATTTCGTTTTTGGATTGTTCACTGTAAATATTTAGAAGTGCAATTTATTTTTGTATAATGATCTTGTATCCTGCAATCTTGCTGAACTCATTTATTAGTTTTAGTAGTTTCTTAGTAGATTCCCTAGGATTTTCTATGTAAGAGATCATGTCATCTGTGAATAGAGATAGCTTTTCTTCTTCACTTCCAATATGGATGTCTTTTATTTCATTTTCTGGCTGTTTCTTTTTTTTTTTTTAAAGCCTTTTTAAAAAAGATTGATTTTTTTTGGCTGCTTTGGGTGTTCGTTGCTGTGCGTGGGCTTTCTCTAGTTGTGGTGAGCAGGGACTACTCTTCGTTGTGATACGCGGGCTTCTCATTGTGGTGGCTTCTCTTGTTGCGGAGCACGGGCTCTAGGCGCGTGGGCTCAGTAGTTGTAGCTCGCGGGCTCCAGAGCACAGGCTCAGTAGTTGTGACGCATGGGCTTAGTTGCTCTGCGGCATGTGGGATCTTCCCGGACCAGGGTTCGAACCCCTGTCCCCTGCATTGGCAGGCGGATTCTTAAATGCTGCTCCACCAGGGAAGTCCCTTGCTGTTTCTTTTTAAAAATTGTTTTTATGGAACTCAGAGCCAGAGGGTGGAGTAATCCCCCAAACTCTTTAAGTAATTTACTTCAAATCTGTTTTATGAGAGAATATTTAAATGTTTGAATGCTAAATCAGAGACTTTTGAAATAATCTTTATATAATTTATATTTCAAGTAGAAATATAAACTTTTGTGTGTTGAAACATAGTTTGGCCTAGTATAACTGAATTTTGAGCTGTTTTTTGTTTCCCCTTAGGATCATTTTCTGTTTAGAGTATCAACTTTATTGCAAGAGTACTTTCTAGAATATAAGTTTAAAAGGTATGTACGGCTTTCCAGTGAGGAGTTGGTGACTGACTTTACTTGTTGCACTCCCATGTTTTTATTCAGAGGTTTTTTGTTTTTGTTTTTTTAATTAATTAATTTTTGGCTGCGTTGGGTCTTCATTGCTTTGCATGGGCTTTCTCTAGTTGCAACAAGTGGGGGCTACTCTTCATTGCGGTGTGCGGGCTTCTCATTGTGGGGGCTTCTCTTGTTGCAGAGCATGGGCTGTAGGTGTGCAGGCTTCAGTAGTTGTGGCACGCGGGCTCTAGAGTGCAGGCTTAGTAGTTGTGGTGCATGGGCTTAGTTGCTCCGTGGCATGTGGGATCTTCCTGGACCAGGGCTCGAACCCGTGTCCCCTGCATTGGCAGGCGGATTCAGAACCACTGCGCCACCAGGGAAGTCCCAGAGCTTGTGTTTTAATACATAAATAAGTAAATAATTTGGTTAGGATTACATGAACATGGCAAAAATGAGAACAGTGGATACACGCTTTGGACACAAATATTCCCTCTTTACTCTAGAGGCAATAGTACTTGATTTCTTAAACTTATTTATATAAATTTGGCTTTATTAAACTTGGAATTTTATTTTTTCCTTCTGCATGGTTAATAAAATTAGGTAGTTAATTCCAACATAATAAAAAGGAGCAAAACAATTATCTTTTGTATTATTTGGTACTTTTCTTATTAAGGTATTTTCAAATATATTATTCTATTACTGTTATACAGCTTACACAGGAAGGAAATTTAATAAATTAATTAAAAATGGATCCACAACCTGTAATTGTGAAATGGGCCCAGGGTCTCATGATATTGGGCCAGTAGGTATGGCCTGTAATTATGACTGCCAGGTATTGTTAGAAGTGTCCCCTGTTGTTTTTGCAGGAGTCTTTGTTACCAGATCTGATTTTAACTTGGGAAGGGAGGAAAGCAGAATGCTTACAGGAAAGGAGCTGGCAAAAGCATTGAAGGAGATTGTGACCTTAAAGTTTTTATTTAAACAGCTTGTTGTTTTCTGTTTTAAATTCTTTTGTTCTGAAAGGGACACAGGTCCTTTTAAGAATGGGAGATGGGAAAATTCTGCAACCCATGACAAACTGTAAAAGGTTGCTAAGGAGATTCTGATGAGAAGGGGTAGTATTTAAATGATCTGTTACTGAGCTCTGACTTTAAAGGGAGGAAATGAAAGGAGGAGGGTGCTTTTATTTCACTCCTTTTAACTTTTAGGAAGCATGCAAAAGCAAGAATCTTCTTTTTCCTTAAACACAGAATCACTTGGTTTGGATTAAATTAATTTGTGTGGTGTTAACATTATATTTTAAAATATTTAAGTATAGGACATTGAAAAAAGTGCACAGATTTTTATGTTGTAGCTTGATAAATTTTTACAGATAGTGATAATATTGTATTTTAATGTCACTTAAATGTACTCTATTATATATGTCTTTGAAGAATATTATCTTAAAATGTTCGATTTCAAGTGACCATCAAAGTGATAATTTCAAAGTATTACAGATTTTTATTTTCTGTTTTTAATTGCATGTTGCATTCCCCCACATTCTTTCCCAGTCTCCTGCTTGTTGAAACAAAAACTACGGGAAGAATTTCTTCCAGGAAGGAAGCAACCATTCTGTTTGGAACTTGTTTAGAGCAGTGCTGTCCAATAGAAATATAACGGGGGACCACATGTAATTTTAAATGTTCTAGTAGCCACATTAAAAAATAAAATGAAACAGGTGAAATCAGTTTTTATAATATATTTTATTTAACCCACTATTTCTGAATTATCATGTCAACATGTAATCAATATGAGAATTATTAATGAACTATTTTGTATCTTTTTTTCATACTAAGTCTTTCAAATCTGGTGTGTATTTTGCTTCAGCACTTCTCAGTTTGGGCTAGCCACACTTCAAGTGCTCAATAGCCACATTTGGTTAAAGAAATAGGGAGAAGAAGGAATGGAAATATTTAAGAAATGAGAAATTTGAAAGGACCAGAATAGTTTTAGTTCTGAATTATCTTAAAAAAATCATGAGGCTTAGTGGGGAGGCAGTAACAGAATGTTGAGGGGCTTGGTTAAATCTTGGTAAAACAGTAGATGCCTATTCTCAGATATACTGAGTAGATTCTAGGTAGGCAAGGGGGAGAGGGATTCCAGGCATGAATAACTGTGCTAATGAAGTGATTTCAGGGGCACCTGAGTCACAGAGTTGATTACCAAGCGCTTGAAGAAGCTATTGGAGACTAGAGTCCTTTTTCAACAAACATTTCTTGAGCACCTGCTGTGTCTAGGCTCTCTTCTAGGATTTGGGATACACCAGTGAACAAAACAGACAAAAATCTTGGCCCTCAAATATTTGCATTATACTAGGGGTAGACAGAAAATAAATATGATAAATAAGTGAACTATAGTATGTAGAAGGTTATGAGTGTGTTGGAGAAAATTAATATAGAAAACTTTGTTGGGGAGCATGGTGGTAGTAGTGATGGAGGTAGGTTTGCATTTTTTAACAAGGTGATTAGAATGGACCTCCCAAAATGGTTACAAATGAGCAAAAACTTGAAGGAGGTAAGGGAGCAAGTATCTAGATATCTGGGGAAGAGCATTTCAGACAGAGTGAACAGTTCTGCTCCGGTCTGAAGGTGGGAGAGTATCTGCTGAGCTCCTGTGATGGCAGGAGGCCATTGTGGTGGGAGCAGAGAGGAATGGGGTACCAGATCACCAAGGTAGTGCTTCTCCGACCTTAATATGCATACAACCCCCCTAAGGATCTTGGTAAAATTTAGATTCTGATTTGGTTGGTTTTGAGTGGAGCCAGAGATAACAAACTCTCAGGTGCTGCTCCTGCTGATGTTAGGACCACACTTTGATTAGCAAGGATGTAGGGCCTTAAAGGCCATTGTAGGACTATGTAAATGTGAGACTTTTGAGATCACCAAAGGAATGAGGGTAGACAGAAAAGAGAAGGGACTAAGGGCTGAGCCCTGGAATACCCCAACATTAAGAGGGTGGTGAGACAAGGAGGAACCAGTGAAGAAGTCTCAGAAGAAGTGACCAGAAAAGTAGGAGGAAAACCATGTGAGGGTCGTGTCCAGGACACCAAGTAACTAAAGCACATCTAGGAGGAGGAAGTGGCCTACTGTATGAAATGCTGTCTAACAGGTAAGTGAGATGAGAACTAGGAATTGGTTATTGAGTTTGACAGTGTGGTGGTTGCTGACAGGCAGAGTTGGTGTAGTGGTATGGGGGCAAAAGTCATACTGCAGTGAGTTTAAAAGAGAAAGGAAAGAAATTGGAGACAGTAAACAAAGGCAACTTACTGAGGCATTTTCCTGTAAACTGTGGGTATATCAGTTCATCTACTACATAACAAATAACTCTGAAACTTAGTGGTTTAAAACAACAAACATTTGCTCTCTCACCATTCCTGTGGGTCAGGAGTGGCTTATCTGAGTGCTCTGGCTGGTGTTTCTCAGGAGGTTTAGTCAGGATATTGGCCAGGGTTGCAGTCATCCTAGGGCTCAGCTGGCGGGTGGGGAGGGCCTCTGCTTCCACTATGGCTCCCTCACACAGCTGCTGGCGGGGGCCTCAGTTCCTCAGCGCATGGCCTCCTCGTAGGCAGCATGGTGGCTGGCTTCTTGCAGAGAGTGTGACCCAAGATCGAGAAGCTAGAATGTCTTTGATGCCCTAGCCTTAGAAGTCACATTCCGTCACTTGTGCTGTTTTCTGTTGGTCCTGTGGACACAGTGTGGGAGGCACTACGTGAGAGAATAGGTGCCAAGTGTGGGGACTATCAGGGGCCACCTGGGAGTCTGGCTAACCCAGCAAGCATTAGGAGAGTTAGGACGATAGCTGGAGAGGAAGGTGGGATCCCAGAGAGTTCTTAGTTTTTGTTTTATTTTTGTATTGATAAAAGAAATAACAGCATATTTGTATGTTGATCCAGGAATGATCCAGTATACAAAGGAAGACTGTTGATGCGGAATAGGACGGAGAATTGCTGGCGAATTATCCTTGAGGGTGGGAGCTAGAGCACAAGTGAAGGACTTGGGAATCGGCGTCACACAGGATGAGGACAGTCCATGTGGAGTAACAGGAGGGAAGACAGAGTCTGTGTGTATGGGAGGTGTTCAAAGGCAGTTAGACGTGATGGCAGGGTGTTTGTGGACGTGCTCTTCTGATGACTTCAGCCCTCACAGTGACATGAGCAGCAGCGTCCTTCTTGGCGTGTGGGCATGGGAGAGGAGGAGGGGAGATAGTCAGCTGGGACAGTGGGAGAGTCCATGGGCTAAGGAAATGTTGGTGGCTTCTGGGCTGCATTAGCCAGCCACATGAGAGGCAGAGTTGTAAATTTAAATAAATTTAAAGCAAGATCAGTCAGTACAGTTTTCTGTTTTGCTCCAGCCACATTCAGTTGTCAAAGGCAGGTGAAGAGTGGGGTTTAACCAGTGTGTGGTGTAGTCAAAGGAGGTGAGGGGGAGTGAAAAGAACATAGGATCAATGGATTGGAGATCCTGGTGGGGTCAAAAGATTATTCGAGTCAGATCCTAGAGGGAATGAACTAGAAAGCTAGAAGGAGGTTGTCAAAGAAAGGGACCCTTGAGATGGAGGTGATGGAAAGTTGCACTTTTTGGTAATGAGGGAGTCCAGGGTATTGCCACTGCAGTGGGTGGCACAGAAACGAGAGGCCAGGGTGTGGAAAGGTCCTGTTAACATCACCAAGAGTTGAGGGAGGAGAAGGACAGTGAAGCCACAGGTCACGTCCTGGCACTGTGTGGGGTACAGTCACAGATGAGAGCAGTGAGGAGGGCAGGTGTGGTCTGGGACAGAAGAGGCAAAGCTGGGGAGCTTTGAGAGGGAGTCAGGGAGGTGGGCGAGGAGGCACTGTGAGAAGCAAGGAGGACATCTTCCCAATTCCAGGCCCAGCGATTTGAGAATTATTACAGAAAGGCCAGCCAGGACCAGTACTGCCCCTGGGGAGATTCAGGCTTAGGTTAGAGCAAGAAGGGGAAGGGGGAGCGTTCAGAGAAATTGAAGATACAGGGAACCCTTAGTTGTGCACAACGGAAGGATTTCAAGAGTTGGGGAGGGGTGGGCCTAGGCCTAGAAGAGGGGACCGTGGAGCCTCGTGGGATGCAAGGTGGGGAGGTGGGTCACGGGCGCCTGTGGCTTCTGTCCCCGTTGCCATCAGTGGGGACACAGGCAGGGTGGTCTTAGTGCTGGTGCAGGTCTCAGGGCAGATGAGGTGTAGGGCGGTGGGCTCTGGAGAGGAGTGCGTGGGGCTACCTGTGATGCCAGCAGGTGGGAGACCCTGACTTCTCCCTGGCAGTGGAGCAGGCAACTGCTTAGGGAAAAAAAAGGCAACAGCCCTTCTCACCTGGGTAATGACTGGGAGAGATGGGGGGAAAGCAAGTCAGACTTCAGTACTTGAATTTGCTGTGTTGGTGAACTGGCTCTCAAAACAAAACAAAACAACGCTGATTTCTGTGGTCTAAATACTGCCACTTGGCCAATTTTAAGCTATCAGAAGTTTAACCAGCCAGCTTGCAAAATTCTGAAATTCTGCCCCCGGGCTCCGGATTAGTGGCTCTGGGCTCTGCAGCTTGCGCTGTAGGGCTGACTCCGTGTCTTCTCTTTAAAATCATTTCGCCCCATTTGGGAGCTTTGGAGTTAGGCAGGCCTGGAACTAGTACTAATCCTCAATTTTGCTTCTGTATAGCCCCTAACCTTAGTGAGCCCCAGTTTCCTGTCAGTAAACTGATGATATTACCACCTGTCCCTGGGGTGGTTGTAAGGATTAGAGATCAGATAGGAAAAGTGCCTAGGACAGCTCCTGGCATGGCAGATACTATTGCTATTATTATTATTGTCATCACCTTAATGTAAAACTTTGTTAAAAGGAATTCACAAACCAGATTATATACTGCATTTTCATATGCAAACATAGGAGTAGAGATTGCCGTTAATGTTTTGGAGAGCAATTTATCATTGAAGAGCATGGGTTTAATCCATTAATTATATTTCTAGGAACTTTTTCAAAGGAAATAACTCTGAATGTGTGCAAAAATGTAGCAAGAAGATATTTATTTGCAGCACTTTTTAAAATAATTTATTTTATTTTGGAGCATAGTTGATTAACAATGTTGTATCAGTTTCAGGTGTACAGCAAAGTGATTCAGTTATAATGCAGCACTTTTTATAAGAGAGAAAAGTTAGCATCTGTCTAGCTGTCTCACTGTTGTGCAAGAGAAGACTCTACATTATTAAAAACAAATGGTTGGAATAGAATTGTTTATGTGAAAAGATGGTCCATTATGGTATAAAACAGGTTATCAAATAGTAGGTACCAAATGATCCAATTTTTATTAACAAATATGAACAGGACAAATATAATGAACTGTTAATAGTGAGATATAGATATAATATATATATAATATTCTTTTATTTTTTAATGTTGAAATATATATTTTTTAAATTAGGAATTATGCTTCCATTTATTGGGTCAGGTCATAAGTGTTTTCCATTAAAAATTTTTTTTCATTGAAGTATAGTTGATTTACAATGTTTTAGTTTCTGGTGTACAGCAAAGTGATTCATTCATATATATATTCTTTTTCATATTCTTTTCCTTTATGGGTTATAAGATAATGAATATAGTGCCCTGTGCTATACAGTAGGACTTTGTTGTTTATCTGTTTTATATATAGTAGTTGTATATGCTAATCCCAAACTCCTAATTTATTCCCCCCCTTCCCCTTTGGTAACCATAAGTTTGTTTTCTATGTCTGTGAGTCTGTTTCTGTTTCATAGATAAGTGCACTTGAATCATATTTTAGATTCCACATGTAAGTGATATATGGTATTTGTCTTTCTTTGTCTGACTTCACTTAGTATGATAATCTCTAGGTCCATCCTATAATGTTCCTTTAGATTGCTTGTATTTTCTGAGATTTCTTTTTTTTTTGGCGGTACGCGGGTTTCTCCCTGTTGTGGCCTCTCCTGTTGCGGAGCACAGGCTCTGGACGCGCCGGCTCAGTGGTCATGGCTCACGGGCCTAGCCGCTCCGCGGCATGTGGGATCTTCCCGGACCGGGGCACGAACCCGTGTCCCCTGCATCGGCAGGCGGACTCTCAACCACTGCGCCATCAGGGAAGCCCCCGAGATTTCTAATGGATATGTTTTGCTTTTGTAATAAGAAAAGAGACATCATGGATATATGTTGGGGTGGAGAGTAGGTATGTGAGGTGAACATACATTTGCTTTCTTACTAGTTCTGAGTGACTTGAGCATTCTGCACCGTTTGTCCAAACTCAGACCCAGTCCTGTGACTAAGCCCGGGATGAGCAGGGGAGGCAACAAGCCATGCTCATTGCCTTAGAGCCTGGCCACAAGTCAGCGGTAGTGTAGTAGATTCCCATAAAATTCAGTGTCTTTAGGGATTTCAGTGATTTTCACTAGGAGAGAAAATCGAAATAGGGTTGAGGTGGAAAGCATCTGACAAGATGACCCAAAAGAAAAAAATGTGAGACACAGGGGAAAGTTAGCAGTTGCAGGCCATCCTAAAAAGATGAACTGCAATTTCTTTTAAAGACTTTCCAGGAATATTGTTGAATTAGCACAATCCATTTTCAAGAAACAGGACCTTGTGATTGTCACAAGTTACTCAAGCAATTAGAAACCAGGAAATTTGATCTTATGTAAACCGGTACATGAGTCACACAGTCAAACAAATATAGTAACAAAGCTGAGAGATCCGGTGTGGTTCTTATACCAGATGACTTCTCAGATAACTGAAATATTTTCTGCAGTTTGTTTACCTTGAGCGAAGTAAAAAGCAAGTTGCGTGTCCTAACAAAGTTATCTTTTATCCCATTGTTCAGCAGGTACGAGAGTAAGTCAGGTTTTTAATTATGTGTAGAGTACTAATAAAAGGGAACATTAACACTGTTAACTGTAAAAGTCGGGTAATTATAGGGAGAAAATAATTTACTGGTTTTAGTAAAATAAGCAGCCCTGGAAAGGAGCTAGACCAGGAAAGTAGCCCCTGAGCTAGGGAGGCGCAGAGACACCCCCTCCCCCTGCCCTCCCACTCCCTCCTCCCCCTTTCTTTCTCCTTCTCTCCCTCCTCCCTCTCTCCTTGTACCTCTTTCCTTTTCCTTCTTTCTACAAGAAAGCACCTACCCTGTGCTAGACACTGTTTTAGGCTTTGAGAGTATAACAATGGGCAAGACAGACAAAAACCTCTGTCTTGTGTGTGGATTTGTGTGGATTCACACTCTATTGTTTATAGATAACATGCAAATAAATGTATATAAAATAATATATGGTATTAAGAGCTATGAAGGAAAATAAAGGAGGGCAAGGGAGTAGAGCATAAGTGGGCAGGGGGGTGGAGTGGACAGAGAAGAGAAGGGTATATTGTAGGAGTGAAGGTCTCTTTCATGGTGACATTTGAGCAGAGATCTGAATGATGTGAGGGAATAAGCCAGGCAGAAGAAAAAGCAAGTGTGAAGGCATTGTACAGAGAGGTACCCAGGTGGTCACAGAACATCAAGGAGGCCAGTGTGGCTCGGGGAGGTGGTGGGTGAGGTCAGCCAGGTAGCAGCTGGCCAGATCATGCAGGGCCCTGTCAGCCACAGTGAGCATCCACAGAGTATGTGGAAACCACTGGAGAGCTTTGTTTATTACAGGAACTAGTACTGCTCTCACTAATACAGATACTGACATATCTATTCAACAGAGATTTACTTGAGGACTATTACAAATTTAATTCCCTCTTACCTAGGAATAATTCAGCTCACAGACAATGTAATTGAATTATTACATACAGGTCTCCTTATTTTGATAATTGGTAATGTATGAGATATTTTAATCACATTTCTGAGTTTTTCTCTTATTGCTGGTTTGTTGTTTGGACATTTGTCCTCTAGGATTTGCTAGCAAACAAAATAATGTGATTTAAAAAATTTTTATTTTGGTAAAAAACACATAAAATTTACCATCTTAACCATTTTTAAGCATACGGTTAAGCAGTGTTAAATGTATTCATATTGCTGTGCAACAGAGCTCCAGAATCTTTTCATCTTGAAAAAGTGAAACTCTGAACTACTAGCAAGAACTCTCCCTCCCCACATTCCTTGGCAACCACCATTCTACTTTCTGTGCGTGTGAACTTGACTGCCCTAGGTACTTCATACAAGTGCGATCATACAGTATTTGTCTTTTTGTGGTTGGCTTATTTCACTTAGCGTGATGTCTCAAGGTTCTTCCGCGTTGTAGCATGTGTCAGAATTTTCTTCCTTGTTAAGGTTGAATAATATTCCGCTCTATGTTTAGAACACATTTTGTTTATTCATTCATTTCTTGGTAGTCCCTTGGGTTGATTCCCCACCTTGGCCATTGTAAATAGTACTGCAGTGGACACGGGTGTGCAACCATTGGAGAGTTTTGAGCAGTGACATGATTTGGTCTGTCTTTTTCTCAGAAAGACAGACTGCACTCTGGTTCTTCTCTTTCCCCACTAATAAGTAAGCAGAGATTTTGTGTTATTTCTGAAAACTGTCTGGCACTCAAATATTTGAGGAAATAAATGACAGAACTAAAAACTGAGCTGCAAGCTCTGGAAGCCACCAAGTGATTTACGCTGTGTTAACCCACACACGTATTAGGTCAGTGGTCCTTTACTATATGGGGATCACAGACCTCATTGAAAATCTGATGAAAAATATGAAACCTTCCTCAGAAAAACAAGCACTCAAATATACTAAATGTTTACCTAAAATGTCAGTGGGTTCTTTAACTCCTGATGCCCATAGAAGGACTTCATATATAACTAGGGCATTGACTCTTTGGCTTATACTGGTGGCTTGGAGTGCTCATCCTACAGTGATATCAGAGATCTCATAGATTCGGTCCCTGAGCAGGCAGTGCCACTTACTACAGATTGTAGACTACACAGCATTTGCAGTTTTCATCAGACTTATTTCATGGCAGGACAGACTTATCCCCGCCATACACAGTAGACTGATTCCAAGTCTCCAACTGTGCATGAGTCCCTAACTCCTGGCTGCTACTGGATACAGAAGCTGAGAGACCATGACTGCAGCCCTTTTATTGCTGTTTTTCTGTTTGTTTCTGGTCCATGGAAATGCTGATCGTTTTTTGAGCATGGCTGTATCTCAGAAAGGTAAAAAAAAAAAAATTAGCTGTCATTTATCTGGAATGTGTTTGATGTGGAATGACAGTCTGAAAGGGTGAACTCACAGTTCACACTCAGTCTAACATATGACTGAGAAATTCCCCTTCACTGGCTATTCTCTAAGCCAGTGTATGAATTGATAGGCATTGGCGGGGAGGGGGGGTGTCCCTTGACTCAACCAAAATAGTTTTGTACCTACTATACAGATTTCTAGAGAGGAAAGTAAAAACAAAAATTTAACGTCAAGTGTTTGAGATCATTGCTTGGAAGAGATTTCTTTGTCAAAAGGCCCAAGCAAAGCCTTTCATGTATATGTTTCAGAGTTATGAAACAGAATGAAATTAAAAGTTTAATCTGTTTTTTACTGCCCTTTCCTTCCTAGATGGAAAAAGGAAGGGATTTTTGAAAAAATATTTATTTATTTATTTGTCTGCATCAGGTCAATAGTTGCGGTATACGGGATCTTCTGTAGTGGCACATGGGCTTTTCTCTAGTTGTGGTTCGTGGCCTCTAGAGCACGCAGGCTTAGTTGCCCTGTGGCATGTGGGATCTTAGTTCCCCAACCAGGGATTGAACCTCTGTCCCCTGGATTGGAAGGCAGATTGTTAACCACTGGACCACCAGGGAAGTCCTGAAAGGAAGGGATTTTTATCTCATCTCTGATGTCTGTGTGAGTTAGGATGCTTTCAATTGCAAGCAACAAAAAGTAGGTCAGCCTTTTATGTTTGTATGTATATATGTGTGTCTATGTTTATAGAAACATATTTATATGTACATATACATGTATTACAAAAGGGCCTGGAAGCAGTAGGGGCACCCCTGTAACACTGAGCACTCCTAGCCACCCAGATATTGGTTTCTAAATAGCCTTCCCCACTAAAAGTAGCCAAGGTTTCTTGGAGAAGTGGCAGATGCCAGGGCTGGGGAAGGAAAAATACAAGATGATCCCAGAACATCTTGTGCTGAGAAGTAAGGAAGCATACAAAACATTAGGGAGCATGTCCATACAATGAGATAGTATTTGCCAGTAAAGAGGAACAAGTGCTACAACACAGATGACCCTCAGAAACATGCTATGTGAAAAATATCCAGACACAAAAGACCACATTTTATGTGATTTCATTTATATGAAATGTCCAGAAAAGGAAATCTGTAGAAACAGAAAATAGATGAATGGTTTCCCAGAACTGGGATTTGGAGGGGTGGTGACTGCAAATGGGCATGAAGTTTGTTTTTTGAGTGATAAAAAATTAAAATTTGAGAAATTAGATTGTGGTGATGGTTGCACAATTTTATAAATAAACTAAAAATCTCCAAATTGTATACTTTAAATAAGTGAATTAAGAAAAGGCTAAGGTCAAGATGGCAGTGTGGGAAGACATGGAGTTAGCATCTCCCCACAACTCGGGTGCCTGCTGGCTGCTGGTGGAGGAATTCTGACACCCAAGGAGACAGGAGGAAACCCAAAGTGAACCAGTAGGACATAGGGGGACAGAAGGGGGAGGAGAAGTGGAGGCCAGACAGGATCAGCACCCCTGAGGCTGGGGAGATCAGGAGAGGTAGGCGGGAGGGGCCCTCTGGGTGGGGCGGGAGAGGAGTGGAGGGTGATTGCACGACCCACTTGGCCTGGGGAGCCTGCTGAGCTTCAAGACACATATTAATCAAACTAACAAAAATTAAATTCAAATAAAAAATATTAAAAGCAACAGGGAAAAAACAAAAAATAATATACAAAGGAATCCCCATAAAATTATCAGCTGATTTTTCAGCAGAAACTCTGCAGGACAGAAGGGAGTGGCAGGATATGCTTAAAGTGATGAAAGAGAAAAACCTACAACCAAGATTATTCTACCCAGCAAGGATCTCATTCAGATTTGATGGAGAAGTCAAAAGCTTTTAAGACAAGCAAAAGCTAAGAGAATTCACCACCACCAAACCAGCTTTACGACAAATGCTAAAGAAACTTCTCTAAACGGGAAACACAAGAGAAGAAAAAGACCCAGAAAAACAAACCCAAAACAATTAAAATGGTCACAGGAACATACATATTGATAATTACCTTAAACATGAATGGATTAAATGCTCCAACCAAAAGACACAGGCTTGCTGAATGGATAAAAAAACAAGATCCATATATATGTTGTCTACAAGAGACCCACTTCGGACCTAGGGACACATACAGACTGAAAATGAGGGGATGGAAAAAGATATTCCATGCAAATGGAAATCAGAAGAAAACTGGAGTGCCAATACTCGTATCAGATAAAATAGACTTTAAATAAGGACTGTTAAAAGAGATAAGGAGGGACACTACATAATGATCAAAGGATCAATCCAAGAAGAAGATATAACAATTATAAATGTTTATTCACCCAACATAGGAGCACCTCAGTACATAAGGCAAATGCTAACAACCATGAAAGGAGAAATCGACAGTAACACAATAATAGTAGGGGACTTTAACACCCCACTTACACCAATGGACAGATCATTCAAACAGAAAATTAGTAAGGAAACCCAAGCTTTAGATGACACAATAGACCAGATAGATCTAATTGATATTTATAGGACATTCCACGCAAAAGTGGCAGATCAAAGGATCAAGTGCACATGAAATATTCTCCAGGGTAGATCACATCTTGGGTCACAAATCAAGCCTTGGAAATTTTAAGAAAATTGAAATCGTATCAAGCATCTTTTCTGACCACAACGCTATGAGATTGGAAATCAGTTACAGGAATAAACTGTAAAAAACACAAATACATGGAGGCTAAACAGTACACTACTAAATAACCAAGAGATCAAAGAAGAAATAAAAAAATACATAGAAACAAATTTTGACCATGGAAACACGATCCAAAACATATGGGACGCAGCAAAAGTGGTTCTAAGAGGGGACTTTATAGCAATTTAATCTCACCTCAAGAAACAAGAGAAATCTCAAATAAACAGTCTAGCCCTACATGTAAAACAACTAGAGAGAGAAGAACAAAGAAAATGCAGAATCAGTAGAAGGAAAGAATTCATAAAGATCAGAGAAGAATGAAATAGAAATGAAGAAAACAATAACAAAGATCAGTAAAACTAAAAGCTGGTTCTGGGCTTCCCTGGTGACGCAGTGGTTGGGAGTCCGCCTGCCGATGTGGGGGACGCGGGTTTGTGCCTCAGTCCAGGAGGATCCTGTGTGCCGTTGAGTGGCTGGGCCCATGGGCCATGGCCGCTGGGCCTGCGTGTCCAGAGCCTGTGCTCTGCAGCGGGAGGGGCCGCAGCGGTGAGAGGCCTGCGCACCGCAAAATAAATAAATAAATAAATAAATAAATAAGTAAAAGCTGGTTCTTTGAGAAGATAAACAAAATCAATAAACCCTTAGCCAGACTCATCAAGAAGAAAAAGGGAGAGGATGCAAATCAATAAAATTAGAAGTGAAAAAGGAGAAATCACAGCTGACACTGCAGAAATACAAAGGATTATAAGAGACTACTACAAGCAACTATATGCCAATAAAATGGACAACCACGAAGAAATGGACAAATTCTTGGAAAGCAACAATTTTCCAAGACTGAACCAGGAAGAATTAGAAAATATAAACAGATCTATCACAAGTAATGAAATTGAAGCTATAATTAAAACTCTTCCAACAGGGCTTCCCTGGTGGCGCAGTGGTTGACAGTCTGCCTGCCGATGCAGGGGACATGGGTTCGTGCCCTAGTCTGGGAAGATCCCACATGCCGCGGAGCAGCTGGGTCCGTGAGCCATGGTGGCTGAGCCTGTGCGTCCAGAGCCTGTGCTCCACAATGGGATAGGCCACAATAGTGAGAGGCCAGCGTACTGCAAAAAAAAACCCAAACAAACAAAAAAACTCTTCCAACAAACAGAAGTCCTGGACCAGATGGCTTCACAGGCGAATTCTATCAAACAATTAGAGAAGAGCTAACACCGATCCATCTCAAATTCTTCCAAAAAGTTGCAGAGGGAGAAACACTCCCAAATTCATTCTATGAGGCCACCATCACCCTGATACCAAAACCAGAAAAATATATCACAGAAACAGAAGATTATAGACGAATATCACTGATGAACATAGATGCAAAAATCCTGAACAAAATACTAGCAAACAGAATCCAACAGCACATTAGAAGGAACATATACCATCATCAAGTGGAATTTATCCCAGGGATGCAAGGATTCTTCAATATACGCAAATCAATCAGTGTGATACACCACATTAACAAATTAAGGAATAAAAACCATATCATCTCAATAGATGAAGAAAAAGCTTTTGATAAAATTCAACATCAATTTATGATAAAAACTCTCCAGAAAATGGGCATAGAGGGAACCTACCTCAACATAATAAAGGCCATATAGGACAAACCCGCACCAAGCATCATACTCAATGGTGAAAAACTGAAAGCATTTCCACTAAGATCAGGAACAAGACAAGGATGTCCACTCTAGCCACTCTTACTGAACATAGTTTTGGAAGTCCTAGCCACAGCAATCAGAGAAGAAAAAGAAATAAAAGGAATACAAATTGGAAAAGAAGAAGTAAGACCGTCACTGTTTGCGGATGACATGATCCTATACATAGAAAATCCTACAGATGACACTGGAAAACTACTAGAACTAATCAATGAATTTGGTAAGGTTGCAGGATACAAAATTAATGTACAGAAATCTCTTGCATTCCTATACACTAATGATGAAAAATCTGAACGAGAAATTAAGGAAACACTCCCATTTACTATTGCAACAAAAAGAATAAAATACCTAGGAATAAACCTGCCTAAGGAGGCGAAAGACTTGTACTCAGAAAACTATAAAACACTGATGAAAGAAATCAAAGCTGACATCAACAGATGGAGAGATATACCATGTTCTTGGATTGGAAGAATCAATATTGTGAAAATGACTGTACTACCCAAAGCAATCTACAGATTCAATGCAATCCCTGTCAAACTATGAATGGCATTCTTCACAGGATTAGGACAAAAAATTTTACAATTAGTATGGAAACACAAAAGACCCCGAATAGCCAAAGCAGTCTTGAGAAAGAAAAACAGAGTTGGAGGAATCAGGCTCCCTGACTTCAAACTATACCACAAAGCTACAGTAATCAAGACAGTATGGTACTGGCACAAAAACAGAAATATAGATCAATGGTACATGATAGAATGCCTAGAGATAAACCCACACACATATGGGCACCTAATTTACAGCAAAGGAGGCAAGAATATTCAATGGAGAAAAGACAGCCTTTTCAATAAGTGGTGCTGGGAAAACTGGACAGCTACATGTAAAAGAATGAAATTAGATCACTACCTAACACTGTACAGAAAAATAAACTTCAAATGGAATAAAAACCTAAATGTAAGACTACACACTATAAAACTCTTAGAGGAAAACATAGGAAGAACACTCTGACATAAACCACAGCAAGATCTTTTTTGACCCACCTCCTAGAGTAATGAAAATAAAAACAAAAATAAACAAATGGGACTTAATTAAACTTAAAAGCTTTTGCACAGCAAAGGAAACCATAAGCAAGACAGAAAGACAACCCTCAGAATGAGAGAAAATATTTGCAAATGAAACAACAGACAAAGGATTAATCGCTAAAATATACAAACATCCCATGGAGCTCAATATCAAAAAAACAAGCAATTCAGTTAAAAAATGGGCAGAAGACCTAAGTAGACATTTCATCAAGGAAGACATACAGATGGCCAAGAGGCACATGAAAAGATGCTCAACGTCACTAATCATTAGAGAAATGCAAATCAAAACTACAATGAGGTATCGCCTCACACCAGTCAGAATGGCCATTATCAAAACATCTAGAAACAATAAATACTGGAAAGGGTGTGGTGAAAAACTAAAACTGGAACTACCATATGACCCAGCAATCCCACTACTGGGCATATACCCTGAGAAAACCATAATTCAAAAAGAGACATGTACTGCCGTGTTCATTGCAGCACTATTTATAATAACCAGACATGGAACCAGCCTAAATGCCCATTGACAGATGAATGGATAAAGAAGATGTGACACATATATACAATGGAATATTAGCTATGAAAAGAAACGAAACTGAGTTATTTGTAGTGAGGTGGATGGACCTAGATTCTGTCATACAGAGTGAAGTAAGTCAGAAAGAGAAAAAAACATACCGTATGCTAACGCATATATATGGAACCCGCCCCCCCCAAAAAAAAATGGTACTGATGAACCTAGTTGCAGGGCAGGAATAAAGAGGTAGACATAGAGAGTGGACTTGAGGACATGGGGTGGGAGGGCGAAGCTGGGGCAAAGTGAGAGTAGCATCGACATATATACACTACCGAATGTAAAATAGTTGGCTGGTGGGAAGCAGCAGCATAGGACAGGGAGATCGGCTCGGTGCTTTGTGATGACCTAGAGGGGTGGGATAGGGAGGATGGGAGGGAGGCTCAAGAGGCAGGGGATATGGGGACATGTGTATGCATACGGCTGATTAGCTTTGTTGTGTAACAGAAACTAACACAGTATTGTGAAGCAATTATACTCCAATAAAGATCTATTAAAATAAATCAATCAATAAATAAGAGAATTTTATGGTTAGTAAAGGATACCTCATTAAGACAGTTAAAAAAAAAAGTTATGGGATTTGTCAAAAGGACTCAGGAGTTAGTTTGAAGAAGCTCCCACTGGCCAAATCTGGTTATTTGAGGATCACAATAAATAATGACAGTGGATTAAATCTGCTATGGAATAAAATAATCTCTGAGTGTATTTGACATGTAAATAAATTCATGAGTAAATAAATGGGGGAGAAGGGAAAGTTCTTCTTTCCCCATATTGCCAACTAATAAATGTAGAAGGGATGATGGATAGAACATCATAATTCTCCAAACATGGTAGTAATAGTTGGCTTAAGCAAGAATCACCAGTGATTATTAAGTCTGTGAAAGTTTGATGAGGCCTATGGTGTTGGCATAGTTACAGAGGAACTTCCCATAAATTATATATTGATTTCAAAGGGAAAAAGAGTACATTGGGGTAATCTGGCAGAACCACTTTAAGTGTGACTGTATTCATTTTCTATTGCTGTGTAACAATGCCCAGAAAGTTATTACTACAAATTTAGCAGCTTAAAATTACCTCATAGCTTGTGAGTCAGAAGCCTGGGCATTGCTTTGCAGGGTCCTCTGCTTAGGGTCTGATGACACTTTAACCCAGGGCTGGGTTATCTGGAGGCACGACTGTTGCAGGTCCACTTACTGCTTACGTGCTTGTTGGCTGCATTCCATTCCTTGTGGTTTAAGACTGACAGCTCCACTGTTTTGCTGGCCATTGGCGGGAGGAAGCCCTCAGTGCCTAGAGGCTGTCTCTGCTTCTTTGCAGGTGGCTTCCCCATTGTGGCCACTTGCTTCCTCACAGCCAGCAAGGGAGAGGGGGCTCCAGCAAGATGGAAGTTACCTCTTATGTAACATAATCACTTACTTGCAGTCACGAACATCCTGTCATCTTTGTTCTCTTGGTTAGAAGCAAGTCACAGGTCCTGCCTACTCTCAAGGGAGGGCACACAGGGCATGAACACGAGGTTGGGGTCACGGGGACACCTGAGTCTGTCTGCCACAGTATCAAAGTCAACATCACCAGTATTGGCACAAACCACCACCGTGTGCCTCTTGTCCCACTGAAAGGGACACAGCACTGCTTCTGAGGTATTCTGCCAAGTGTGCGGAACCTGAGGAGATGTGAGAGAGACCAGAGTCTGGCTGGTGCTCTTCACAAGTGTCATTGTCATGCAAGGCAGAGGAACTGCCCCAGATAAAAGGAGATGAATGAGACATGACAGCAAATGGGATGGGTGACCCTGGGTTAGGAAAAATAGCAACAAAGGACATATTTTGGGGACAGTTGGTGAAATTTGAGTATAGACTGTGGATTAGGTTGTATCAATGTTAAGTTTCCTGAGTTTGATAATTGTACTATGGTCATCTAAGACAGATCCTTATATTTAGGAAATAAACAGTACAATATTTGGAGAAGAGATGGGCATGATGTATGTAACTTACTCTCAGATGGTTTCAGGAGTTTGTGTGTGTGTGTGTGTGTGTGTTTGGGACAGAGAGAACATAAAGCAAATGGGGCAGAATATTAACTATTGATAAATTTGGGTGAAGAGTTAGGACTGTTGTTGAGACTTTTCTGTTAGTTTAAAATTATATTGAAATGAAAAGTTCTAAAAAACTCAAACGACAAGGGTGTTTATTGGCTCAAAAGCTGGAAGTCCAGAGGGGTGGGCTTTAGGGTTGGCTTTATTTAGCAGCTCAGCAATCTTAGGAAATAGCCAGGTTCTTTCCATCCTTCCGCTCTGTAGCCCATAGTGTCAGCTTCATCCTAAAGCTGGTTGCTCTGAGGTTGTAGATGGTTGCCAGTAACAGTCAGGGCTGCATGCTTTCTCATTGAGCCAATAAATATCCTTGCCATTCATGTCAGTTTAAGTTTTTTGGAAGTTTTCACTTTGACATAATTTTAAACTTAAAGAAAAAGTCTCAAGAAAAGTCTCGAGAATTTCTGTATTTCCTTTTTCTAGAGTTACCCACCTGGGGAGATAGTCACTCCCAGCAGACCTTTCTTTGTCTCCAGTTGACTCGGATACTGTGACTTGCCTGTTACTGAACTAGTCCTTGATAATGGATATAGGATTACACTGTATATTTTTCCTTTGGCGAGTGTGTGTGTGTGTCTATATAAAATTTGTTTTACAGGCATGGAATTATACGTATTGCTGTGGATATTGTGGATATTTTACATATCATTAAATATCTGATAATATAGCAGTTATATAGCATTAAGTTGTAAGGCTGTACATTTAACCAGTCCTTTGGGGTAGAACATTAGGATTCCAGTTTTTTTATATTATGAGTAATTCTTTGGTAAACAAACTAAATGTTACATCTGTGAATTTATCATAAGGAAATATTCAGAGAAGTGGAGTAGCTAGACCAAAGGGTTTACACATTTTTTAAGATGACATATTTCCAAATTGTTCACCCAAAAGATTGTGCCAATTTATGATCCTACAAATAATGTGAAAGAAAGAATGTTCATTTTTCTGAACAGTCAGTGATATTTTGAGTATCAGCATTTAAAAATATTTTCTAAATGGGTAGGCAGAAATGACATCTCATTAAAAAATATACACTTCTCTGATTGTCAGTGTGATTGTACTTCTAACAACACCAACAAAAACCATATTATTGATTATTTAAACTTTTTTAGTGATATGTTCATTCATGTCTTTTGCTTGCTTTTCTGTTGCGATATTCAACTTCGTGTTGGGTAAGAGCCCATTATTTGTTATGTCTTATTCTGTTGTATATGTTAGCAATGTTTGTAATCAATTTCTTGGCATTTTTACATTATATATGGTATTTTTGTCCTACAGAATTTACTTTTTTTATATCTTTATTGGAGTATAATTGCTTTACAATGTTGTGTTAGTTTCTTCTGTACAACAAAGTGAATCAGCTATATGTATACATATATCCCCATGTCCTCTCCCTCTTGAGCCTCCTTCCCACCCTCCCTATCCCACCCCTCTAGATCGTCACAAAACATCGGGCTGATCTCCCTGTGCTATGCAGCAGCTTCCCACTAGCTATCCATTTTACATTTGGTAGTGTATATATGTCAGTGCTACTCTCTCACTTTGTCCCAGCTTCCCCTTCCCCTGCTGTGTCCTCAAGTCCGTTCTTTATGTCTGCGTCTTTATCCCTGCCCTGCCACTAGGTTCATCAGTACCGTGATTTTAGATTCCATATATGTGTGTTAGCATACTGTATTTGTTTTTCTCTTTCTGACTTACTTCACTCTGTATGACAGACTCTAGGTCCATCCAACTCATTACAGATAACTCAATTTCGTTCCTTTTTATGGCTGAGTAGTATTCCATTGTATATGTGTGCCACATCTTCTTTATCCATTCATCTGTCGATGAACATTTAGGTTGGTTCCATGTCCTGGCTATTGTACGTAGTGCTGCAATGAACATGGCAGTACATGTCTCTTTTTGAATTATGGTTTTCTCAGGGTGTATGCCCAGTAGTGGGATTGCTGGGTAGTATGGTGTTTCTATTTTTAGTTTTTAAGGAACCTCCATACTATTCTCCATAGTGGCTGTATCAATTTACATTCCCACCAACTGTGCAGGAGGGTTCCTTTTTCTCCACACCCTCTCCAGCATTTGTTTCTAGATTTTTTGATGATGGCCATTCTGACTGGTGTGAGGTGATACCTCATTGTGGTTTTGATTTGCATTTCTCTAATGATTAGTGATATTGAGCATCTTTTCATGTGTTTGTTGGCAATCTGTATGTCTTCTTTGGAGAAATGTCTATTTAGGTCTTCCGCCCATTTTTGGATTCGGTTGTTTTTTTTTGATATTGAGTTGCTTGTATATTTTGGAGATTAATCCTTTGTCAGTTGCTTCATTTGCAGATATTTTCTCCCACTCTGAGGGTTATATTTTCGTCTTGTTTATGGTTTCCTTTGCTGTGCCAAAGCTTTTAAGTTTCATTAGGTCCCATTTGTTTATTTTTGTTGTCTTACAGAATTTTAAAAATGGATTATTTCTTTGCTCTTAAATAGGCAAGAAGTCCTTTCCATACCATTGGCAGATACATTTTCACATGTTTTCTAGTACTTTAAAAAGTAAATTTTAGTCTTACCTGAAAATTTGGGGATGGTTCAACGTGAATGATGCTATTTTATTGATTTCTAAGACATTAACTAACGATTCTTCTACTTTTCTTCACTGATTTGAAATGGAATGTTTGTTATCTATATTTATATATACTAAGGTTAATTTATGGGCTTATTTTTTGTTATTGCCCTGTTGATCATAAAGTACTAACCTTAATTTGGGACATCTATTTACAGATAAATAACGATAACTTAAAACTATGTATTTTTTCATCAAAATAGATTTTATTGATAACATTAGGTAATAATTGCATTTAAAAAGCTTATTCTGTCATTTAAACTTTTGTTAAATTGGTAGTTATTTTGGCTGGTGAAGTTTCATTGTTATTTTTTTTTTAAACCAAAAAACATGTAATCAGTGATTTACGTTAAAGATATGTTGGGACAGATACAGCCTGAAAGCAAGTGGTGATAGAAGTACATTTTGGGGGGCTTCCCTGGTGGCGCAGTGGTCAAGAATCTGCCTGCCAACGTATGGGACATGGGTTCAAGCCCTGGTCAGGGAAGATCCCACGTGCCGCAGAGCAACTAAGTCTATGTGCCAACTGCTGAGCCTGCACTCTAGAACTCACAAGCTACAACTGCTGACGCCTGTGCACCTAGAGCCTGCGCTTCGCAACAAGAGAAACCACCGTAATGAGAAGCCTGCGTACCGCAAGGAAGAGTAGCCCCCGCTTACTGCAACTAGAGAAAGCCTGCGCCCAGCAAAAAAAAAAAAAGTACACTTTTTCATTTATGTGGTCATTGAGATGTAATTTGAATTTTATGTACTCTCCAAAGGAGATCTTAGGCAGAATTCAGAATATTTCTTTTAATAAAGAACCAGGAATTTAGGGAGTATTCTTGAAAGAATTATTGCTTCCAGCATAATTTGAAAGGAATTTTAGGTTTGAAGTGTCTGTCTTATAATCATTGTACAGTTCTAATTTAGTTTGAAAAATAAATGTGTATTTTAGGAAGACATAATTATACCAACGACATATAAGAAAAATATGTTAGGAGTGAATGATATAGATATTACTTTGTTTTCTTATTTTATACCACATATTTAAAAAAATTTCAACTATACCCTTTAGTTCGGTGACTCAAGCTAGTGTCTTGTGTAGAATCCAAAGTATGTGGAGTCTCTGTCGCCTCTGCACAAGCACGCTGGCCGGTGGCCCTGGCTCTCCTCACCACCGCCTCCACTCCGGTGCTTTCCAGTCCTGGGCTGGATGGGAGTGAAGGTGGGGAGCCAGGGGCAGGGAGGGCCACACACCGAGCGCTATGCAGTCATCTGGTCATCTGTGCCATTTGAGTCCACTCTTTTCCTCTTCCTCCAGCCTGCATAGTTAGTTATGCCCTCTAGAAAGCAGAGCAAAGAAGTTAAGCAGCTGTTGCAGGCAGGTGAGCAGATGTAAAAAAAATAAAAATAAAATGGTGGGGACCATATCTACTCTGCTTTTTTGAATACTCTGAGTGCAAGAGAAGCCAGCTGTGGAGGTTGTTAGTATTTAATTCTCAGCAGATTATCACTATGCAGGGTTTCCTTTTTTTCCAAACATTCCTTTAAGCAGTTGAACTATTTTGGAGGCCCTGAGATGAAATCATTTGTTTGGCAAATGCTGAAAAATGGCAGGTGCAGAGATAATAGTACAGCTTCTCCTTAGTTTTTGGCACCAGTTTGGAGAGGAAAGCTGTTCTGGCTCATACCTGTGGGTGAGTCTTCAAGGTCTATCAGCAGGGGTTAAAGCAGAGCCTGATCACTCCCTGTCTCACCCCAGACGTCTCTTACCTGTGGGTGGTGCCTGATTCGCTGGGATTTCAGACCTGACGGCTTCTTTAGTTCTTCAGGCTTGCTCCAAAACACGGGCCCAGAAAAGAGGGAGAGTGGCCCCAGTGGGTGGGCTCTCTTCCGACCAGGGACTGCAAATAAGCCAGGTGGTTGAGATAACTGTGTGTGAGAGAGAGAGACAGACTACAGTTGCAAAAATGAAATTCAGAGTAGAAGTTTTGAGGTAAGAGATGATGCAAATGGGGTACTTTGGTTATTGTAAAGGAGCAAAGGAAGAAAGACAGGAAGGCCTGTGTCACGAGCTGTTGTTATTGGCTAGAATAAAGTAATAGGGTAGTGAGGATTGGAGCAGGCTTTTCGTGGTCACTCCTTCCAGGTGGAGGAGGAAATAGGGAAGGGGTTACAGGCAGTGCATTCCTGCACCTGTGCTGTTAGGGTCTCATCTCCACATTGATCTTAAAGAACATGCAATAGACGGTTACAAAGTCAATGACAAAAGTCGTATCTCCCAGCTGTGTGTTTTGTGAATTGACACATCATTTTAAATATTAATATTAACCATGTGTTAACAAAATTAGGTGTGATTTTAAATTAGGTTCAGTGCCACAGTCATTGTAATATAAGAATTTTATACAAGCCATGGATTTCTCCTCCTAATGACATTTCAAGTGAATATCTGACATGAGTAATAAATTACAATTGTTTATGTGATTTACACTGTTAGGATATTTCCTGTTTCTCTTTGAACTTTGTAGGAAAAAAGATTTCTTCCTAAGTTTGTGTGTAACAGAGGTTTAAATAATCAAAGTGGCTAGATTGATACTTATATTTGATTGTTCCTACCTTTTTAAAAGAAAACTGGAAGTGGTATGGTGAAGGAGAAAAATGAAATGTCTGTGAAATGAAAAAGGCAACATAAGTGTAAGAAATTAAAACTATTTCAAGAGTTGGTGATGAGTTTTTTTTTTTTAAATAAATTTATTTATTTATTTTTGGCTGTATTGGGTCTTCGTTGCTGCACGCGGGCTTTCTCTAGTTGTGGTGAGCGGCGGCCACTCTTTGTTGCGGTGCACGGGCTTCTCATTGCTGTGGCTTCTCTTGTTGCCGAGCACAGGCTCTAGGCACGCGGGCTCAGTAGTTGTGGCTTGCGGGCTCTAGAGCGCAGGCTCAGTAGTTGTGGCGCACGGGCTTAGTTGCTCCGTGGCATGTGGGATCTTCCCAGACCAGGGCTCGAACCCGTGTCCCCTGCATTGGGAGGCGGATTCTGAACGACTGTGCCGCCAGGGAACCCCTGGTGATGAATTTTTAAGGTGAAAGCAAAGGGAAAATTATTGTTTTGGTTTATTTGGCAGATGAAATAAGAGCAGACTCTAGCCTTCTTTCCTGGCTTTTATTTTGCCCTTCAGTTCTTTTCTTTCACTGAAAGATGGGTGATATTGGGCTTCCTCTTTCCTGGCTATTTGGCTTTAGTAGAAAGCTCCCTGTCCCTCCACAGTCAGACCCAGCTGCGTGTCTGCCCTTGACAGCCCGGAGTGAGACTGTCTGACCTGCTCTCCTGGGCAGGCCATTGTGCAGCTCCCACAAAGGCTCCTTGTAAGGCAGGTTTAGTGTGTCAGCCCTGCATTGTGAGCCTGGTTGGTCTGTGTAATTGCTGTCTCCTCCAATCCCTCCCCACCTTTATTTTCTTGTGGCAAATTGATCAAAGTGATGTGGGATAAATGTGACTCACTGGGTACATGAAGCACATTTTAAAAAATTGAGGTATCGTTAATGTACAATATTATGTAAGTTTCAGGTATACAATGTAGTGATTCACAATTTTTAAAGGTTATATTCCATTTATAGTTATTATAAAATATTGGCTATATTCCCTGTGTTGTACTATATATCTTTGTAGCTTATTTTACGCATAGTAGTTTGTACCTCTTAATCTGCTACCCTTATCTTGCTCCTCCCCCCTTCCCTCTTCTCACTGGTAACCACTAGTTTGTTCTCTATATCTGTTAATCTGTTTCTTTTTTGTTAATATTCACTAGTTTGTTGTATTTTTTAGATTCCACATATAAATCACATTACACAGTGCTTAACTTTCTCTGTCTGACTTATTTCACCCAGCATAATGCCCTTCAAGTCCATCCATGTTGTTGCAAATAGCAAAATTTCGTTCTTTTTTATGACTGAGTAGTATTCCATTGTATATATGTACCACATCTTCTTTATTCATTCATCTGTTGACAGACACTTAGGTTGCTTCCATATATTGGCAATTGTAAATAGTGCTGCTATGATCACTGGGGTGTATGTATCTTTTCGAATTATAGTTTTGGGGTTTGTTTGTTTTTTCAGATACATATCCAGGAGTGGAATTGCTGGTCATATGGTAGTTCTGTTTTCAGTTTTTTGAGAAACCATAAGGCACATATTAAGAGCAGCTTCTGCAGTGCCAGAAGTGGTATGCTTGTCTTAGAGCTCTGACCTTCTGCAAGTATTTGTCCTCAGTGCTTCTGTAGCACTTTGTCATCTCTGCTAAAGTTTCCTCACCCTGTCACGCTTTCTGTTTGCATGTCTGTCTTCTCCGCTTGATTGTGAGCCCTTTCAGGGCAAGGACTGTGCCTTATTTATCTTTTTTTTTTTTGTCATGAATGTTCAAAACAACTTTATTCATAATAGTCAAAAACTGGAAACAATCCAGCTGTCAGCCAACTGGTATATCCACATCATGGATATTACTCAGCAAGAAAATATTGATACACACAACTTGGATGAATCCCCAGGGAGTTATGCTGAATGAAAAAGCCAATTCCAATCTAGAGACTGTCACACAGAGTGAAGTAAGTCAGAAAGAGAAAAACAAATATCATATATTAACGCATATATGTGGAATCTAGAAAAATGGTACAGATGAACCGGTTTGCGGGGCAGAAATTGAGACACAGATGTAGAGAACAAAAGTATGGACACCAGGGGGGGAAAGCCGCAGGGGGTTGTTGGTGGTGGTGTGATGAATTGGGAGATTGGGATTGACATGTATACACTGATGTGTATAAAATTGATGACTAATAAGAACCTGCTGTATAAAAAAAAATAAATAAAATATAATTCAAAAATTAAAAAAAAAAGTTCTTTTCAAAGCTTATATTGCATAGAAAGTCATCCAGGAGACTGATAGAAGTGGTTGTTTCTGAGAAGGTCTGGAAAACTGGGGGTCTGGGGTGGGAGGGGGACTTCCTGTGTATTCTCTTGTACTGTCTGAACTTTTTTTCATCATGAATTTGTATTAACTTTCTTTCTAATATGCATTACTTTTAAAATTTTTTAAAAACACTTTTTAAATATTAAGAAGTTTTAAAATAAAAATACTTTAAAGAATAAAAAAAATAAAAAAAATTAAAATAAAGAAAAAGCCAATTCCAAAAGGTTATTAACTATATGATTACATTTATATAACATTTCTGAAATGACCAAAGGATATAAATGGAGAACAGATGAGTGCTTGTCAGGAGTTAGGAGTGAGGGAAGGTACAAGAGGGCAGGGGGGTGGGTATAAAAGGGCAACACAAGGGATCCTCCTGGTGATGGAACTGCTCTGTATCTTGACTGTGATGGTTCACACAGGAACCTGCACACATGATAAAACTGAGTAGAACACGTGCCTCATTTATCTTTGTATCCATATTTCAGTGCCTGGTAAAAGGCAGGCATTCAGTAAAGGTTAGTTGGATAATTGTTTTAAAAACACATATACAACTCTAGGTGTCTGCTGTTTGCCAGAGCCAGTGATAGAAGATTTTTTTTAAAAATTTATTTATTTTTGCCTGCATTGGGTCTTCGTTGCCGCGCGTGGGCTTTCTCTAGTTGTGGCAAGAGGGAGCCACTCTTTGTGGTGGAGCACGGGCTCTAGGTGCGCGGGCTTCAGTAGTTGTGGCTTGTGGGCTCTGGAGCTCCGGCTCAGTAGTTGTGGCGCACGGGCTTAGTTGCTCCGCGGCATGTGGGATCTTCCCGGACCAGGGCTCAAACCCGTGTCCCCTGCATTGGCAGGCGGATTCTTAACCACTGCGCACCCAGGGAAGTCCCCAGTGATAGAAGATTTACCCGTGTAGTTTTCTTTAAATAACACTTGGCCCTGTGGAAAGGCTTCTAATCTACTTTGGATTGTTTATACTGACTTCTATAATAAGTGGGAAAGGTTAGAAAATAAAGATAAGCAAAAAAAAGAAAAAAGTCAGCTGCAACCCCATTCCCCAGCAATGCTGTTAGCATTTTGTAATTTTATCTTTATTCCCATGGAGATTTGTATGTTTTCCATAAGAGTTATATCACATGTGAACATACTGGTTTGCAACCTGATTTTTTTGTCTAGCTAGCTCAGTGCATAATAGATGCTCGATAGATACTTGTTTAAAGAATACTTTCCGTGTTATCAAATATATTTTAGTATCATATTTTGTTTGCATAGTGTTCTATTATATGGATATTTATTCTACTTTATCAATACTCTATTATATGGATATAATTTATTTAACCAATCTTGCATTACTCAATGTTTAGGGTAGTTATTTATTCACTTAATAGAGTATTTAATCATGCATGTCTCTCTCATTTCATCCCTTTCCCATCCTATTCTTTACTTTGGTAATGTTGATCCACCTTTAAGGCTTTGACAACTTCATCTTTCTTTCACTTCCAGATATTTGCATTGCTCTTCCTTCTGCTCATAGCACACTTCCTGCTTTGCCTAGCTAAGCCTAAGCTTATTATTCCTTCTTCTTGAAAGTTTTCCCAGACTGAATTAGTTGACCCTTCAGTGTGCTTGATAGGTGGCGTTTTGTACTTGCTCCTGGAAGCACTCAGTCTGCTGTATTTTAATTGCATGCTTGCTTAAGTGTGTCTCCCACTAGATTATGAACTCCTTCAGGAAAGGGACTATGTCTTATTTCTGATTGTATTTCTCAGCCCTAAGTGCAGTGCCGGGTATATAGGACAGACTTCTTAGTAAATATATTTTTGAATGAATGAATGCATGAAAAACCCCTCAGTTTCCAATGTTCATCATTAAGTGATGATCTTTAACAATCTTGTATTTTTATTAGATAAGCATGATAATTAATAATACCTTTTATTTGTAAAGTGGTTTTTAGTGTACAAAATATTTTCAACTCTTATTTTGTATTGTTAAATTTATTGGTATTATGCATTGCAAATGAATTGATCTGTTATTTGAATACTTAATATATTAGTCTTTATTGATAATTAAGCAATAATGTTAGTAATTCTCATATCTGTAGTCTTAACTTTTCTAAGTAGAGAATTTGCTTTCTAAACAAATTTCAGTTAATAGGTTATATTATTTATATTTTAAGCCTGTCTTAAGTAGTAATTAGATATAAACTCTGATGAAACTTTTGTAATTATGGTATTATTTTGATTTAAAACTATAGCATGAAGCTGAAGGCTCTTATTTTTTGTATCTAATGGCTCGTAATAATTGGGCTTTGATCAGGTAACAAGAAAAATAACCATAAAACAAATATTTGGATACGGGTCAGAGAACCTAATAGTAGCAGAAAATAAGAGCACTTGATTAGGCTTATAAGATAGTAGCAGTGAATTCTTCACAGTTCTCTGCATTGTCATTAATTGACAATTATCCTTTCTTTTCCTTCTTTTTTCATCTTACTAACTCCTTCCAGTAGTGATCCCACTGGGAAGCAGCACAGCCTTGGGGTGAGGGCAGCCCTGGTGGGGTCCCCAGAGGAACTTTGTCAGCCGCTCTGCCCTCTCCCCACACGGCAGTCCCGTTGCCATCCGTGGTGAGCGTAGACTATGGTGTGTGCAGACAGGCGCGGGCTGGGAGCCGCTGCTCTGCAGGAAGACTGCTGGGGTGGAAGGGACACCAGGCGTGGGGTCTGCCACTGGTTAGTTGTGTGAATTTAGGCAGGTTGTCCTACCTGTCTTCGCCTTCATCTTTCTTTCTGTAAAAGAAAGGAATTGAATTAGATGATCTGTAAACTCAGAAATGATCTGATTTTTCTGATGACCAAATATACAAGAAAAATCTTTCCCTTGAGAGAAGACACATGAATGAAAAAGGGGATTATTCCTTTGTGTAAAACGTGATAATATTACGTTTGTTTAACAGATTATTAGTATTTTCATACATTGTAAAAGCCCTTCAAATGAATCTTCAGTAATTAAAAACTGCTGACAATTCTTTATTATCTCGGAATAAGGAAAATCCTGGTGAATTCTTTTCTTTATAGTCAAGCTTTTGAATCTAGGACAGTGATCTCATCTGGCCTCATTGTTTTAAATATCATCTCGGTGCTGACGGCTTACAACTTGATATCTGTAACCTGCATTGCTCCCCTGAAATTGCCTGCCAATTTACTGGTCCTCTGAGAAATCTAACAGGCATCTCAAACTTAATCTGCCTAAAACTGAATTCCTGATCCCCTCCCCACGAAACCTGTTATTCCTAGAGTCTAACATATTTGATCAAGACAGAAACTTTGGTGTCCTCATTGATTCCTGATACAACCAGGAGCTGCCCACCTCTCGCCAGCACTCCTTCCTCCTGCCCTTATTCTGCCAGAGTCCCAGAGCCAGAAGCTCTCATTTTTAGTTGTAAGTTATGTCATTGTCATTCCTCTACTCACAACCTTCAGTGGCTCCCTATCTCCCTCAGTGTAAAAGGCAGAGTCCTTAGAGCAGTCGGCAAGGTCCCGTGCGCCTGGTGCTCCATTACTTCTCATTCATACTCTCGCTTGCTTTTCTTCAGACATACTGGCCACCTTGCTGTTGACAGGATATTCCAGGCACACTTCCTCCTCAAGGCCTTTGCACTGGCTGTTCCTTCTGCCCGAAACTCTCTCCCCAGATATTCACATACTGCCCTCTCACCTCCTTCCAGTTGCTCCTGTGTAACCATCCTGGTGTAAGGCCTACACTGACTGTCCTGCTCACATTGCAGGCTGCTCCCACCACCACCCTGGCACTTCACACGGCATTTTCCCCCACAGCACACAGCACCTTCTAATAATACTGTAATTTATTTATTAGTCTTGTTGTCTCTCTTTCTTTCTTCTAGAAAGTCGGCTTTGGAGGGCAGAGACTTTCGTCTGTTTGTTTCATTGCTGTGTCAGTGGCTTTGTGATATTTGGCAAATAACTTAACCTGTAGAATCTCTTTTCCCATCTGTAAAAATAGAGATGATAATAAGGGATTATATATTGTTTATAGATACCATTTTGACTGAGTACTCCCCAGTGAGTGTATATTAAAGCTGAAGAGGTCATGGGCGTTGCGTAACCCATTTCACAAACTGTATACAGTAGCGTGTGCAGAAGGAGGTCCTTGACTCAAGCAGGGTGCTGTGTGGCCCGGGAGGCTGCAGTGCTCCTGCTGCTAGTGCTGCAGGGGCCTCCCTGGGGGTCTTCTCACTCCTTTTCTCCCTGCTGCTGCCGCACAGCTGGCTGTGGAGACTCCGTAGTGCCTGTGCTGCCTTCCGCTGCTCAAGGCTCCGAGGGCTCTGGGGTGGGCGTGGGGCTCAGACTACTTTTTCACTTTCTTTTCTTTTCTTTTCTTTCTTTTAACATCTTTATTGGAGTATAATTGCTTTACAATGGTGTGTTAGTTTCTGCTTTATAACAAAGTGAATCAGCTATACATATACATATGTCTCCATATCTCCTCCCTCTTGAGTCTCCCTCCCTCCCACCCTCCCTATCCCACCCCTCTAGGTGGTCACAAAGCACCGAACTGATCTCCCTGTGCTATGTGGCTGCTTCCCACTAGCTATCTATTTTACATTTGGTAGTGTATATATGTCCATGCCACTCTCTCACTTTGTCCCAGCTTACCCTTCCCCCTCTCCGTATTGCACTTTATTTTCAATTTAAATAGTCGATTGTGGCCTAATATTGGAATTGTTTATAACTTCTACGGGAAAAATTAATTTCTAGTTTTCAGACTGCACTGAAAGGGAACTTTGGAACATAACCCATTCAGAAGTTAGGAGATGCCTTTTATTTATTTATTTATTTAACATCTTTATTGGAGTATAATTGCTTTACAATGGTGTGTTAGTTTCTGCTGTATAACAAAGTGAATCAGCTATACATATACATATATCCCCATATCTCCTCTGTCTTGCATCTCCCTCCCACCCTCCCTATGATCTCCCTGTGCTATGCAGCTGCTTCCCACTAGCTATCTATTTTACATTTGGTAGTGTATATATGTCCATGCCACTCTCTCACTTCGTCCCAGCTTACCCTTCCCCCTCCCTGTGTCCTCAAGTCCATTCTCTATGTCTGCGTCTTTATTCCTGTCCTGCCCCTAGGTTCTTCAGAACCATTTTTTAGGAGTTGCCTTTTAGAATGACGTTTTCATTGTTACGTAGGAAAAATGTTACTAAGAGAGGCAAGATTAAAATATCCTAATATCCCAACTAGTCCTGAAAGTGTATTTATTATGCATCTAAGCTTTTAAAAATGCAAATCTCTGTTCTTTATCAATATAAATTTGCTTTATGGAGATAAATTGAATATGAACAGACAATGGAAAAGTACTTATTTTGATAACCTAATATCATTGTCACATTAAACCACTCTCTATGTAGCAAGGTTAATTTAATCCTTAAAGAAATGTGTTTCCTGCTTCCCTGTTTTGACACAGATGAGCGTGAGTGTTGAGGTGGTGGCTGTGACTCCATTAGAACCAGCAGGAGCCGGCAGTTGGTTATTAGCAGCTGTCCTTGCCCTGACTCTTCTCAGGTTGTCCTGTTTTGTTTGTTTTTTCAGTTTAGCACAGAAGCTTTTTGCTTCATAAGTTATGAGGTGTGAACCACTCAGAATGAGCTCATTTTTCATAAGAGCAACTTCAGTAGCCCCTGGGGCTGAGAGAGACATTTCATGTATGGTGGAAATTTTTGTGCCTCTTCTGTCCTGTCTGAGTGCATGTTTGAAGAGAGGTCGTAGAAAGAGTGTGCCTGCCTTCTCTACAGAAACCCCAAAGGGACAGGCCACCTTCGGACCTCTTCCCTAGGTCCCCAAGTGGTGTGATCTGTGGTCACGAGTGTTCCTTCTTTTTCGCTTGCTGTTCTGGCTTTAGCTCTGTTGCCTTTGACTGTGTGAATAGGGCTGCACGGTGGTTAAGTTCATGGGCTTTGAGGCAGACTTAGGTTTGAGTTCTGGCTCTGTTGCTTACTGAATCTCAGTTTTTTCATCTTTCGAATTGGGAGGGGGTAGTATGCATACTACCTGTTTAATGGTACTGTGATGAGAATTCAGTAAGATGTGCATGAGAATGTTTAGCCTAGGCCCCTGCATGTATAAATAAGCTCAACACATGTTAGCTATATGATAAAAATCTACTTCAAGCTGCATTTCTGTTTTCACTCTTTCAACAAGACTATGAATAACTAGCCGTGTTCTCTGCTGGTGCTGAGAATACAATGACCAAAACAGGTGTGAGCCAGACCACACTGAGTCCGGTGAGAAAGATGGTTGTGCCATGGAACTTGTCAATTATTAGAAGCAAGCTTTTTACCTAATCTCAAGTGGAAAAAGAAATTTAAATTGAAGCAGGGATAAAGTTTTAAATTGAAAGCTTAATAAAGAATTCTGAAGTTAAAAAAAAGATTTAGGAAAATCAGTGTAGTTTTCCAGAGTTTTGAATAAAAGTGCTTCCACAAGCTGACAGATTTGCCTGTAAGGACAATTAGTAGGTCAACACTGGACAAGTAAGGAAGGGAGGAGAAAGAACGAGGTCTGTGAAGTAGACTGGAGCAAGTCCATGGAGCTTAAAAAAAAAAAAAAAAGTGGGACAAGGAGAGCAATTGTGAGCTGTAAAGTGAAGTCAGTAGTTTTCCAGCACAGAAGCCATAACCTCCGGTGGCAGAATCAGAATTTAACAACTGGTTTTGAAAGAAAGAGTATTCGGTTTAGAAATAAAAACCTCTGCTATTAAACATGTGATAATCATATTCATATTTTGGTAGCCTATTTGTTTTAGTAATATGTAAAAGTATGCTATTAACTCTAAGTAGTACATTTTTTACATTGTAGTAACGTTTACTGTAGTGAACATATTGAGTACGTTGATACGTTTCCCTGGAAAAATCTTAATGCAAAAAATTTTTATCTTATCTCCTTTTTTCTCTGTTAAAATTAGGCAATTTTAGAAACAACTAAATAGTCATTAGCTGATAAATGGGTGAATAAAATGAGGTACCTTCACACAATGTAATGTTGTTTGGCAATAAAAAGAAATGAAGTAGTGACACATGGATGGAGCGTGTAGTGAGACACGCTAAGTGAAAGAAGCTGGTCACAAAAGATCACATATTGTATGACTCCATTTGTATGAAATGTCCAGAATAGGTAAATCTATAGAGACAGAAATTAGTTTAATGGTTGTCTACTGGGGGGGGAAGAGGATGGGGTTGGGGAAAAATGGTGACTTCTAATGGGTCTGGGGTTTCTTTTGGGGTGATGAAAATATTGTAAAATTGATTGTGGTCATGATTGCATAACTGTTAATATGAAAACCCACTGAATTATCCACTTTAAATGGGTGAATTGTGTGGTATGCGATTATATCTTAAGAAAGCTGTTAATTTTTTTTTTAATTAAACAATTTTAAGGAATTCCTGACTTCAGAAAGCAAAGGTGTTGAATAGATCATTTATACTGAGCTGGATTCTCCCTAATACCTAAGTCAGGGGACACCAACTCCAGTGCATGCTGATCACTTAAGGAGTCATTACAGTGTGGAGTCCCAGACCCTCCCTTGCAGGTTCTAATTCAGCAGGACTGGGAAGGGCTGGGACTCTTTTTTTTTTTTTTTTGCGGTATGCGGGCCTCTCACTGTTGTGGCCTCTCCCGTTGCGGAGCACAGGCTCAGCGGCCATGGCTCACGGGCCCAGCCCCTCTGGGGCATGTGGGATCTTTCCGGACCGGGGCACGAACCCGTGTCCCCTGCATCGGCAGGCGGACTCTCAACCACTGCGCCACCAGGGAAGCCCGGGCTGGGACTCTTTTTAACTGGTACCCCAAGGAATCAGCTGTTCTCTGTATCAGAAATTGAGAACGACTCAGGGAGATGGTTCTCTTAGAATGTTTTCCTGGGTCTGTTGATCCAGCCTTTGTTTTTATTCAGTTGCTCTGGCTGCCTTATGAGTACTAAGATATATATTTAGCAATTTATTTAGAGTTTGAAATTACATCAGAACCACTCTAGCATTGCCTTATTACAGACCAGGCAGCTGAAGCCAGGGAAGTTAAATTTTTTCTTGATCGTCTCAGAGCTACTAAGTGGGAGAATTGGAATCCAGATTTCGGTCTGCTTTTGCCCAATCCAGTAGTCTTTCCATTCATCTTGTAGAATCTTATTTTGTATATAATAATCCCTTACCACCCCATGACCTCCACAGATTTAGGTACTACCTGCTTTTTAGTGGCTCTGCCTCTTTATTGGCTCTGTGACTTTGAACAAATTGCTTAAATTCTCTGTGCTTCAGTTTCTTAATCAGAAGGAAACAGGGTAAGAATAATGCTTACTTGATAGAACTGCTGTGATGATTTAATGATACAGAGTACACGTGGAGTGCTTGGCATAGTCTCTGGCACATGGTTCATGCTAAGTAAATGTTAGCTGTCATTTCTAATAATAGACTCAGACAGTATTTGCTTTCTTTAAGGGTCTAGATTCAGGAATATCTTTAAAAGGACAGTTAAATGAAATATGCATTTTCTCAACATATCTACATTATAAATTTTCTGACAGGCCTTATAATTTTTCTGATGATAAACCCAGAGCAGTGATTATCAAATTTATTCAGAGGATGGAGTCATCATGCTTGTTATAGAACACATGATAAACTGTCTTATAAACTCGAAATAATTTTACTAGCAGAGAATGACTTTATTGTATCTATATAATATAAATTCCCTTTAAGCGTACATATCCATGAGAAGGCTATAGAATGAAGCCTAATCAACTCCTTGTAAATAGATGTTATTTTAAATTTGCATGTTTGATCATCTGCTAGTAAAAGTATATTAGATGGATTTGAGAGAATTGTCTTCATTAATTCAAGCATTTCTGTGATTTAGAAGAGGCTATTATTCTTGGGTCTTGGTGGCATGATGCTTCATTCCAGCCTGTGGGATACCAAGGTAACCTGGGATCTTGGTTCAAGAACCGTTGTTTTATGGGCATAGGAATGAATGTAGGCATGGGTCAAACCAAATTTGTTGTGCGAATAACAGTTTACTCTGTAGGGCTTAATGTTTTAGGATTATGGTGGCAAAATAACTGAGTTGTGAAAAATGATTTTTATGTTTTTTGTAATTTAAAATTTATAAAAGTAATATAGGCTCTTACAAAAAATTCACATAATACAGAAAGAAACGGTTTGCCAAGCTCTTCTAGTCTCACTTACCAGAGGTAACTGTTAACAGTTTGTATATTCTTCTAGATAAATGTATATGTATACACAGGCATATATGTTTACTATACACATATTTCTTTTGTATATCAGTGTTTTTATGCAGCTGCCTTTTAAACCATAATACATGCTGGGCATCTTTTTATGTATTGATACACATAGAGCTGCCTCATTGTGTACCTCATTGATGGAACACTAACAGGCTTGAAAGCTACAGTATGCTAGGCACTGTTCTAAGCTCTTTGCATATATTGTTACCTCATTTTATCTTCACAAGAACCTTATGAAGTAGGTACAGTTATTATCCCCATTTTATACATGAGCTGACAGGCATAGAGATATGTGAGGCAACTTTTCCAACAACACATGAGTAATGAAGCTAGGATGTGAACCCAGGCAAGTAACTTTAGAGACTGCCTTTTTAACCAAAACATGACATTTCGCTATGGACAGACATCACATTATTTTCCGTTTTTCATTATAACTTTTTATTTGTTTATTTATTTATTTAATTCTTGACTGCGTTGTATATTGGCGTGGGCTTTCCCTGGTTGTGGCAAGCAGGGGCTATTCTTCGTTGCGGTGCGCGGGCTTCTCACTGCGGTGGCTTGTCTTGTTGCGGAGCCCGGGCTCTAGGCTCACGGGCTTCAGTAGTTGCAGCACACAGGCTCAGTACTTGTGGCTCGTGGGGTCTAGAGCACAGGTTCAGTAATTGTGGTGCACTGGCTTAGTTGCTCTGCGGCATGTGGGATCTTCCCAGACCAGGGTTCGAACCCGTGTCCCCTGCATTGGCAGGTAGGTTCTTAAACACTGCGCCACCAGGGAAGTCCCATTATAACTTATTTTTTGGTAAATGTTTTATTAATTTTTTTAGCCTTTACCTTATGAGTGGAAGGAATAACTAGCTTTCAGCAAAGGAGAGGATTATCTGAATTTTCTTTCTGAATTATATTTCGCTATGACATCTAAATTGTTGCTGTTGTTGTAAGCCTTCTGTCTGGTGGGACCCTAGCTATCCCTTTCTTTTCTCTCTGTCTCTCAAAGTTTCTTCGTTTTCCAGTTTCTCTAACTTTTGCTTTTCTAATGAAAAATTATGCTTATTCTTTGAAGGGTGACATGTTTTACTACTCTAGTGTCACACACAAGCATGTACATGTGTGTATGTGTATGTTTTCCATTTGGCTGGTTCATCATATTATTCAGACACTCTTCATCTAATATTTTTGTCTGTTTTCTAAGTTTCTGAAGGAAATGTTTTAAAATTTCCTATTGTGACTAAGGACTTATCATTTTCACTTTGTAATTCTGACAGTTTTAGTTTTAGGTAAAATATTTGTGGTTATATTTTAAGGCTATATTTTTTGGTACATGCAAGTTCATAATTATTATTTTTTGAGATGCCCCTTTTTACCCTTTTAAATAATCCTTTCCTTAAGTTCTCATTTTTGGATATTAACACTGTTACTGTGGCTTTCTTCTGATTTGCATTTTTCTGGAATGCACGTTTCCCTCCTTTTATTTTAAGCCTTTCTGTGTTGTTTTAGGTGTAATTGTGAATAGTATGTTGCTAGATTATCTCTTTTTAAAATCTCATCTGAGAGTCTTTTTCTTTTTATAGACATGTTTCACCTGTTTACATTTATTATTTCTGATATATTTGAACTCATTTCCTTTATCTTATTTTGTGTTATCTACTTGTCACGTTTTGATTTAGATCTGCCAACCCCCTTTTCCTACCTTCTTCAAAAATCACATATGGCAATATCAGTCATGCACTCCTACATGGAAGCATTCAGCTAAAATAGTAGCTGCTGCCTCTTTTTAGGAGCTGTACTCTCCAGTTTGCCACAGTCCTCACGTGGATGTTCAGTATATCTCTGTGATCCCTATACTAAGTTCCATCAGTGTAGGGTCCAGACTGTGTCTGTTTCCTTTACCACTGTACCCCTAGCACCAGGCATGATACCTGGTACATAGGTGCTCAGTGAACATTTATTGAATGAATCAATTAATGGATAGGTGATTATTAGAATTATCTAGGTAGCTTTAAAATGTACTCATACCTGGCCCCATACCCTGGAGATTTTGATTTGGTAGGTCTGATATGGAGCCTGGATACATATGTTAAGAAACAAACAAAAAATTCCACCAGATAATGTGATTATCAGCTAGATTTGGAATAATCTGGACTGATGTTTTATGGACATTTTTTATCTTGAGACAACTTGTGACTCTCATGGTATAGTTAATAATTAAGTGAAACACTGATCCCCTAAAGCAAGGAAACATACCACATTTTAGCGCTCTCTCTTTTTTAAGTTATACCTGGTTATCACCATTTGAAGAACACTAAAGTAGCAATGGTAAATTTTTCCTTTTTTCTCAAATAATTCTTTCAGCTTTCCTGCATCTTTTTCATCTGCCCTACAGGAGATGGTTGGGCTGAACATGCCTCTGGGCCTTTATATCAACAGTGTCAATCATTGGAAACGTTCGGCAGAGGGATGAAAGCCCGGAATGAGTGTCTGGGCTGGTGGTCTTAGGTTTCTTCCTGTTTTTAAGATACTGATTCTCTTAGCTGACATTCATCATGGTTTATAGTATATAGAACTGACTAGGATTCAGAGGACTTGATTCTGATTTTTGTTTACTCTCTTGTACGCATGATATTGTTTTGAGTTGTCATTTGTGGAGTAAGGAAATTAACTTACTTTCAAGGAGCAAACTTCGTGGGAATGTGAATCTTTTAGATTTGCAGAAAATTGTTAGTGAAACCGATAATTGAAAAAGTAGTTCTTCAGGTCCCTTGTCTGTATTCTGAAACTAAGCGTTTAGAACATTAGTCTCTCATAATGAATTTTGATTCAGTAGATATAGTTAAGGAAAAATATTAGTGGGGACGGTGTTTTCAGATTTAATCAAGTTAGAGTTAAAAAAAAAAGCGTGGCTTTTTGCTTTTTTACTTTCACCTTTTAATCTGCCTGTTTCCAAATGGAAATTATACTTTGTACAGTATGGAACCTTAAATAATGGTTACTAATTAAGTGCTTTAAGCAACGTAGATGAAAGTTACTTTAGCTCAGAGTACTATAGTAATAATGTTTTAAATAAGTAGTTTGAGAACTTTCAGTGGAAATGACTAACATAGGATTGTTGACTTAAAAATTAATAATAGGGCTTCCCTGGTGGCGCAGTGGTTGAGAGTCTGCCTGCCAATGCAGGGGACACAGGTTCGTGCCCCTGTCCGGGAAGATCCCACGTGCCACAGAAAGGGTGGGCCTGTGAGCCATGGCCGCTGAGCCGGCACGTCCAGAGCCTGTGCTCCTCAACGGGAGAGGCCACAACAGTGAGAGGCCCGCGTACTGCAAAAAAAAAAATTAATAATAATCCTGGCATTTAAAATTTTAGATGGGTTTTTCTTTTAAAAAAGTATTTATTTATTCATTCATTTATGTGTGCATGCTGCGCCAGGTCTTATTTGCAGCATGCGTGCGAGATTTAGTTCCCTGACCAGGGAATTGAACCTGAGCCCCCTGCATTGGGAGCATGGAGTCTTACCCACTGGGCCACCAGGGAAGTCCTGTCAGGATTATTTTTGATGACATGGGACATGTTCCCCATTTTCAGGGATTCCTGAACTCACCTGTGGGTTATTCTCGAGTTCTTGTCTGTGATCCTTGGCTTGGAAACTCAGTAAAGAGTTGCTCACTTTAGTAGTTCATTAGACGTTTATGGAGTACCTGCCATGTGCATGGCATTGTGCTAGGCGCAGGAGAGAGACCTAATAAAACATAACCCCTATCCTTGAGGATAAATAGAAGAGTCATCTGGAAAAAAGAAAAGTAAATTTCTGTCCTTTCCAGGTCTATCCTGATGGTAAAAATTTATATATGTTTATCTTACATTTATATAGTGCTTTCACATAAACTTCATCAGCTTATGCTTATAACAAGACTTGGTCCCTTTGTTGTGCAAAATCTGTAAGACAGTTAAATGTTAGTGTCTTTTAGGCACTACCTGTCTTTATTACCCTTTAGATCTGTAAAATGGGCTGTAAAATGCTCCTCAACTTGCAAACTTTTGGCCTTTCTGGTGATTATACCCTGCTCTTTCTGTTGTCTCTAGCCTGTGCGTAGACTCACTAGAAGGCATTGTTTTCCTTTCTCTAGACCTGCATTGTCCAGAACGGCAGCCACTACCCTCCTGTGTCTTTTTAAGTTTAAATTAATTAAAATGAAATAAAGTTAAAATTTTGGCTTCTCAGTCATACTGGCTACATTTCAAGTGTGGCTATTGGTTATAATATTGGGCAGCACAAATATAGACCATGTTGTCACCCAAAAAGTCCTACTAGGCAGTGCTGCAGTTTAGAATAAAGCATGCTGCCCATTTTTATCTATACCGATTGACTCCAGTGGACTCTGTCATCATATCTGTACTCTAAGCTACAATTTTAGACAAACCATCCTGTGGTTCTTAGCCTTTTTCCATTTCTTACCTCAGTATTTCTTTTGCAATATTAAAAATACTATTTCTTAATATGGTACTTAGATTTCAGTTCTTTCTGTATGATACCACATCATTCCATTAATGTTGGGTTTTATTCTAGGTTTTTCTGACTGACATTTCAACTGCATTAACGTTCTGAGTCCCAGAGATCCAAGGAGCTTATCTCATCATTGTATATAAGAAGCAACTTTGGGAGAGCAAGTTGGTATAGTAGAAAGATCATGTGGTTCGTAATTATCTCGACTTAAGTTCAGATTCCTGCTCTGGTCTTGAACAAGATACTTAACTTTCCTCAATCTATTACCTCATCTATTTCTTGGGGTTAAGTGAGTTAGGGTATATATCTTAACACAGTAGCCAGTTTAATAGGAATCTAGTAAATGGGATTGTTTTTCCTTTGTGGTAAGTAATGTTTTTGGAAAAGAGGTCATGATTCATATTCGGTAATTCTGTGGAAGGAGATGGATTTCAGGGCAAGTTCCTTTTTCTCCAGCTTTTTATGGTTGTAACTCCCAAACGCCATGTTGAACTGATGGTAAATAAAGAAGAAGTATGTGTTTGTTAGGTTGTGAAGTGGTCCACATAGGACCAACATGCACAGAGACCCAGAGGCATGAGGTGCTGTGAGTAAATCTGTTGGAGTGTGACTGGGCCAGAGAGTTGCGGGGAGAAAGCTAGAGGGGTGAGCAGAGTCTGGTCTCAGGGGCCTTGCGCACCCGAGGAGTTTGCAGTTCTTCTTGTGGTTCAGATCTACTCAAACTTTATTTAATTAACTTAATTAATTGATTAATTAATTGATTAATTAATTACTTAATTAAATTTTTGGCTGTGTTGGGTGTTCGTTGCTGCATGTGGGCTTTCTCTAGTTGTGGCAAGTGGGGGCTACTCTCGTTGGCGGTGCATGGGCTTCTCATTGCAGTGGAGTCTCTTTCTTGCAGAACACAGGCTCTAGGCACACAGGCTTCAGTAGTTGTGGTGAGCGGGCTCTAGAGCGCAGGCTCAGTAGGTGTGGTGCACGGGCTTAGTTGCTCTGCGGCATGTGAGATCTTCCCGGAACAGGGATCGAACCCATGTCCCCTGCATTGGCAGGTGGATTCTTAACCACTGTGCCGCCAGGGAAGTCCCTACAGCTTTAATGAGATACAGTTCACATGGCATACAATTTGCCCATTTAAAGTGCATAGTTTCAGTGGTTTTTAGTATATTCACAGAGTTGTGCAATCATCACCATGATCAATTTTAGAACATTTTCTTCACCCCCAAAATAATTCTTGCACCCATTAGCATTTATTCCTCATTTCCCCCAATGCCCCTGGCCCTTGGCAACCAGTAATCTACTTTTTGTCTCAATAGATTTGCCAATTCTGGATATTTCTTTCTTTTTTTTATTTTTATTTTTAGTTTTTGGCTTTGCTGGGTCTTCATTGCTACACGTGGACTTTCTCTAGTTGCGGCGAGCGGGGGCTACTCTTTGTCGTGGTGCGTGGGCCTCTCATTGCGGTGGCTTCTTTCTTGTTGTGAAGCATGGGCTCTAGGTGCACAGGCTTCAGTAATTGTGGCATGCGGGCTTAGTAATTGTGGCGCACGGGCTCAGTAGTCATGGTGTGCGGGCTTAGTTCTGCAGCATGTGGGATTTTCCTGGACCAGGGATCGAACCCGTGTCCCCTGAATTGGTAGGCGGATTCTTTTTTTGTGTGGTACGCGGGCCTCTCACTGTTGTGGCCTCTCCCATTGCGGTGCACAGGCTCCAGACGCGCAGTCTTAGCGGCCATGGCTCACGGGCCTAGCCGCTTCGCAGCACGTGGGGTCTTCCCGGACTGGGGCACGAACCCGTGTCCCCTGCATCGGCAGGCGGACTCTCAACCACTGCACCACCGGGGAAGTCCCTGGATATTTCATATAAATAGAACCATACAATCTGTGTCTTATTGTAGCTGGCTTCTTTTCACTTAGTGTAATGCTTTCAAGGTTCATTCCTTTTTGTGGCTGGATAATAGTCTGTTGTGTGGCTGTACCACATTTTGTTTATCCATTCATCAGGTGATGGACATTTGGGCCATTGCTATGTTTTATAATCTTTTGAAAGTAAAATTAGTTGTATAAAGAACTTGGGAAATTTCCATGTTATGAGGAAAAATAAATATGTGTAATCTAATTTTAAATTGAACTTCATTGAAGAAATAAAGGCTTGATTTGTTTCCTAGACCTTAACTTCCTAAGCATAAATGAAGCAATCAAGTATGTGCTATTTGAAAAAAAAGCATAAATAAGCCTTATTTTACTATTAAAACTAGGACACCTAGAATGTATAGATTTTAATGTTAATAATGTCATTAACTATTATGGATTTCACTTGCATCACCTTGTTTATTTGGTAATTGGCAAATATTCGTAGCATCTCATCTGTATGGCGTAGCTGTGGATTCACCCCTGACACTGTCCTCATTGCTTATCACCCAGTTCTTTCTAATTAAAATTGAGTTTGTGAACAAAATGGAAATAAACTTACAGCTCTCAGTTGTTGCACTCACTCATGGTAGATATCACTGTGACTCTGGAGCAGGCACGGCCGCCCCGTCCACACTTAGCCTCAGGGGCTCGGCCGGGCTTGTGCATGCATCCTGTTGCACAGACGCACCCACACCACTTTCTCTCTGACTGAAGAAATCCTTCCTACATGTGATCTGCTGGAATTATGGGGAGATTCTTTCATGTAGTGCCCTACAGTTTTTTTTTAAGCAGTGAAGGATTTTAGCAAGAGAAGGTCATGATAAAACTTGGCTTTTTAAAGAAGAGACCACATTTCCTGATGGCTGGGGAACTGTTTCATACCTTTTCTCTTCCTTCATCCCTCCAACACTCCCAGCTGCAGCTCTGCTTTTTTTTTTTTTAAACATCTTTATTGGAGTATAATTGCTTTACAGTGGTGTGTTAGTTTCTGCTTTATAGCAAAGTGAATCAGTTATACATATACATATGTTCCCATATCTCTTCCCTCTTGTGTCTCCCTCCCTCCCACCCTCCCTATCCCACCCCTCTAGGTGGTCACAAACCACCAAGCTGATCTCCCTGTGCTATGCGGCTGCTTCCCACTAGCTATTTTACGTTTGGTAGTGTATATATGTCCATGCCACTCTCTCACTTTGTCACAGCTTACCCTTCCCCCTCCCCATATCCTCAAGTCCATTCTCTAGTAGGTCTGTGTCTTTATTCCCACCTTACCGATAGGTTCTTCATTACCTTTTTTTTTTTTCTTAGATTCCATATATATGTGTTAGCATACGGTATTTGTTTTTCTCTTTCTGACTTACCTCACTCTGTATGACAGACTCTAGGTCCATCCACCTCACTACAAATATCTCAATTTCGTTTCTTTTTATGGCTGAGTAATATTCCATTGTATTTATGTGCCACATCTTCTTTATCCATTCATCCGATGATGGACACTTACGTTGCTTCCATGTCCTGGCTATTGTAAATAGAGCTGCAATGAACATTTTGGTACATGACTCTTCCTGAATTATGGTTTTCTCAGGGTATATGCCCAGTAGTGGGATTGCTGGGTCGTATGGTAGTTCTATTTTTAGTTTTTTAAGGAACCTCCATACTGTTCTCCATAGTGGCTGTATCAATTTACATTCCCACCAACAGTGCAAGAGTGTTCCCTTCTCTCCACACCCTCTCCAGCATTTATTGTTTCTAGATTTTTTGATGATGGCCATTCTTACCAGTGTGAGATGATATCTCATTGTAGTTTTGATATGCATTTCTCTAATGATTAATGATGTTGAGCATTCTTTCATGTGTTTGTTTGCAATCTGTATATCTTTGGAGAAATGTCTATTTAGGTCTTCTGCCCATTTTTGGATTGGGTTGTTTGTTTTTTTGTTATTGAGCTGCATGAGCTGCTTGTAAATCTTGGAGATTAATCCTTTGTCAGTTGCTTCATTTGCAAATATTTTCTCCCATTCTGAGGGTTGTCTTTTCGTCTTGTTTATGGTTTCCTTTGCTGTGCAAAAGCTTTTAAGTTTCATTAGATCCCATTTGTTTATTTTTATTTCCATTTCTCTAGGAGGTGGGTCAAAAGGATCTTGCTGTGATTTATGTCATAGAGTGTTGTGCCTATGTTTTCCTCTAAGAGTTTGATAGTGTCTGGCCTTACATTTAGGTCTTTAATCCATTCTGAGTGTATTTTTGTGTATGGTGTTAGGGAGTGTTCTAATTTCATACTTTTACATGTACCTGTCCAGTTTTCCCAGCACCACTTATTGAAGAGGCTGTCTTTTCTCCACTGTATATTCTTGCCTCCTTTATCAAAGATAAGGTGACCATATGTGCGTGAGTTTATCTCTGGGCTTTCTGTCCTGCTCCATTGATCTATATTTCTGTTTTTGTGCCAGTACCATACTGTGTTGATTACTGTAGCTTTGTAGTATAGTCTGAAGTCAGGGAGACTGATTCCTCCAGCTCCATTTTTCGTTCTCAAGATTGCTTTGGCTATTTGGGGTCTTTTGTGTTTCCATACAAATTGTGAAATTTTTTGTTCTAGTTCTGTGAAAAATGCCATTGGTAGTTTGATAGGGATTGCATTGAATCTGTAGATTGCTTTGGGTAGTAGAGTCATTTTCACAGTGTTGATTCTTCCAATCCAGGAACATGGTATATCTCTCCATCTGTTGATGTCAGCTTTGATTTCTCTCATCAGTGTTTTATAGTTTTCTGCATACAGGTCTTTTGTCTCCTTAGGTAGGTTTATTCCTAGATATTTTATTCTTTTTGTTGCAGTAGTAAATGGGAGTGTTTTCTTAATTTCACTTTCAGAGTTTTCATCATTAGTGTATAGGAATGTAAGAGATTTCTGTGCATTAATTTTGTATCCTGCTACTTTACCAAATTTATTGATTAGCTCTAGTAGTTTTCTGGTAGCATCATTAGGATTCTCTATGTATAGTATCATGTCATCTGCAGACAGTTACAGCTTTACTTCTTTTCCGATTTGTATTCCTTTTATTTCTTTTTCTTCTCTGATTGCTGTTGCTAAAACTTCCAAAACTATGTTGAATAAGAGTGGTGAGAGTGGGCAACCTTGTCTTGTTCCTGATCTTAGTGGAAATGGTTTCAGCTTTTCATCATTGAGAACAATGTTGGCTGTGGGTTTGTCATATATAGCCTTTATTATGTTGTGGAAAGTTCCCTCTATGCCTACTTTCTACAGGGGTTTTTAATCATAAATGGGTGTTGAATCTTGTCGAAAGTTTTCTCTGCATCTATTGAGATGATCATATGGTTTTTCTCCTTCAGTTTGTTAACATGGTTTATCACATTGATTGGTTTGCATATATTGAAGAATCCTTGCCTTCCTGGGATAAACCCCACTTGATCATGGTGTATGATCCTTTTAATGTGCTGTTGGATTCTGTTTGCTAGTATTTTGTTGAGGATTTTTGCATCTGTGTTCATCAGTGATATTGGCCTATAGTTTTCTTTGTGACATCTTTGTCTGGTTTTGGTATCAGGGTGATGGTGGCCTTGTAGAATGAGCTTGAGAGTGTTCCTCCCTCTGCTATATTTGGGAAGAGTTTGAGAAGGATAGGTGTTAGCTCTTCTCTAAATGTTTGATAGAATTCGCTGTGAAGCCATCTGGTCCTGGACTTTGTTGGAAGATTTTTAATCACAGTTTCAATTTCAGTGCTTGTGATTGGTCTGTTCATATTTTCTATTTCTTCCTGGTTCAGTCTCGGCAGGTTGTGCATTTCTGAGAATTTGTCCATTTCTTCCAGGTTGTCCATTTTATTGGCATAGAGTTGCTTGTAGTAATCTCTCATGATCCTTTGTATTTCTGCAGTGTCAGTTGTTACTTTTCCTTTTTCATTTCTAATTCTATTGATTTGAGTCTTCTCCCTTTTTTTCTTGATGAGTCTGGCTAATGATTTATCAATTTTGTTTATCTTCTCAAAGAACCAGCTTTTAGTTTTATTGATCTTTGCAATTGTTTCCTTTATTTCTTTTTCATTTATTTCTGCTCTGATCTTTATGATTTCTTCCCTTCTGCTAACTTTGGGGTTGTTTTGTTCTTCTTTCTCTAATTGGTTTAGGTGCAAGATTAGGTTGTTTATTTGAGATGTTTCCTGTTTCTTAAGGTAGGATTGTATTGCTATAAACTTCCCTCTTCGAACTGCTTTTGCTGCATCTCATAGCTTTTGGGTCGTCGCGTCTCCATTGTCATTTGTTTCTAGGTATTTTTTGATTTCCTCTTTGATTTCTTCAGTGATCACTTGGTTATTAAGTAGTTTATTGTTTAGCCTCCATGTGTTTGTGTTTTTTACAGATCTTTTCCTGTAATTGATATCTAGTCTCATAGCGTTGTGGTCGGAAAAGATACTTGATACGATTTCAATTTTCTTAAATTTACCAAGGTTTGATTTGTGACCCAAGATATGATCTATCCTGGAGAATGTTCCATGAGATCTGTTTTTTTGTTTTTTTTTTTTTTTTTGCGGTACGCGGGCCTCTCACTGTTGTGGCCTCTCCCGTTGCCGAGCACAGCCTCCGGATGCACAGGTTCAGCGGCCATGGCTCACGGGCCCAGCCGCTCTGCAGCATGTGGGATATTCCCAGGCTGGGGCACGAAGCCGTGTCCCCTGCATCGGCAGGCGGACTCTCAACCACTGCGCCACCAGGGAAGCCCTTGGGGGGATTTTTCGTTGTTGTTTTTTAAGTTGGGAATCAGTTCCAGATTTGAATGACCCCACAAAGCAGTCCAGGCAAGTTCCCATTATGATGCTTAGGGTTTTCAGAGACTGCAGTTACTGTCATTTTACTTTACTCCTTTTAGTTTACTCGAAGGGCTACTTAAAAAAAAAGTCCAATGAACCTCTGATTCTTCAACTGTGACATTTCTGTAAGCAAACCTCCACATAGTTAGAGCCTTTGTATTTTCTTTTAGTGTTCCAGTTCTGCAGTTTTCCTGTTCTTGTAGGAATCAGGATTGGAAAGAACTTCAATGATTTTTCTTCAAGTTTACTCTTGTAGAGGCTTAGATGCATAGAGATTAAGTGACTGGCCCAAGCTAACAAAATGCAGATATTTTATATGTCAAGTTTGATGAGTTTTAACAAATCTGTACACTCATGTAACCACCACCCCAATATTTCATCACCCCAGGAAGTTCCCTCTGCAGTCAATCCCCCCAGCCCCAATTTCACATAAATGTAACCATGCAGAATGTACTTGTGAGTTCACTGTTTTGCTCAGCAGAGTGTTTTTGAGATTCCTCTGTGTTGTTACGTGCACTAATAGTGTGCTTCTATTAGGACTGAGTAGTAGTCCCCTGGGTAGATCTATTGCAATGTGTTCATCCATTCATTTGCTGATTGACAGTTGGGTTGTTTCCAGTTTTTGGCTATTGCAAATAAAAATTCTGTGAGCATTTATGTATGAGTCTTTTGTGGACATATATTTTTGTTTCTCTTGGGTAAATAACTGGGATTGGAGTGTCATATGGTAAATGTATGTTTAACTTCTGTGAGACACTGCCAAACTGTTTTACGATGTGGTTGTATCATTTTGTATTTACAGCAGCAGTGTATGAGAGTTCAACTTTTTTCACATCTTTACCAATACTTGTCAGTCTTTTAGTGCTAGCCATTCTAGAGGATGTAAATTATGATCTAGTCATTTTAATGTGCATTTCCCCAATGACTGTTGATGCAGAACATTTATTCACATGCTTATAGGCCATTTGTGGATATGCTTTCATGAAGTTTATGTTTAAATCTTTTACCCATTTTATTTGGATTATTTATCTTATTGAGTCATAAGAATATAAAAATGTATACTAGATTGAAGTCTTTTGTCAGGTATATACATCTATATTATAGATATTTTTGCACGGTCTGTGACTTGCCTTTTCATTTTGTTATTGTCTTTTGAAGAGCAGAGTTTTTAATTTTGATGAAATCTAATTTGTTAATTTCTCATTTTGTGATGAATGCTTTTTGTGTTTTGTATAAGAAATATTTGCCTATCTCAAAGACAACATGATATATGTAGAAAATATGTAAAATCTATGAAAAACTACTAGTGTTATATAGATTTTTTCTTGTGTTTTTTTGCTAGAAGTTTAATAGATTTAGGTTTTACATTTTAATGTATGGTCCATTTAAAAATAATTTTTGTGTATGATATGATGTAGGGGTCTGTGTTTATTAATTTTCCATATGGATACCTAGTTGTTCCAGCACCATTGGTTGAAATGATATCCTTCCCCCTTTGAACTACTTTGGCATTTTTGTTGAAAATCAGTTGCTCTTATAGTGTAGGATTAATTATGGATTCTCTATTGTTCCATATGCCAATACCATACAGGCTTGATTACTGCAGCTTTCTTGTAAGCCTTGATATCAGGTAGTGTAAGTCATCCAACTTTGTTCTTCTTTTCCAAAATTGGCTGTTCTAGGTCATTTGCAGTTCCACATGCATTTTTAAATTAGTTTGTTATTTTCTCCAAAAGTCCTAGTAGAGTTTTTATTGGGATTGCATTGACTTTTTCATCAATTTGAAAGAACTGACATTGTAACAATATTTAGTGTTTCAATCCATGAATTTGGTGTATTTCTCTGCTTACTTAGATCTTTGATTTCTTTCAGCAATGCTTTGTAGTTTTTAGTGTTGGGATGTTGCAAATTTTGCTAAGTTGTGTCTTCCAGGGAGTTGTCTATTCATCTGAAGCTATAAATTTCTAAGAACTGCTTTAGTTGCATCCCACAAATTTGTATATATGTTTTCATTATCATTAAATATTTTAAAATTTCCCTTGAGATTTCTTCTTTGACCCAAGGGTTTAGAAGTGTGCTATTTAACTTTTCAGTACTTAGGAATGTTCCAGTTACTTTGTTAGCTGGTTTCTTATTTCATTCCATTGTCAGAAAACATTATCTTTGATATTTCAGTCTTGAAGTTTATTGAGACTTATTTTATTTTTTGGCACAGCATAGGGTCTGTCTTGGTGAACATTCCAGATGCACTTGAAAAGAATGATTCTGCAGTTTTGGATTCAATTAATAGTCACATGTACTATGATAAAAGTTGGATAAGCAGAGCAGGGAAAGGTGGCAAGGTTGGAAATGATCAACTCTGGGTGACTAGGAATGTCTCACAGAGCAGGTTACACTGCACTGGGATCTGAGGGATAAGAGTATAGGTAGGATTTGTCAGACAAAAAATGCTATAGGCAGAGGATGACATGAATAAAGAAAGGTACAGCAAAAGGAAAATGACTGAAGTGATAGGCTCTTTGTGGAGCTGTGAACAGAAAAGTTCACTGGGCTCAGAATGTAAAAGACTTAAAATGGCATGTTAAGGAATTTATCAGATGTTCACCTAGAAAATGCTCAGGAAGTAATTTTGAATAAAAGACTAACTCTCATGCATGTGTAAGTGGACCTCTTTTTTTTTCCCCCCACTTAATAAAAGAAAAAAGCATATCTAAATTTCATGGAAAGATTTTTGTTTTTGAGAAGTGACTAACCTCTTTTGGAGGTCTGATTTGCCAAAGGTCACTGTCAGGAATTCTGATCCCTTATCTTTTCATTATCTTCAGCTTTTTCCTTTCCATTTTCTTTCCATCACCATTTAAACATGCTTAAGACTTGTAGTCTTCAAATAAAGTAATTAAAAAAGCCCTACCTCTGCCCTGTCTTCATCTCTAGCTGCTGCCATATATTTCCCTTCCTATTCATAAAAATTTCTGAGTGTACTATTTACACAGGGCACTTTACTCACCCAGACTGCCCTTGATAAAGTCACCAGTGACCTCTGCCTCACTAAATCTAGCAGCTGTGTCCTAGGCCTCTTCTTACCTCTAATCCACATTCAATGCACAGGACCATGACCTCCTTCTTGAAGTATTTTCTCTCTTTGATTTTTGTGATATCAGAGTCTTTTGATTTCCTCCTTCCCTCCCTTCCTCAATACTCTTGCTCCTTTACAGTCTAGTCCTCTGGCCAGTCATTAAGTGTTTGGTTCTCCATCTCTTGGGTAGTTTTTCTCTGGGGGTTGTCTCATATACTCTCATGAGTTCATGGACCAGTTATTTGCCAAGGAATCCCACTTCATGACCCCAGCTCACAGTCTCTTCGCAGTCCACATAGCTGCCTATCTAACACCTGTGATTGTGTTTCTCATAGGTGTCTGAACTTACCTTTCTCTCAGAAACTTTTTCCTCCAGTTTTCCATGTTAGTAAATGGTACCACTCTCTGTACTAACTCAAGCTAGAAACCCAGAAATCACTTTGGTTCCTTTTCCCTCCATTTATTGCATTGCCCAGTCCTATCCCCTATCCATTCCACCCCCCCAAAAGCTCTTCAAATCCTCACCATTTCCTTTCTATCCACTCTTATCACCCTGGCCCAAGAAGCCGTCATCCCTAAGCTGGACACTACTGCAGTAGTCCCCTAGCTAGTCTTATCACAGCTGCTCTAGCCCATTTTGGATCCATTCTCTAATACTATATTTTTTAAGCCATACTGTGTTTTTTAAAATTTTAATTAATAGACTTTATATCTTTTAGGGCAGTTTTACGTTAACAGAAAAATTGGTTGGAACGTACAGAGTTCCTGTATATTCCTCTCCTCCTCCAGTTTCCCTGATAATTTACATCTTGTATTGGTGTGGTACATTTGTTACAATTGACTAACCAATATTGATACATTATTATTACTATTATTAACTAAAACCCATAGTTTACATTAGGGTTCATTCTTTGTGTTGTACACTCTATGGGTTGTGACACATAAATATGACATGTCCCTCATTAATGTATTATATAGAGCAATTTCACTGCCTCAGAAATCCCTGTGCTCCACCATTTCATCTCTTCCCACCCCCACCCCCGACCCCAACCCTTAGCAGCCACTGATCTTTTTACTTTCTCCATAGTTTTGCCTTTTCCAGAATGTCATATAGTTAGAATTTAGCCTTTTCAGATTGGCTTCTTTCACTTAGCAATCTACTTTTAAGTTTCCTCCATGTCTTTGTAGTTTGACAGCTCTCTTTTTCTTTGAATAATAATAGTCCATTGTATTGATTTACCATAGTTTATCCATTCACCTATTGAAGAACATCTTGGTTGCTTCCAAGTTTTGGCAGTTATGAATAAAGTTACTCTAAACATTTGTGTGGACATGAGTTTTCAACTTATTTGGATAAATACCAAGGAGTGCAGTTGCCTGATTGTATGATAAGAGCATGTTCAGTTGTGTGACAAACTGCCAAAATGTTTTCCACATTGACTGAACCATTTTGTATTCCCACCAACCATTAATGAGAGTTCCTGTTGCCCCACATTCTCATCAGCATTTGATGATGCCACTGTTTTGGATTTTAGCCATTCTAGTAGGCTTTTAGTGGGATCTCATTGTTTTAATTTGCAACTGCCTGATGACGTGATTTTTTTAACATTCTTTTTTATATTCTTTTCCGTTATGGTTTGTCATAGGATATTGAATATATTGATAGTTCCCTGTGATATACAGTAGGACCTTGTTGTATTTCCATTCTATATGTAATAGTTTGCATTTGCTAACACCAAACTCCCAAGCCATCCTTTCCTGCCTCCCCCTTGGCAACCACAAGTCTGTACTCTTTGTGAGTCTGTTTCTGTTTCATAGATAGTTTCATTTGTGTCATGTTTCAGATTCCACATATAAGTGATACCATATGGTAGTTGTCTTTCTCTTTCTGACTTTACTTAGTGTGGTAATCTCTAAGTCCATCCATGTTGTTGCAAATGGCATTACTTCATTCTTTTTTATGGCTGAGTAGTATTCCATTGAGTGTATCATATCTTCTTTATCCATTCATCTGTTGATGGACATTTAAGTTGTTTCCATGTCTTGGCTATTGTTAATAGTGCTGCTATGAACATTGGGGTTTATGTATCTTTCTGAATTATAGTTTTGTCCAGATATATGCCCAGTAGTGGGATTGCTGGGTCGTATGGTAGTTCTCCATAGTGGCTGTATCAATTTACATTCCCACCGACAAGGACTATCCTTTTAAATTGCCTTTGCTCCTTTGTCAACGGTCAGTTGGCTATATTTTTGTGAGTCTGTTTTGGGCCCTGTATTCTGTTCCATTGATCTCTTTGTCTGTTCTTTTGCCAGTACCACCCTGTCTTGATTACTGTGGCATGATATCTTTTAAAAATAAAAATATGATCATATTGTCCCATTCCTCAAAACACTTCAGGGACCTGCCCTGGCTTTTACTTGATGACGATTGATGACGACTCAGATCCTTCAGATAGCGTTTGAGAGATAGCGTTTGAGGCCCTGTGTTGTGTGTGAGTCGCCTTTCCCCACCTCTCTAGCCTCATCCTAGCCCTTCCTCTTGTCATTAGGAGTTTTTTTTTTCTTCCATGTTCTTCCTGACCTCTAGGCCCTCATACTCAGTTTTCCCTCTTTGGATTTCTTTTCTAACCCCCTCTGATCCTGGTTAACTCTACTTACCTTTCAGGTTTCAGTTTAAAATTTATTTCCTTCCTTCCTCCCTCCCTTCCTCCCTCCCTCCCTCCCTCCCTCCCTCCCTCCCTCCCTTCCTTCCTT